>NC_089987.1:6150833-6458125 GCF_036417845.1 Apteryx mantelli
TTAGGTTGTACACTTTTGGGGAAGGGTCATTGTGCATGACACTGAGGAGCTAATGTGTGTGTATGGATAGTTGTATGTGGGTGTTCAGTGAGGAAGTTTACTGCCAAAACCAGCTGCAAACTTCTCCGTTTCATTAGAATTTCTTGTGAATTCTTGTTGAAGACCCCAGGACTGGAGGCTAGGGGCTTCCCTGTATGGAGCATCCATGATAATGGGAGAAAGAGGGATTTGGACACACCAGTATTTTCTGAGGTGTTTCAAAATATATGAAAGGCTGCCTAATACAGTGTACCTGATTTTCTGTTTGCCTAGATTTTCCTGAATATAGAGCTTACTTTTTCTTTGACTGTCCTTTAATGCGTACTTCTGCAGGGAAAGGCCCTGATTTGTTTAGCATCCAAGCTGAATGGATATTAAAACTGGTGCTGACAATGTCATGTCATCACCAGTTTTCCAGAATAGGGCTTGAGCTCATTACGGTGTTGAGTGTTTCCTATAGTATTGCATTCTAGAAGGCATAAAATTACTGGTGCAGTAAAAAGACTGGATTCTGAGTGAAAATAAAAGCAAGAATTTATTAAGACAATATCTGAAAAGACAGCAGAGGCTTCTCAGCATTTACTGCTGCAGCAGTTGTTGCCTCTTAGAGGCAACTGGATATTATGTGCCTCGAAAGCCTGTACCATTCTTCAACGTTTTTGTGATTTTTCTTGCTGTCAGTGGTTAGCACATAACCCTTTCTGACCCTGTTTTGAAGACACCTTTTCTCATTATAACTTGTCCTGTCAGAAGAATAACCATGGTGATTCCTGTACTTCCAGGCAGGTTTGGGGACACGCAGGGACTGCCTTTGTGACTAGGCGGTTTAAAGAAATGGCAGAGTATGGGACTGAGTCGTGCCACCAACAGCACTTGCTCTGGTTGCAGTTAAAGGCTTGTGTTTGTTTTCCAGAGGTGTGGGACAAGTCCAGCAGTTTGTACCTGTGTAAAGTGCATGTGAAATGTCTCTAAATCAAACAGGATACTTTCACCTGGACAGATTTATTGAGATTGGGTGAAAGGCCAAGAGGGTTGTTTCTTGCCTCTGCCTGTACTTTGTGTTGCCTGGTGTGCTGTCTCACATCCTGGTCATGCAAGCAAGAGCAGCTTTTTAACATCTCCCTCCATGTTACAGCTGCTTCCAGTTTTATATCCTCTCACGTACTTCGAAGGCTCTTAAGCCACAGACTGAGGCTCATTTTGCACAGCTGAGCTGGTGGGAGATGGTGCTGCCCCCAGAAACTTGCCTCTGCCAGAGCTTTCTGTATTACAACAGAGAACTGTGTGAATGCTCCTAAGCAATTCTAGCTAATGGTGTTAATACACCTTTGCTGGAGGGCACTAACCTGGCGGACAGTGATGAGAAGGTGGAGATGGGGTACGGTCTTCAGCTGAGACTGGAAAAACATGTCTGTCTGTGGTCTCTGGTAGGCTGTGGACGGATGTCTGTCTTTCAGCTGCTCTGCAACCTATTTCTGTCAAATCAGAGAACTCTTCTGCAACTGTTTCACCTGGCCTGTCAGATTTGGCTGAAACATTTGGGGGAGTGTTTGCGCAGCTCTGTCAGCATGTCTGAGAAGACGGCTGCAGTGGAGGAGAGGGATGAGCGCCTGGCATCATGTTGGAGGATGTAAGTTCCTTCTGCTAATACAGGTGTTTGCAAGGTATGTGATGCCACCCTTGTATAAAGGGGGTTAGTCTGTATTGGTTGGTTCACACCAACCAAAAAATCTAGCCCATAAAAGAAGAGAAGCAGGAAAACCAGATCAGAATGAGGATGTAGTGGTTTTCCTTCTTCATAGCTTTAGCCCTGGCTCCCTCCTCCCTCCTGTTCTCCATAATTGCCTGTTCATCAGGATAATTGTGCAGAATTTTAGAGTTTTGGTGTTAAAATATAAGGTCAGGACCATCCAAGATACAAGGAGGGATGATGTTGCCAAGTCCCAGTGATAATAAGGGGCCTGGGAGGCCTAAAAGAATGAAGAAATGCCTTGCCACCGTATCACTCCATATGTTCCCTCCTCTCAGCTTGCTCTGACCCTCACAGCAATGCCTTTAGGGCTCCTGTGCAGTTATCTGTTGGTAAATGTAAGAAACAGTGGAGGAGTAAAACAAAAGGAAATACTGTGCAAAGATGGACTCTCACTGCGATCTCAGTTATGAGGTTTCAATATTTTGTTTGCCCCAGGAGCTGAAACAGCTGGTGGTAGCTAGAGCTGAGTTTGAGCTGGAGTTGTGCTGCTTTGGGGTGACACAGATCAATAATTGCATGTTGGTAATGAAGGAAGATCTGACCCTTTGGCTGTTACTTCCATCTGGCAGTTGGAGGCCAGAGAGGGATTTCCTGCAGTGGGTGAAGGGACTGATTTGTTCTGCAGCACAACTGTCATTGCCGGCACGGTCCGGTGGCAAAGGCCAGCTGATACTGATTTGAGCCACTGAACTGACATCTTTTCACAGCCAGTCTAAATTAGCTTGTCTTTTGTATTTCCTTTATTGCTTTTGTGTATTGATCATGGACACTGTACTTGCTCTGAAGTAAATGCCAGTGCCATTGAAGAAGTCCAGAGCAGAGGAGGACATGCACACACGTGCACGCAGAAGGAAATGAAGAGGAGTCAGCAAAACAAGGGAGAGAATCAGCAACAGCAAGTGGCGGAGATGTAGGAAAGAGCAGTATCTTGAGGAAATCTTAGGGGTCCTCCTTTCATCAAATACAGGTTTCAGTGATGAAGGCAGTGAAAAGTGTAGCATTCTTATAGCAAAGAAACAGAGGAGGAGAAATCTTAGATAGCACCAAGCAAGCAGTGTTTGGATGAAGTAGTCCTTTATTGTTTTGACATTAAAGTAGTGCTCAAAGCCGTGTTTTGTTTAGTACTTTCATTGCAGCCTTAAAAAAAATCTGCCCTGAAGAGCTTACAATAAAGTAGACAAGGCAGAGGAATAAGGAGGCATGTGAAACAACAGTAATTTATTACAAATTTTTAAACAGATAGAACAGGATCAATAATGCATGAGACAGTAAGTTTTTGCGGGGGGCATGGCAGTTATTTAAAGGGATTAATTCCATCAAAAGGGGTTAATTCCAACCAAAGGGTTTGTTGTTCCAGGGCACTGTATTTGTGAAGCGCCTAGACTTGTAGTCTTCATTGATTGACAGTTAGCTCAGGTAGACTAACCCTCAGGGATCTGTTCTCCTCCTGTCCTCTGGATGTTATTGATCCCTCTGTATTGCTGCTTGTAAATGTTCTTTCAAGTATTGTTAGACTGGCTAAATTATATACTTCTGGCTTAATGATGATGTTTTGGCACCTACAGGATTTTATTAGCTAGCCAACTTTCAAAGTGTGGGAATGGAATAATGTAGGCTATAAAATGCTTTCTCTGGAATGGGATGTTACGAGTTAGGACACACAGAGTTAAGCAAATTTTGGGTGTGTGATCCCAGAGGAAAGGATTAGTGTTCATGCTGCAATGAGAAGAGCTTGAATTCCAGGTACGGAGGGAAAGGACTATCTTACAGCGTACGCAGGCCACACTGCGTGATAGACCTCATCCAGCGGCTTATTTGCTGGCCTAAATTACCATAGGTGCCTGAGGGGCTGACAGAGACAGGCTGTATGGAGGACTGACCCCCAGGTAACATCTTGGTGTGGAGGGAACTGCCTTCCTGTCCTGGTTCACATCTGTGCTAGCTACAACAAACCCAATGTTTTCACCACTGTGTGCTGTTACAGACATGATTGCTCTGGCTTAGCTTTTGTAAGAAAATATAGTCTTGGAATGTTCTGCACAGAGCAGTCTTAGGGAATGGGTTAAATTCTTCAATGTAAGATTTCCCCAGATTGCGTTAAAACATTTGTTAGTTTTGGGAACAGAGAACAATGCCACTTGGTGAGATTGTTATCCAGGCAGTGGGCAGGAGAAAATTGAAGAGCTCCAAAGGTTTTGGTCTGAGCTTGTTGCCATTGTGTTGCAGAAGTGCAGTTGCCATAGCTAAGGTGTAATTAGCTTTTAGGGTACTATTATAGTGCGTTTGAATTAGCTTCCCTAAAATATGCAGCAGTTCTACCTTTCTGTTTTTTGTTTCACTCATAAGACACTGTTCTTTCATGCATTAGAAAATGCTCTTACACACACACACACACACACACACACACACACACACATTCTTTTTTTTTTTTTTAAACCAAGCAAACACTGGAACACAGACATAACATTAAATGTAGGACAAATGTTGTAGCTATCATATGCGTAAGCAATAAGTATGATTTTGAGCATGACAGTATTATCTGTTGTACTCCAAAGTTGAAAACTACATCTTTTCTACACTGACAGTAGCAATAGTGAAAGTTAAAACATCATCTCTCAGTTTCTATAAACCAAGCTGACTGATGTGCTGTCTGCCAAAGTATGCATTGCCTCAAAATTGATGCTGCTGTTATTTTTTTTATATGTCTAAACTTTAGTGATTTGTCTTCCTCGCACACAGAAAAAGGAGGTGAGGGGAAAGAGATTCCTAGCGTCTGCCCATAATAAAGGATTCTTTTCTTATTTCTTGATCAAACCCACGCCATTCTCTGAACTGTTTCTGGAGAAGGAAAAATAGTTTTTGGCCTGGGAGGCAAGAATTAAACAACTTGCCCTAGAGAACTCTAAGACTGATAGCCAGGGTGAACAGTCTTGTAATTATTCATTCTAGTGTTTTAGGTTTGGAAAATGTAAAATAAAACAATCAGAACAGTCTTTCTAAATGGTTGCCCAGTAGGAGATTTTCTTGTCAGCAAAAGGATAGGAGGTCTTGATTCCGAAGGAGGGGAAGACCTGGGATGATTTTAAACTGTCTTGCAATGTACTTAAAGTTAGTTTACTTTTTTCTAGGTTATTACTTCTATGTTTTATCCCTTGGAGAGGAAACATTTTAATTCTCATCAAGTGAAATAAATTAGCCTTTATCCTCTCTTCAATTTACATGCTGAAGCTCTGAAGCCATGGCTTCCTGGTTACTTTAATCCAGGATACACCGAGGCTGCAGCTGAAGAGGGCCCTCCTGCTTTCCGCCTTCCCCCAGGTTTTGCCCGGTTCAGTAAAAAGTCATTATTTGTCTCTGTTTAGCATCCTCTGATGCCTAAAGGGCTCAATTAAGTGCTGTTACTGGCATGAGGGAGAGGATGAGTGGATTGGAGGGGGAAGGGCAGGGGAGGCAAGGCCAACTTTCATCTGCCTGGATTTTTTTAACAGTTTTAAAAGGCAGGTCTATGCTAATGTAGTTTGTTTTGACTGAAGTGATTTTGGGACCATTTAAAGTGAACAGCTGGGAGCTGCTCTGAAGGGCAGTAACCTCTGCAACTGGGTTGGTGATGAACACCTGGGGATAAGCCTTTTCCACCAGCACGGCTGTTTGCTGGGTGTTTGTCTTTGCCTTTAATTCCTTGTCTCTGCAGGGTTGAACTAAGAATTTAGTAGGCTCGAGTCTGCACAATGCATGCATGCAAAAGTCTTGGGTACTATTTGCTGCTGAAATCTTTGCACATTAATTTCTTATTATCTATAGTTATTTTCTATCCTTTCCTATTTTGCAGATTTATTATTTTAGTTGATTCAGATGGAGAACACAAAGAAGTGTTACTGTAACATGCCTCAGGAAAACATACTAGCTCTTGAACACATCGTCACTTAAAGTGTTGGCAAAGATGTATTTCATAGTTGCAAGAAATATTTTGAAAATATACTGCTTTTTATTTTCTTCTTCCCCATTAGTTATGTGATTGTTTTCTTCAGGAATTAATAGCTCCATCTTCCTTCTCTTCCCCTTCTTTTGATCAAGGCCTTTGAAGATGTGCAATAAGATGAAGCAGAGAAGACCTGGTGGGCAGGGGCTGTGTTTTACAGCATTGTCAATCCGTTGTCCTTAATTCTTAGCCAGGCCGTGAAAACCCATGACACTGTTTTAGCAAGAAAGATGAATTCAAATTACAACAAAGCGCGAGCTCTTATTTCTTTTTCTCCATCCCCTCCCTCCTGGATTTTGGAGGAAATGGGGACATGAATGAGCGCTAAGTCTCTCTGCAGCGCTGAGCCGTTCAGCCAGAAGCCAAGTGAATCTGTTGTTTGCCTCTGCTCTGGAGTGGCGCTTGCTGGGCAGCTGGCTGCGTATCCCCGTCAGCCCCATGGCGCTTTCATGCAGAGCAATCCTGCTCCATTTTTAAAAATTGGGAGCAATATCCTTAAACAGCAATAAAAGCGGGTTTCATCTGTGTGGCCTGGACTATGGAACTATAAAGCTTACTTTTTAGACCTTGAGTTCTTGATGCTGTCAAGAGGCAAAGCAGTGGCCCGATCTCTTACAAGAATTCTTATTATGTAAACTGTCATTGCAAGAGTACACACAGAACATAAAACACACTTAAGGCAGGTAAAAAAAAAAATTGCCAGAAAGATTTTCTTAGATCTTCATCATCTTCTTTGTTGTCATTGTTTTCCTCTTCATTTTCTTTTTCAGAAACTATTGTAAAATGTCAATGGCATAGAGCTTGGAACTTAAAACTTGGATAAATGATTATCTCGTTAAGCAGAAACTGACACATAAAAAAAATTGTGGAAACAAGTATCTTTTACTAAAGCAGAGTCTTTTGTGCAGATCATAGTAGCTGAAGTTGGATGTTTTTGTGCTATGCTTTCTGAGAGTGCGTTTATATTTTATGGCAGGAGATTAGTTACTGAAATGTGATAAAAATCCGTTACATGTTCTGAAATTAGCAACATGATTTCTTCTGGCTGTTTTGTTTTGTTGGGGTTCAGTACCTCCTGCAATGTAGCGCACACTGGAGAAGCTTTGAAATGAAAGTGTCCCAGATTTGGTATTTGTATCACGATCGAGGGGGGAAAAAAGTTTCAATACAGTTATATGATAGGCAAGATTCTCCATGGAGGTAAATTATTTCAGCTCCATTGACTTTAGTAAATCATAGTATGCAGTGCACAATGTGGGAAACTGGTTCTAAATAATGTTTTTTACAATATTTTATGCCAGTTTTGTCATAAATTTTTTGTCTACCTTTCTTGCAGCATGGTATCCATGCTAAACTATACAACTAGCAACTAGCGACATTAAAAAACATTATACTGCTGGAAAAATGTTATTTAAGAGTTTGTGAGAGGAGAAATAGCAAATCCACAGATTGTATTTGATCTTCAGGCGTTGTTCTTGCTGTGAAAATGACTGAAGGTTTACCCTGCATCATGTATTGGTTTTAAAACTGAGAAGCCTGGTTTGAGAAATTGATGTGTTTGCTGCTTCCCGCTGTGTTCATTCGCGCCTGTAAGAGAATATTGAGCGTCAGTATGCTCGGATAGATGAGTATTGTTTGGGGTAGATGATACAGACTGGTAAAAATCTAGCATAGTTTCCTACAGATCAGTAAGAACCAAGAAAATGGGTTAGCGATTTTTTTTAACAGGATGTGCTTTTGCTTTTCATTGCATTAAAAATGTTACAACAGAGCACTGTAGTTAGATTCGAAGTTACCTTTAATGTCATTCTCATCCATCCTGCCCCCCAAGTTCAAGAGTAAAATGTAAAGAAAGAATTAAGTAGAGTATGTCAATTGAGCTGAATTTGTGGTCTCATAAATGCTGCAAACAATTCAGATTCTTTTCAGTATATCTGTTTGAATATTGGTGCCTCTTAGATTCGATGGACTGCAACTGACTGTAACATGAGGCTTTGGGTTAATTCTGAGTACTGCAGAAAAGACCATGGGATCAAAATACAGGAAGCTTTAGGGCAAAATCCATGGGCCCTGATGGGATGCACCCACGAGTGCTGAGGGAGCTGGCGGATGTTATTGCTAAGCCACTCTCCATCATCTTTGAAAGGTCATGGAGAACAGGAGAGGTGCCCGAGGACTGGAAGAAAGCCAATGTCACCCCAGTCTTCAAAAAGGGCAAGAAGGAGGACCCAGGGAACTACAGGCCAGTCAGCCTCACCTCCATCCCTGGAAAGGTGATGGAGCAGCTCATCCTGGAAGCCATCTCCACGCATGTGGAGGAAAAGAAGGTGATCAGGAGTAGTCAGCATGGCTTCACCAAGGGGAAATCATGCTTAACCAATCTGATAGCCTTCTATGATGGGATGACTGGCTGGGTAGATGAGGGGAGAGCAGTGGATGTTGTCTACCTAGACTTCAGCAAGGCTTTTGACACTGTCTCCCATAGCATCCTCATAGACAAGCTCAGGAAGTGTGGGTTAGATGAGTGGACAGTGAGGTGGATTGAGAACTGGCTGAATGGCAGAGCTCAGAGAGTTGTGCTCAGTGGCACAGAGTCTAGTTGGAGGCCTGTAGCTAGCGGTGTCCCCCAGGGGTCAGTACTGGGTCCAGTCTTGTTCAACTTCTTCATCAATGACCTGGATGAAGGCACAGAGTGCACACTCAGCAAGTTTGCTGACGATACAAAACTGGGAGGAGTGGCCGATACGCCAGAGGGCTGTGCTGCCATTCAGAGAGACTTGGACAGGCTGGAGAGGTGGGCAGAGAGGAACCTCATGAAATTCAACAAAGGGAAGTGCAGGGTCCTGCACCTGGGGAGGAATAACCCCATGCAGCAGTACAGGTTGGGGGTTGACCTGCTGGAAAGCAGCTCTGCTGAGAAGGACCTGGGAGTGCTGGTGGACACCAAGTTAAGTATGAGGCAGCAATGTGCCCTTGTGGCCAAGAAGGCCAATGGTATCCTGGGCTGCATCAGAAAGAGTGTTGCCAGCAGGTCGAGGGAAGTGATTCTCCCCCTCTACTCAGCCCTGGTGAGGCCACATCTGGAGTACTGCGTCCAGTTCTGGGCTCCCCAGTACAAGAGGGATGTGGCACTACTGGAGCAAGTCCAGCGAAGGGCCACAAAGATGATTAGGGGACTGGAGCATCTCTCTTATGAGGAAAGGCTGAGAGAGCTTGGCCTGTTTAGCTTGGAGAAGAGAAGGCTGAGAGGAGATCTTATCAATGTGTATAAGTATCTGAAGGGAGGGTGTCGAGAGGATGGGGCCAGACTCTTTTCAGTGGTGCCGAGCGACAGGACGCGAGGCAATGGGCACAAACTGAAACACAGACACTTCCATCTGAACATGAGGAAAAACTTTTTCACTGTGAGGGTGACAGAGCACTGGAACAGGTTGCCCCGAGAGGTGGTGGAGTCTCCTTCTCTGGAGATATTCAAAACGCGCCTGGATGCAATCCTGTGCAATGTGTTCTAGGTGACCCTGGTGGAGCAGGGGGGTTGGACTAGATGATCTCCAGAGGTCCCTTCCAACCTCAGTGATTCTGTGATTCTGTGATGTCAGAGAAAGTAAAAATGTTGCATTACATGAGGACCAAGGAGGGTAAAAAAAATTTGGCTGGATTTTATCTGTGGTTATAGGCCTTGCTGTAGTAATCCTTGCATATGAATGTATGCATTCAGGGCTGTTTGCTAGTGTGCATAAGCAATGCACATACTCCTTCTGCTGTGCTTCGTGCTCCTTCCTCCTCCTCTCAGCTTTAGTGAAAACTCTGTGAAAACTTGTGTAGTAAGGAAGCTAGGACTTTCAGTAGTGAGCATGTGCTCATCCAGCTGTGTGTGTGTGTGTGTGTGTGTGTTTTCTGATGTGCTTGTAGTTACAGTTCAAAAAAGGCAAGCTATCTGTGGAGCTTTCAGTGTTGCTTCCTGGCTAGTTCTTTTTCTGTAACAGCAAGAACTCATCTGTAGTTCTTGCTCCACACATACCTGAGTGAGGGGGAGAGTAAAATAAGCTCTGTTAAGAAAAGCTGTGTCAATGGGGAAGATGTCGCTGCTGTTGGAAAATATTCTGCAGTCTGTTTTGCAGGACTTGGAGAATGGGAATCTGAAAACATGCATGCTCCATCAAAAAGCTGTCATTTTTATTGCTGGTTTCCAATTTGTTGTAGGTTTGTACGTTGGGTGAGCGTACTGTTCATGTGTGGTATCCCTTCTATACATCTTTTATGTAAACTTTTGAAAGAACATTGTCAGATTTCAAAGCTAAGTGCTACAAGTGGAGCCATTTCACGAATTAAATTCTTGGATGAACTTGCTATACGTTAATAGGGACAGCAGTTTGTGTTTTGTTCTCTTCTGATTTTTCAGGTGACTTAGACACAACATTCACACTTGACCATGTAGACAAGATGATTAACTCCTTCAGAGGCTTTCTGCTGTAATATGTTTTGTAATCATCAGTTATTTTCAAAACAGTCTGAGAGAGATGTTTGAATACTGTCCCTGTGGTACAGGGAATAAACAAGCACAGCAAAGTGAATTACAGTTTATACTAATTCTGGGTGCCTAATTTGAGACACCTAGGGCTGAAGGTTTTTTGACATAACTGGCTACAGTCTGGTATGTTATATGGTCAGGGAACAGCTTCCGCTGCCGCTCATGGGTATTCAGAAGTGTCCTACCCAGAGATCTCCAATCAGAAGCTCTGAAGTTGTAGAAAAGATTTTCCTAGTATCCGGACGTGAAGGAGAGATGGGGATAAAATCCGTTTCCACTGTACAGTGTTCATCTGTCCGAGCATGAGACTGTCCTCTTTTTTGCTTGCCTCTCTCTTCCCAGTGCCTGCCATTTTGCTTCAAATGTGCTTGTGAACTCCAGCGATGACCGGGGGGGCTTAGAGAAAACAGGCCTTTTCACCAGACTAACCAGGCCCAGGATGTACCTGCCATGAGCAATAGGGGGTATGGAAAAGAATAATACGGAATTACGTAATCTAGGGCTCTATTATACTACCTACTGCATGGGATGTCTCCCCAAACACCCGTCCCGCTGGCACCTTGCATTGCACTTCCCAAGTTCTTCCCTTTCCCTCCCGTCTTCAAAGTCTTATTCTGCCAAATGTGTTTTAGTTTATCTGCTTTTCTCCCCCATCTAGGCAGATTACTGGCATGAATGTTTGAAGTCTGGCAAAGATACTATCAACTGAAAACAGAGTTGCTGTGCTGCTCTTCACCTTCGTGGGGCTGCAAAGCCAGCAAGATTTCTGTAGCTTACTGAGCTGCTACCGTACAGTACGCTAGCATGGTTCGTGAGGGAGGCTTTGTTAGGCTTCACGTGTAATGATTTGTTGACTTAAAGTATAAAGCAAATAATCAGGCCGAGTACCGTTCCTAAATGGAATCAGAGTAACCTTGCGTAACCTCTTACTACTTTCTGTGATAAAAGCTCTCTGATAGCCAGGCTTGCGCTGTGAGATCATGCCTCGTTCTAGTGGCTGGCCCTGGTACAAGAACATTTAATGCTTAAGCAAAGCTCCTCCTAGCTTAGAGGGGGGAAGACCAGATTTGTTTTTGCTTCAAGGTGTGAAAAGTCCAGTCTGCACTGTAGAGTCTGTGTCATTATATGTGGTTGTCCATAGTCTCACACGTAAAACACTCTGCCATGGTGACTCTACATACATGTATAAAATAAGACATTTTAGTTTAAACTTTGGCTATATTTCTATACTTCCACTTCCTTCAGTGCATAGGAATAACCAAGCATCTCATCTTTTTATTGTTTAACACTAAGTTCTCCACCCATTCAGAGGTTTCACTGTGTCCTTTATATCAAAATGTGTGACTGTAGAAACAGAGACAGTGCATCTGAGGCCACTGTTCCGCATCGATCCAAGAGCTGCATTAAAGCCTGACGTGACGTGGAGAAGAATGTTTGTTTATACAAATGCACCTTGGTAATTATTACTGACAGAGGTAACAGTACTAAACAGTGATATTTTAATGCAGGTTAGTATTTCAAAAATTAGCTCTTGTATTGAGTATATTGTGGCCCTAGTGATTTTCTACAGTTGTCCACAGAGACACAATTTGCCATGCATCCCAAAGGCATACTTAAGGCATACTTAATTCTTGCATTAAGCAAGAATTATTTTGTTTATTTTAAAACCCTTAGGAAGGGCAGAGCGCAATAGAAGGGAAACTTATCCATGATCTGTGGGTTTCATTTACAGTACGTTAACCTCAACAGACAATCTGTAGTTTGTGTTTCCCTTTTCTGCGACAAATTGCCCTTGCCTGTACACTTGCAAAATAGGCAAGTGCAGTTGGGCATCTGCAATACTTATTCTTTAATTAATGGACATTTCTGTTTGTGTGCATAATCTGGGAGTTACAAACTAAAACCTGGAGATTCATGTGCCCAATTTTGAAAAGGTATATGCAGTTTTGAGAGTATGAACCCCTGTACCTTTTAAAAGCAAGAGAGAGAAGAGAGATGATTTGAAGTTGTTGAAATGTGTTCTTGGAAGGGTAGAAATGTTGAAGGCTCTTACTAACTTTACTTTCCTTCCACCATGTGAAGACCAAGTGTATGTTGGGGTGAATGAATAATTGAATAAACTGTCATATCCCCTCTGCCACTCGCCCGCTTGGGGAAGCCACAGTTAGGGACCGTTCGCAGTGCTCTCAGCTGCAGTGCCGTAGATAAGAAGTTCACAGCTAATCTAGCACACTCACAGTTAAAAATGTTTCCCCGCTGTTTCAAAGGCATCACTGTGAACTCGCGCACTGGGATTCCAGTAGGCCTCATAAACAGTTACTGTTCGTGAATGTGCAAACACAAAAGAGAAAAGAGCTCAGTAAATAAAACTGCACTTGAGTCTTGCAAATAGTTCCAGAGATATTCAGCATTTGATCTATGCGGTTGATATTTTCAGGTGTATTCTTCTCAAGTGTAACTTCCCTCATAGGTCATCCTTCAGTACAGGAGTTAAAACAGCCTGGTGCAGCAAAGAAGCAGAGTTTTGAGGTTTCAAATCACAGCCTGGATGGAATACATTTCTGTTAAAAGTAACCTTCGCAGAGTGTGATGTAATTTGAAGTCTGTTTGGTAGTGAATGCTCCAGTTATAGTTAAATTGATACTTGCTCCGTAAGCCTGTTTTATAAACACATTTCTCTTTAGCAGACTTTTTTTTCCATCTTGGAGTATGATTTTGTATGATTTTAGATTTTGAGCAAGACTGAAAAATCTTTCCTTTCCTCTCTTATGTCCAGACTTCTTATCTGCATTTAGTCCAAATAATAGTTTCCGAGTGTTTTTAATATTCATCAGAGTCACAAGCCAAACCACATTACTGATCTCTTTGGACATTTTGTTCCCCCAAACTTTACCTCCTTTCATTCTTCAAATCTTTTGGCCTCTCTCCTTGTCCCTGCTTTCACTGCTCTTTCCCGGGGGAGGCCTCTTTCTGTCTTGGATACATTTCTTCCGAACCATTTTTGCCCTTCCGCAAAAGAAAAACTGGAGAGCTTAGAAATTCCTTAGGAATGTAGATATTCAAGCCAAGTTCTAGAATGCCTTGAGTGATGTAACTGATGTCATTTGGTTCTCTGAATTTTCCTGACAAGGACAGGGAAATGAGGACTTGGTGTACCTATAATAAAATGTAACATTTTAGGAAATCTCTGCTTCCCAGTATGGATTTTCTTTCTTTTAGGTAAAGACACATTCAGTTTTGTTGAGAAGTTCTAAAGGGGCAAAAAGAAACTTATTTTGATGTGTGATTCACCCTAAAAAATTCTACAGTATTTTAAATTCATAATCCCTAAAAATAAACACTGCACTCATTTAGTGTTCATGGAATCACCTTATAATGAGAAAAAAATACATAGCTCATGTATATCTCAAATAAGCATGTAGTTCATATGTTTAGAGTAATGTATACTATGTACACGTTTGTATATATCTTAAAAAAATCCATTAAAATATGGATACAGTATGTAAAATATTTCATAAACAAGTTTGATTAATTTAGTATTTTCTAATTTCCTGCTTTTCTCTGAGAATCTCTTTTAACAGGATATTGATTCTGTTTATAAAAAAGAACCAGTTTATTAATATAAAATTGGAATTGTGCCAAGATTAAAATATGTACTCCCGTGCATTAGGAAATAGGCAGCTATCTGCTTTATGTTGGAGCTGAATGCTGAGATTCACCCACCTTTCACAAATGGTGTCTAACTCGACAGTAAAGATCTTTTGGGACCTTTTTTTTTCCTCCAATTTTTTCTTTAATATATCCTTGGATGTTTGTCTTAATAGTCATAAAATGTTGGTCAGTGCTTCGCTCACACTCGAAAATGTCTGATCTTTCATAGTGCATATATGACACTCTGAAGCTACCAGTTATTCTGAAATGAGGCCAAAGTTTGGATAAATTGTTTTGGAAGTTTTCCCGTAGAGATAACACGATCGGCATCTGCTGAGGATCTGCAAGTTCAGATTTCTCGGCGCGAGGCGCGAGGCTGCAGTGCTGCCCTGTGGAAGCCAGCCTGCGCCTTAGCGCTGGCCTCAGCCCGTGCCCCAGAGGCTGGCGGATTCCAGTCGTGCAATATGCATTATTTGTCTGCAAATGTATTTATTCGGTGACTAATTTCTTAGTCACTTTGTTTTGCATTTACTTAACTGGAAGTGTGAGTTTATTTCATGTGTGGGTGAATGGTCAGTCTGTTTGATGCTATCTTCATTATTTACTTCTCAGAGGAACCTTAGTATCCCAGAAAGAGACAGTCATGCAGTGCAGAGTGGTGTGCACGGGTGGAACGAGAATATGTCTCCCTTCCCCTCTGCTGTGTGAGCTTTTCAGAAGCTTTACTGTATTATTGTCTGTCTTCCAACTTGATCAATGTGTAGTTTAACACAGTAATTTGGATGGAAAGAGAAACTGATGGTGAAGTGCTTTATTGAAACAATCCGGTTTAGGTAATTTCGGTGACAGGCACCTAAATATCTTTGCTGATTTAGACCAAAACCAGTTCCTAGGTCACACTGCCAGTTTTGCTGGAGTGGACAACAGAACCTGGATTTTCTGTAGCTAAACCTAGTACCTTAACTACTTACTGCTTTTTTCTCTATAAGCTGGCTTTCAAATACAATGTTACTGATTTAGAAATGCACATATAACCAGAAGAAAAGTAAATAGATTGTAACTAACATATAATGAAAACAAGGGAGAGCAAATGACATCTGCTGTGACGTGTCTCAGTTCAGCCATCTCAGCTGGAGTTTAGTTCGGAGGAAAAATAAATTTCTCATAAATATGATTAAATGATGTAATAAAGCATCTGATACTGTTCTGGTAAATGCCTGGTAATGTACCAAAAGTTCTCAGCCTTCCACCCTCTCATCAGTCTGATGCCGTCGGCCCTTGAGGTTTTAAAATTGCCTCTAGTGTTTTTACAAGGGGCTGTTGAGTAGGCGACCCTGCTCCTGAGATAAAATTGACTCTTTGGCTTGCGGTCCCTAATTCGTTTGCCTTGGTATCAGTCACAGTGCAAGTATATATATAGTTTGTATATTTTGAATCAAATGTTGTTCATAACACTGAACTTGAAAATCGATCATGTGACACCCACTAACTGCTCGTTTGCTTGTTCATGTCCTCGTGCACTCCGGGAACACTCCCTTTTCCTTATCCTTACATTTCTATGGTTATTTTAACAACTGTTATTTGCCAATTTCAAAATACTTTGTAAATTAATCAGTTCACTACTCTGCCACTCATGTTTAGACTCGTTCCTACTTCTCTTCAAATCACTAAAAACTCTCTTCTGGTATCTCTCACTATGAAGGCTGACAACAAATCCATAAATGCAGTAATAGCAAGTCTCAATTTTGAGAGAAACATTTTATTTCCCCTTAGTACCTTTAGGAACAAATGCATGTAGCCATCTTTTCTTGTAAAAAAGCTCAACTTTTGACTTCTTCACTGACTCTTTTTTGCTTTACACTGTTGGATTTAACCCCTGTGTTCATGAAGTCGTTTCACAGTTCTCTCTTGGAGTTGTAATGGTTTGTAGCAGCTGCTAACCTATCCCTGTGCTGCTGCTTACTTGTTTTTTCTCCCTGTTGTTTCTTGATCCCAGCCTCAAAATCTGTTTTTAAATCTCACATACGAACGTACTGTGCCACTTTCTGCTTCATATTGATCCTGAAGACCTCCTCCTACTGCGATGGTTATAATAAATGAGACAACGTCTGAAGACTAGGTAGAGTCTGATGAGCAAACCTGGCATATCTGCTCTCTCTGGGCTTGATCCTATTCCATTCAGGTTAGTGACAAATCTGCCATTGATTTTAGTACAGCAAGGTCAATATCAAATTTCCATGTATCTGTATATACAGCTGTGCATTACCGATGGTGAATTTTCCTTCCTTTGGGGCAGTAGCTTGGTCTTTTTCTGTTACCACAGCATCTTGCATAACGGAGCCCAAACCTGCTTTGGCCTTTCCTGTCTCTATTGTAATATCAACATCAAAGCCTGAGAGAAAGGAGAAGGGAGGATTTAGGCATTACTGATCACCTAGCTGCCGCTTTGGAACCAGTGAATTTGTCTGCTCTGCATTCAGTTTTATGAATTTGTAAGTGAGAAAAGTTTTCCTTTTTGCTTGACTATATTGTGTATAAATGAACAGTCTCTAATCTCTGACCATATTCCTATATATTACCACAGCCTCTCTGTCAATTTGTGATGCCAGTAGGATTATGCTTCTACTCTTTGGTTTTGTTTTAATTACATGACTTAGTATTGTTTACTAATCAGTCTGGGAAGATTCCTTGAATTTAATTTATGCTGCCACTTGACATGTAACATCCTGCTTTCCAACTAAGCATGCTTCAGCGGTGGATATGTAATACCACATGAAATAAAGGAGAACATAATTCCCCTAAAAATATAACATTGAATTCTACAGAAGAAGAACACCTGGGTTCTGGGGGCCTGTCTCGCAGCCTTCTCTCGAGTCAAAGCTTCCTTCTGTGAAACTTGTAGAACGAGTCCATGGGCCGAATTTACACAGGGAAATTACATCTTCTATTTGCCAGCATTACAATGGCTGTATTCTAAAGTTTAACTGATCTGCAAGGTAGGTGCTGAGAGGTATCCAAACAAGAGTTAGATGCCCGAGCAGAGGATCCATAACCAAGCAGGCAAACCTCTAGAAAAATGTAAAAAGGCCAACGAAGAGATACTATCCCCTTCTATCCAATATCCTAGCTTCTTCCAGAATATGGAAAATGTAGCTGCAGTTCCTTATCTGTTTGAGACATCTGAATCTACATCTCGCCACACTCAAAAGAATATCCCAAACAATGTACAGGATACTTAGAAGTGGAGAAGTGCTTTCTCAGTTCCTCCTTTTGAAACTGTTGTGCTTTGCTGGTCAGAGAGCAAGCATATTGCTGTAACTTAGTGACCAGGGCACTTGCCTGGGAGGGTAGGATTTAGATTCCCAGTCTGCTCCAACAGTCCCTTTGTGGATCCACACAACATCTGGGAACCAAGCTGCTGTGCGTGTTGTGTAAGGGAAGTCCTGGCTGGAGTGTGGTGATGAAGCACAAACGGGTTTGAGCAAAAAAGCAAGGTGCAGAATTGGACAGCAGCAGATGCAATCTAACCTTCGTTTCTTGGCTGGGGCTGCTGCTCAGCAGTCTCCTTGATGTCTCGGTTATATGGTGAAATCGGCTTTCTGAATCCAAAGGAAAAAAATGGCTTTTATTACAAGGGAAGGCTCTTTCTTGGTAATGTGTTCACAAAGTAGAACATTAACCTGCTGCAAATCATAGTCCTATAATATAAGTGTCATCTTCCTTAATGTTCAAGGCACAGTGAAAATTGGGAGATCTTACAGAATAGAAATGTTCTCATTTTCAAGTATTAATTGACTTATAGGGCGAGAACCTCACCCTAAGCGTGTGGGCATGGCTTTTTGACTTCACAGGTTATAATTCCTATTATATCATTTGAAGATGATGCATTTTTCTAGTGTTTCAGGGAATGTTTGAATCTTCAAAAGATGTACTGTTCTTTTTGTCAAATGAATAAGGTCTTCCCACTATTTTAAGAAAACATTTTTTTCTAAAGTGTGTATCCTGCGGTCATCTGCTTTTATTGAAAAACAAAAACAAATCTATGATTCAGTGTTTTTATAGATCATATGCAGGTAATACACAGGCAAAACTAACCCAAGTCTCCTCAAATCCAATATTGTTCAGTCTACCTCTGGTTATTTGAAGACTTATTTTCAAGGAAGAATATTCTTAAGCATGTGGAGGTTATGCATGTGAAAATATCACTGTCTGAAAGCTACGCTACTGAGCACATGCTCAAAATGCTCCTTCAGTGCGCGTACTGGGTCAGCCACACAGTGCTCACAAAAGCATGCCGTTTGGTTTTTTAAAAGGGTTTATTGGCACAATTCTAAGTGCACAAAGAAATTGTCTGAACACTGAGAGAGAAATTGCCTGTGAAGACACAGAGGATAGGCTTTCAAAAGCAGTTATTTAAATTTGGTACCTAATTTCCATTGATGTAAATTTTGAAAAATTTGCATGAAGAAGTGCTTCATTTTCTTTGACTTGGAAGAAGCCCCTTATTGCCGTGATGTGTAGTACAGTCATTCCACAGGTCTTAAAAACATGGGGAAATATGGCCTCAGGAAATCTGAGGGATTTAGTGGTGCAGAGATGTAGCATGTTAGTTTGAGAATCATAAAATAATTTCATTTGGAAGGGACTGCAAAGCTTTAGTTCAACATAGAGTAAAAATAAAATTAGATTTTCAAAATTACTGTGTGCATTTATAAACTATCTGTCATCATAGTATTTGTATGAATGTTACTTAAATTTGATTTAAGAGAAAGCAGTACTTTTGTGGAGCTAGGGTCCACGTTCACTGCAGTCTACCATTAATCTTAAAAGACACCAGTGGCTATTACTGTGGAATATAAAGATTCTGTGAGCAACTCTGGGACATGTTAGGGTGTCATCTATTTATTGCATTTACATCACAAGTAGAGAACTATTGTCATCAGTAAGAAGAACTGTTACAAAATCAGAATTTCTCTGTACTTGGTATTATTGGTTGTTACCTACTAAAGATAATTTTTATCTAAATTTTTTTCTTCCAGTGCATTTCATGTAGTTTCTGTTCTGATGGCAGTTTTGTGAGACTGTATTTCAACTTGATCCTGACTTTCTTTTCCTGACACCTTCATTGACAAAGTTTTCAGTTTTAAATACTTGCATTTTCTTATAGTTGAAATTCATCCTGGCTATGTCGAGTTTCTTCTTCCAACTACACTTTTTGCTTGCACACACAGAATTCCACCTTTCTAACCATAGCAAAATGTTTCGGTGCCTCTACCGCCAAATTCAGTTTTGAATTGATTGCTTTACTATTTACAGAGTACTGCTGGGGACAGGCCTCTGCCGTAGACCCAGTGGGCTGTTGAGCATGTATTCTGGCCTTCCTGATAGCCTTTTCCTGCTTTTGTAGTGTTCTTTCATTATGACTATGCAGAAAGAGTTGCTGGCCTCATTGCTACTGTGCGTGTATTTATTCTTCTGTGTGTTAAGAATACTAATCAAAAAAATTTCAGTTCAGTGGAACTTTGTGCTTGTGAGTGGTCTTTTCCAGTGCTTTGGATATTTAAATCTTTCTTTATTTTTCCTTTTAAACTTCTGTAGTTCCTATTAGAGAAACTTAGAAAAAGTCCGCTTTTTAAAAACCAACCCCTCCTCTACGCAATAAATAAAGGTAGAAATCTCATAGCCTGTATATCAGCCACGGTAGACAGTGGATGCTAAAATCCTTTCTGCTTTCAAATGGGTTTGCACAGTGCATGAAAACTAAATGCAGTCTATTGCAGAATGGTTTTTTGCATGTTTTTTAGTAATTACATATTATTATGGTGCTATTGAAATGCAGACTGATTAAGGGTTATATTAGTACTTTACCACTTAAGTAACAGCTATTGCTGAGAAGAGTCTCTATACTGAGATTTATTTCTACTTAAGCATCCATCCTGATGAAATACATTTCTTATTTGAAGGAATATATGACGTTCTGTGCAATGGGTTTTTTTGGTTTGTTTCTTGAAAATGAGCCACTTATTTAGTGCTGAGTATCTAAAATTGTTTGAAACAGTCTCTCCTCATGCTTTCTGCATAAAAAATGCAGACCCTATTTAAATAAAATTCTCAACAATAATTAACATTCTTATCTGGGTGAAGAACCTTTATACAACAAGCTGCCAAGCTGTAAAGCTTTCAGATTTTTATGCTGCCCGATAAACAAGCGTCAGTCACAAATCTCTGCCATTTCATTTGATCCCTTCCTCTCCTGTTAGTCCAATAATGTGGCACCTTGTGTGAACTGATATAACCTATAACTGTTAGCATTTCCCAAAGTGAGATGTGTGCCCCCAGAAGACCAGAAAGGTGTTTGGGCATGGGAGTGCAAAAATGGGCAAATAGTTTTCTATTTGTAACTGGTAAATGTTTTTTGTAGCAAGGTAGAAAAGGCACATGGATGCCAGAGTTAACCTGTGTGCAAAACAGTTCAGGTAATGCTGCAGGATGTAGCACAAATTCTTTGTTCTTTGTGTTTTTTAAGACAGTTTCTGATGTGAGAGTGTTGAGTATATGAAATGGTGCTCTGGAGAATTCTGTAGCTCTGCAGGATTTCTGGGAATTAGTGCTGGAATGACGAGAGAAGAAAACTTGCGGCATACAGGAAAGAGATGTCATGGTTTCTTTCCATAAACTGTAGCTTTAGCGTTGCAAGTTGGCAATCTTCTTCATAAGGAAGAGGAATGTATTTCAGGTGGAGGACTTTACCCGCGTACATGGGACATTTGCTTTCAAAACTGAAGTTCTAAGGACTTTATTCTGTTCTCACTGTGTGTAACCGTGGGAATCGAGCGTTAGCCATGACGAATCATTCATGGTGAATGACATCAGCCTCCCAGCAAAATTATTCTTTGCTAATATTTCTGTATGTCCAATCTGCAAGATCATGGTGGAGGGGAATAGAGTGTTTGAAGAGACGACCGTTCTCTCTTGTTGCCCTGTCCTTTGGCAGGCAGTTATCTCTCTAGGATCCTCGCTTTTTGTCAGCCGTTTGAGCTCACAGTCAGCTCAAATTTATCTTGTTTGGTGCAGATACGGCTGTCTAATCTGCAGCCTCTGCTGCAGTTGCTAACATCTGGAGGAAGGGCAGGGCTGGTGGTTGGAGCAGAAGTCCTGCTAGCCACTCCAGCAGCGTTTGGCAGTGCTCGTCTCTTAATACCATAAGTGATGGTTTTGAAAATCTAAACTTCAGGCATAGGCATTTGCAAGGGCTGTTAGACTGGACAAAATTCTCTCATAGGTCTGTCCAGGGAACTGAATTATGGATAATTCCAGCCCGATCGTACGTTGGATGTCTGTACAAACTGGGTCTGGTCTCCTTAGTTTCGCAGTCCAGCAGGCTTAATCCAGGGGAGGACAAACAGTCACCTGGAATGAATGTTTGGGGTTGCGAGGGGTGTTTGTGCAGGAGACGGCCCCGGCCCTGGAGCTCGGTGGGGCAGGATGTGAGGAGACACTGGGGCAGGCGTTTGCGGGGCTGCGCGGTGCAGGTGTGGCAGGCTCGGCCTGTAGCTGGAAGCCCTGTCTGCTCATTCAGTGGCGAGCTGGAAGCTCACAGCCTTGCTCTAGTTGCCCTTACCTAACCCTGTGAAGGTAATAGCTAGAGCCTGGGTTTTCTTCCCCGTTTACTCCCTTCCTGCACAGCTGCCCAATGTGGTTATTTACACCTGTGAAGAGTGAGCAAGAAAGGTATAAAATGCTGCCATTCTGGTTTGGCAGTGTTTAACAACCTTGTAAATGAATGTTCAAATTTTCAGGTGGAGGATTGGGTCTTCTTGCAAATCTTTTTTTGTTTTTTTTTTAATTCTGAATCTTTTATCTTTTCATCCTTTTTTTCTGTCCTGAATAGAAGATCTAGTGTGATCATGCAGAGTGATGCGTAGATGGGGAATTTCTTAAGAGGGATTAATTTAAAAATGATTCAGGAAAACTCATGATTCATCCAACATTCCACAAGAACACTATGAAGCAAAGCAGCATGTGCACATATTCCTTTGGGAAATGACAAACCATTTGAACTGTATTTTCATTAAGAAGATGTACTCCTTTTTGTGTCTATGCAAGTATTTAGTATTATAGATCCCAATGCTCTCAAGAAACCATTCTGCACTCAGCCTTGCCGTGTTATCAGTGGGAGTTTTGTCAAGGTAAGGATTGTAGGACTGGATTGATTTTGTTTCAAGAACCTCTTTGTCATTCTGTTTGCTGATTGCTATTTTCTTAGACATTTCTCCTAATTTAAAAATTGAGAGCTGTCGTGAGCTGGAGAAAAATGGTGATGGTTGCCTGTACTAATGGAGAAAAAAAATTACTAAATTCTTTCTTTTTATAGGGCGTTTTCATTCTGCTCATAAGAAGAGTGTTCTCTGGAGCGCGGGTTAAACGCATTCTTGACACTTGATTCCCTGCGCTGGTGCTGACTCATCATTTTGTTGGCCCACAGCCAGGGTAGGGTTGTGCAGCGTGTTTACCGGCGGCCTGAGTCCCTGATGGAGTCTTGTTGGATTTTCTCATACTTGAAACGGTTGGGGAAAGAGTCAGGGTTTCAAATCGGGTACATTGCAGCCTATTTCTTTAAAGTTCAGTTTAATCTTGTAATAGATTTTAGAGAAAGTGGTTTTATTTAGAGAGGGCCAGTACCTCTGTGTTCTAGCTAGCTACAGCCATGCAAGATGAATCCTACCAGGTCTGCTGTGTTTTGAGGTATTTCTGTTAGGAGTCTTTCCAGCAAGCATCAGATGAGTATCCAGGAAAATACCTCTGTTTGTTTGATCCTGTTGCATGTAAATACATAAAATAGACAAGGTCCTGTTCTTCTGGTGTGGTTAAGCCAGGCACAGGGCGGTGCTGGGGATGGGATGGGTGTTACGAGCACCTTTGTCCTTTGCCTTCTTGAGATCGGCCTGGTGGGGGGCATAAGGAACTCACAGGCTGCTTTATTTTATAGTTAATAACCTGTATTTTTTCGGATGTCATTGCAGGGAGCAGCCCTGTGCAGAGGAGTGATGAAAGGTCATTATGGCAGGAAAGCCCTTAGTGGGCTGGACCGCTGATATTATTAAGGCTTGCTTTCAGAATAAAGGGAGGATTAGAGCCGAGCGCTTGTTGACTCCGAATGCCGTACTCAGACCAGTAAGGCACGCTGCTGCCTATCAGCAAAGCAGCGCTCATCCGACCTTTACCCCTGCAACAGCAGGGAATCCCTCAGCGGCTCAGCTGGCAAGATTTTGGAGTTGTTGCTCATTATGAGCCTAATGGGCAAAAAGTGGACTTGGAGGGAATTGTTTGCTGGATTCTGAGTCCGTGACAAACAGCTCGCTGCAGCTGCATACAAAATAAACAAATGAGGGGCTAAGATAGTGCAGATCTTGAATAATTAGGCATGGGAAGAGTTTTATGTGAATGCCTTTATCCATTTAATGAACCTCTTGTAGAAAGTGAATACCCTGGAGCGTGGTAGGCAGCATATGTAATCACTAACCAGAAGGCTGGAAGGACAGCAGTATGAAATTGCTGATCTTTTTGGTGTAATAGAGAATGCAGCACTTATTTACAGACACATCAGAAACACATTTCTGGATGACTGTGAATAACTTACTTCTAGATGATAGTAATTAACTTAATCCTAACAAGTCAAGATTGCCGCTTAGTGTTTAAATCATTTTGTGTTATAGACACTCTGTTAGATGCAGCTTTTTATCTAATATCTCAGGTGGTAGCAGCAGTTCAATACCTCCTTTTTCAAACATGACTCTTACTTGCAAAGAGCATTTTCATTTTTCTTTTCATAGTTGTGGACCAATCATATATCTGCCTATGACCAATGAATAAAATAAGATAGGCAGACTTCTAGAATCCAAGTTGATAAACGTGACTGAGAACTTGAGGAAGGTTAAAACATAGTAGAGCACCTCTTTTTACTAATAAGAGTTAGTGATAAAATTGAAAATGCTGAATTTTACTCAAAACTTCTCAGCCACTGCTGTTAAATTTTAAAGCAAAGATATGGAGCCTTGCCTTCTGTGCTAGTTAAGGTTTGTGGGTTTTTTTTGGTTTTTTTTTTTTTTTTTTTTTTTTTTTTTTTTTTTTTTTTAAGTTACCCTCTCCATTACTGACTTCTGCTGTAGCTGGGTTGTGCATTGCAGGAAGGGATTGTGAAGGCTGAAGGTGCAGATTTTCATTGGGGTCCTGGCTCTCTGGTTTTGCTCAGACTGGGACATCAAGTCACATTGAAAGTACTGTACCTGTTACATACAGACCTTAGGCTTGAATGACTGGTCCTTTTGGAAGGAGAAGATTTACTTTACACAGATTCTGATTATTCGCTGGAATTGTGCTGAAGGACACATGAAACTAATTGCTAGGTTTGTTCCTGACTCATTAAGTAGCATTGTACCTTTTATGCTGAGACTTTT
The DNA here is from genome assembly GCF_036417845.1 of Apteryx mantelli. Lineage (NCBI taxonomy): Eukaryota > Metazoa > Chordata > Aves > Apterygiformes > Apterygidae > Apteryx > Apteryx mantelli. The sequence goes on from NC_089987.1 coordinate 6,175,244, forward strand.
GTAAGGATGATATTCTGTACATTATTTCATGTTAAAAGCTGTTGTGTAGTTGAAGATAATTAATCCCTCCCCTAACAATTAGGGCTGCTTTACAATAAAATATAGCTGGAGATTATATATGTGTTTAGATATTCCTGTGTAACCAATTTGTAGCAGAAACTTAGTTCTTATCCTTGTAGAGACTTTCCTTTATGAAAACTCTTGATTCATTCTTCTGCATTTCTGGTCTTTGCTTCATGCTCTGTGTTAATTCATTTATTCTCTGCTAAATAATAAATTGTTTCCTTTTTCTGCAAGGAAAATTCTATTCTTTCTCCCATAACCCCTTTTGACAGTTCCAGGTGAAAATTACTGTGTCAGGCCAGATGGACTTAATAATTGGAATCCAACAAAGCTCTGAAGCGTTCTATTTTTATTATACATCTGTAATGAGCAAATTTTGTGAAACCAAGGAAAGAGTATAAATTAAAGCAAAATGTTGCTAGTACAATTCAAATGGCTTGAATTCTAGAGCAGGTTGTTTCTCTGGCTTTCTTAGTGATTTGAAACTCTCTCCATACTGTGATTGTGGATTGTTTCTGAGGTTAAGTCAGGCATCAGAGTCATAAACAGATGTGAGTTACATTTTATTAAATTTTATCGTCTTCTGAGGGGGTTTGCTATCAAAGTAAGGCACAAGGAAGGGGTGAATTCCTGATGTTAACAGGCCCAGAATTTCACCCACTTTCTCCTCCTCAACCAAACTGCTCGTAGTCCAGCTTCTGAGACTCAGTTTGCTCTGTTGTGCCAGTCTGTGTGAATACCTCCCCAAACTTGAAAACAGTGTCCTTCTGCTTGTCTCGTGTGACTTCATTTGCTCTTCATTTGTTTCAAAGCCTCTGCTGCTTCTCTCCTGCCTAGTGATCAGGACTCAGAGTGAGAAGTGGTTGGACGTAGTTTACGTAGCGCTTTGACTTGTTTCAGTACTTTCTTTATGTTCAGGCAAATTTTCTACCTGGAATTCATAGACTAGTCTTTTGAATGTTTAACTTTGTAGATCTTTTTACATACTGGATTACCAGGTTCCTCCTCCATGTGATTTGGTGGTACATTAATTTACACCAGCAAAGACCAACATTTATCTTTCTGAATAGAAATTGAACTTATAATATTTGGGTGGATTCTTTTATTTTAAATTATGTTTACTTTCCTTGAAAGAATGAATTACTGAAAAATAAAGATGAAATACTAGTTATCTGTGTTAAGAGCAAAGCTTTTATTAATAAAAGTTTTAGACAAGGGTGGGCAGATAAATCAATAGAGGTTTGTTGCCAAGTCAAACAAAACCCCCAACCCCCCCACACCATCCCCAAACCTACTACTATAGGATTGATAGAAATTACTAGCTAAGTGTATGGAAGTAATAAAACACCTTTTAAGAGCTTAACCTCTTTTGCAGTGCTGAGGAAATACTTTAACTTGCTTAGTTAGTTCAACTTAATGACTAATTAATTCTGATTTGAAAAGTCAGTTGTGAGTTAAAATTTGTTTACCTCCACCTGTCTTAAATAAAGTTGAATTTGAGAGAAGATCTTCTAGATCTAAAATCCAGAAACATTTGGTTATTAGAAGTTGTCAAATCAATTTACTAATTAAAAATAGCTATATTAGTAAATAATTTTTAAATGTAAACCTGGTTTTGGTAAATTCAAGAGATATATATTGGACTCATACTTTTAAGATGTATTGAAATTAAAATTACACAGGATAGAGATCACAAAATGATCATATGCATCATCTACATTTTTTAACACAAAACTTAGCAAGGAAGTGTTTTTGTATATGAGTTTTAAGTTTATGGTGTCTTTTTAACTACGTTACGTAAATGTTGTACTGTGTTCATCATGTGCACGTTGCCTGCGGTCCAATGGAAATTGCCATAAGATAATTCATGACAAGAGTCACTATAATAAATAATAATTGGATTTGTTGATGGTGAAGCAAGACTAAATTGCTCAATCCTCTGCTCTAAATAGCTTACCGCAATTTTTACTAACAGTATCTGTCGTTTAAAGCTAAGCAAGTTGATTGGTGGAACATAAGTGTAGTACTTTAGATCAAGTGTAGGTCACTTGTTGCAAACCTTGCTGTATAGGTGGTTGGGTAATGACTGAGTCCCTGTATAAAATATCCCTCCCTTTCTGCCCCAGGGTGGAAATCATTTCCAGTTACTTTTCTAATCATGGAATATATGTGATTGGGAACAGCACTCAGGGATGTTGCAGCCAAACCATCACCTCGTGTCCCAGAGGGTCAGTGGGAGGCGCGCAGCCCGGCACCATGGAGGAGGACCACACGCTGGTCCCGCGGCACGCTGCCCCGGGGGCTCAGGGCTGCTTACAGTGCCAGGCCCCTGGGAAATGCCCCTCCGAAATCCGGTCCCCTCACGCGGAGCTGAAACACTGCCTGCAATAGCTGCTTCTGGGCAGATAATGCTCTAGGTGACCTGTACTTGTCAAAGCAGTGGTGGAAGTGATGATGGGGTAGAAGGCATCCTAGAAACATACTTCTAAGACAGTTCTCTGTGGTTTCCTTTGATGAAATGGTAAATGAGATCATTCGTGATGAATGATTTCAGAACATCCTTATTGCAGTGTTTCCTAATACCCTATTTTTCGCAGTTTTTAATGAATAGTTTTAAGTTCCATTTCTCTCTTAAAAAGCCTGTTGTCTTCCAGCCTTCTTTTAAAATACAAGACTGTGTGGAATAGCTTTAGCATACTAAAATACAAAAAAGAGTCTGTGGCTACTATTTATCAAATTCATTCTGATGATGTAAAACTGAAAGTCACTGCATTGAAATGAAGTTTCAATGTTTTTATTCAAAGCAGCTTCTCACAATGTATAAATACTGCATATTAACACACATGAAAAATACAACTTCTAAGGCACCCAGAAATGTGTCCATACACTAGTTACAGGACCATCAACAAATAAATTGTGTACAATTTGATCTAGACAGTCAATAGTTGATATATCAGAAGATACAAGTCCCTCAGTACTGTACCAGTTTCAGAAAATATTTACAACACTGTGATATAGGGGTGCCTGTACCCTTATAGTATTATAATATGTACTCATCATTACAAATATTAGAAACTGTTTTAGTCTGTTCCATGGTGTCCTGACAAAATAACTTAAGGGCCTAATTTGCAAAGTTCTACAATTAATTACTTGTGCAAGTTCTGAAAATAAATTTACATTGACATAATTTGTGAATTTTTGGTTCTTTGCTTCTTCTCAGAGGTTTGGTAATAAGCCTTACCAATAGACATGCCACCCTAGCTGAACATCACTCTTTTCCCAATAAGTCAGTGGATACATCTTTTCCCCTTACACTCAGTGCAGATGAGAAAGCAGTGTTTGTAGCAGAAAGAGACTATTTGATCTTCAGTACAAATGTCAGACTAGTTCACTGGCTAAGCAACTAATGCTTTGTTAGAATAATGTAGTTCTTTGGTCCTTTGTTTTTATGGAAGGCATAATATTTTTATTCACTAAAAATTGAAATCCTGTCTGTGAATAGGTAAGCTAGCAAATGACTTTCAGTGTCGTATTTAAAGTAGCAGTAAAGAGATTTAATATGGCTTAAAACATACGGTTAATTGGGCAGACACAGATAACACATCTAGGATACAGCGTACCCAAATGTACTATGATTAAGATTGTCTATAAGTCTCTTATGTAAACTTCTTTAGCGTCTCTTTAAGAGTGCTGGCTTTAGCCAGATTTGACTTTTATAGACCCAGCCACACAAAGCCTGAGATTAAACTATTGTGGTTGGGAGCACAAATGCACAGTTTATATATACCAAAGCCCACGCTGACAAGTCTAACTATGTTGTTCAAAAGAAACAACCCGTATTATCCTTTTCACAAGAAAAACTTAAGGCCCTGTATTCTGATTTTGCTAACTTTCTTACAGCAATTACTTGGGGAAGTCCTTAGTACTACATATGCAATTATGTAGTTTTAAAGATTTCTTGTACCTAATGGTAAGGCTTATTCACAAATGCAATACATTTACAAATTACATTTAAAACTGTAAAGGCTGGCAAAAAATTAAAAAATAACAAAACAAAACAAACCCCAACCAAAATTGTCTGTTTCTCCCTAACATTAAAAGAGCATTTTATTCTAATGAAAAACTATTGGCACAAAACCATTATATTATAGATTAAAAGAACAGTTAATAGTAGTGAAAAAGATTGCCTAAAACGCATACCCTAACCTACCACAGAAATATAAAAGTTTATATTCTGAAAATATATACTGTATTAAAGTTTGTAAGCTTATTCATTTAAACAGAAATGTACTGAAATAGTAAACTAAGCAACACTTATCTACAGCAAAAATATACATGCAGGACAACACAAAATAAATTGCTTACCTTTAATATCTACAAATGCAAAACTGTAGATTTTTAAAGATTGTACAAAACAATTTACACAATAAAATAACATACTTAACAACAAATTGCATTTATAACCTTAAATACTGTGAATATTAGTAAAGGTACCCAGACTAATATGTACAGTACATCTAAATATCTGAATACCTAGTAAGGACAGCAACACAAGAGAGAATTGATTCTGATCTTTAAATACTGGAAAAGAAGCTTTTGACATTGTTACTATTCTTTCTTGAAGGGAAAATAGATTCCATGAAAACTAGATTGTAACTGTATAGATATGAATAATTAAAAATGTTAACTATGTTTAGCTCTTGCTTTAATGGAAAAATAATTATAGAAAATGTATTTCAACCATTCCTTTGTCATAAAAAATGCTAAGATACAGATATTTGAAAAATCAGATGAAATGATGCAGTTTAAAGGTCTAAACTTATGATTCTTCTTTGTTTGAAAATCTCATATGGAAAGCATACCTTCACATTGCTGAGCAATTTTTCTAAATTTATCTACAGAAAACAAGCATAGTACTGAAATAAACTTCCTAATATTTTATTAACACATTTAACACATGACTAGGAGTTATGGCTCTCTGGACGGGAGTAAAGAAAGAAAAAAAGGAAATTGAGGAACCATGGTACTTTCCATTACTTTTTTCCGAAGTCATATATTGGAGGCCTGATTGTGCAAACACTTAGGCACGTGAATAATTTTCACTTGAGTAATCCCTCTCCTTTTAGTGGGACTGCCGTACAGGTGACTCACGTGTGCCCACAGACATCGTAGCGGGGCCTGTGGCATGGCTGGAAGGTTGTGGAAATAAGCAACTCTTGGTATAAAACAAGCAGTATAGCTGTCATTTCAAAGAGTTGCTGAAGGAGCTCCTCTTTGCTTCAGACATTGAAAAGTAAGTCACTTGTTTTGATAGTGCTTTTTGAAGACTTTTAAGCTGGCTAATTAGAAGCCAGTTTTCATATTTTTTATGAAGAACTTCCATGAAAACTTCTGCCTTTGGAGTAATGATTTCCTTAAAGATCAATGGTACAATCAGGCCGTAGAAATAGTGCTTTTATTTATTTGTGGAAAAAGAAATAATACATAAATGTGTTGAAGGCTACTGTTTACTGTAATCACCTGTTTGCTAACTTTACAAAGGTTTGTGGAGATGGTCATGGAAAGACTGCGAGGGAGAAAACTTAACAACCTCATTTGCGGAGGTCTCAACCATAACCTAGTCCCTTAGTCGCTGAGCTCAAGGATGGAGAGTAAGTGCACAAATTACAAAATAAACAAACGTGCAAAGCTTCTGCTTCAAGAGCTTTTGATTTGGGCATGCTAAAATGGCAGCTGAAGTCACTGAGCAGGTTCGTGTTATTTCCATATTAACTGCCTTACTAGCAAGAAAGAAATGAGAGAGATCCAGTGTCTAGAAGTCAGTCAGTGTCACTGAAAAATACTCAGATCACAGTCTAAAGTATCTGATTGGATTTCCGTCATTTATCGTGGACTGCTTTTATGGATAGCCATAAGTTCTTGTAACCAGATGGTGGGGTGGCCAGATGTGGAGAGCTGGGAAAAGCAAAACGAAACCTCGCCCTCCACTTTGTTCAGTACCTAGCACCTTGTATAAACTGTTGGCCCACACCCAAAGGCCTCCAGAGCAGAAATTATCTCACACCTGAGGAATCAGGCAACTAGACTAAGGCTCATAAAGATTTGTTTTTAGACTTCAGACCAAAAGGGGATGTTTAAACCTGAAGAACAGTAAGATGCCACATAACGGCACCACTCACCCTGTTACTGACATCCGGCTAACAGGAAAATAGTAAACTGAAATAAAGCATCTTGTTGGCAAGCCCTTCAATGCTCCTCAAGAAGGCAGAAGGTGAAGAGAGACTTAGGGGGGACTCACTGTTTCAGAATCCGCTTTTTTTTCCTTAACCCTGGCAAATACATCTTTGTACAATTTCCCCGCGTACAGGAGCATGCACATGGCTGTTTCTTTTAGTGCCCACAGCACACTGTGTGTTTTCTATATAGTCTTTATTTTCTACACAGCTCGCTGCTAAAAATGTTTGCATTCTTATGTGATACCATTAATTCAGTCAAGGGAAGTATGAAAATAGGATCTGTGATCAACCAACAGCTGAATATGAACACAAAATAAATAAGTTAAATAAATTCAACGAAGAAAAAATCCTAGTAATTTTTGTAAAACTAACTTTACATATTATACATATAAATTATCAGATTTTTCCATTACACTGTTAGAACCTAGAAAAAAATAATTAAAATATTTCATAAGTATGATGGTTGGGTCTACAAAATGGTACGCTGACCCAGTTTTCCGATTGAGCCCTCTGTGTCAGCCCAGATGTGTTGCAACAGCAAGAATAAGTTAAGAAGGACAGACAAAATAAATCATTACAGATGGTGTGCCTTTTTGGGCCTCAGTGGTGCTTCTCAGCACATGGAATGTGTACTTTTATCTGGATGAGCATGTGAAAGATGCAGCCCTCTGCAGAGATTATGTGCGCTGAACAAGCCTGCCTACGTCTCTGTTACACAAAATCAAACCAGCTAGAAGCAGCTGTGTAACTCACAAGGAAATGGACACAACCATAGGTATTAAGATACACCGTCACAAATTCCTCAAGGATGCATTGCCTCTGCTTTTCAAACACGGGTAATGGTGGGCTCTGTTTACAGTCGGAGCATTTTCTCTTGAAGTTAGGCCATGACATCAGACTTCATAAATTTTGTCTTGCAAGTAGCTGAATAATGAATCCAGTCCTTTGGAAGAACTCCACAGCTGTTTTAACATCTGACACTCTTTCTCATTCACATCTTCCAGTCCGGATTTCAGGAAGCTCCGCACAAGGCATTTAGACTCTTCCAATACCTAAAGCCAAAATACTGCTTAGTATTTTATTTTGAATCTGATAAAATTATTATGGATAATGGTCTGAGCAGCATTTTTATACTACTGACTTTTACAATCTAAATAACTCCTTTGGGCACAGAAATGAGGTCTGATTTTCAGCTGCAATTCCAGTTGCTGATAGTGTCTTTATGAATTTAGGACTTCTGTGGTTTATGCATTAATGTCAACATTTTTAAAAGGAAAGAGGGATTCAGGGCTACCTTATTTTATTGAAGGTCTGCTGTGAGGTTCTAAAAGGAGCTGAACTCCCTCTTGTTGAACATGTGACCCGCTGAAATGAAGATTTGTGAGGCATGATACATCAGCTACCTGTTTTCTGGAAACTACTTTTTAAGGTTATAGAGTTTTGACACCCAAATGTGGATGTCCATCTTTAACAAATTTTCCCCATGAATTAATTAATTGTCAGAACAGAAATGAATAGGAATGGGCCTTTACTGCAAACACCTTTTCGAGTTTACTTGCTTAAATGTTTACAAAAGTGAAATTGCATTTTATAACAGAAGAGTGTTAAGTGAAAGAAGCACCCTCTGACAATCCTGAAGTTACATTTTCTTAGAATGATACAATAGGTCATAACGAATCACCTCAAGTTTTTACATCGGAAAGCTCAATCTCAAGCCTTAATAATCTCTCTTAATAATTGTTGTTAGGTGTGAACAGCAAGTCCGTGGTTGCTCCCACAGTTCAGCTGTTATTTCTCCCAGACCATTTTTGAGCAGAATGAGATTGCCTCCTTTAAAATTCCTTTTGAAATTTACAACACAGATATATATCTTGCAAGAAACCCAACTACTCAAACAAAATCATTAGTAATTTATGCAGTATTGCATTTTGGGGACAGAAGATTTAATGTAAATTATTATCCTGTTTATGGCAAGGGGGATGCGTACTCTCCACTCAACTTTGCCAACACCTACACTTGAAGCCCAGTTCCTGTATGTTACAGGTTACAGCACTGTGCTATTCCAGAATAGTATTTCTCTTTAATAAGTGGTGTTAATTGTAAGTAGCTGGGCCTGTGCATTATTCTGTTGTGAACAAGTATCCACAGTCAACTTGGATGAGCTCATTATATTCATTGTTTTTGTGACTTCAGCCTGATTTGCATTTAGGATCTCAGAGAATAAATCTAATCTGTGACAGTTTTAACTCTAATCTTTGTCCACAAGTTAGCACTGGTCTTCTTTCTGACAGGTCTCAGGAGAAAATTTCATTGCCATCCAATAAAGTGAAGGAAAGAAGAATTCACAGTAAGGCCTAGAGGTTTTCCCAGTTCATATAATACATGTTATATCAGCATGATCAAATAAACTTATGCTATGTTTCCAGTGAGTTTCATTCTGAATGTCTTTTGTGAGATATAATCTACACTTTATTTAATTAAAAATCTCCTGTGCTTCTATCTTGTCTTTTACAGCAGATCTTTTAAATGAAACTGAGGGATGCTAAGATAGTTTCGGGGATATGAAGTATAACAGTAAACTGTAGCAATTTGTACTTTTGTTAGTGCAGTTTTATTGCAGCCAGTATTAGTTTCTTCATTGCATTTTTTTAAAGCAGGGATGAGCCTGGAACAGGAGTCTATCTGCCTGAAGGAAAAGGGCCTTAGAAAGTAAAACTAGGAAAGGATTTTCATTCAACTGTTATGTACACAAAAGGAAAGTTACACCGTATCCACATGCTCTTCAGATCCATCTATGTCTGGATCTCACCTCTTCTTCACAGTAGAGGTTAGCTGGCATTATTATACCCTTCTGGTGCCCTGTGCAGAACGTTTTGCAGAATCAGGAACTATGCAGGTGCAGAAAAGAAGGCAGAGTCAGCTGAGACTTAGTGGGCCAGGACAACATGAAGGCCAAATATATTTTCTTACATCCTGCAGAGATGTCCCAATACTGTTGTACAGTTTCAGACTCTTCCTTCTTTATAAAGTAAAGCTATGCTGAAATCCCCTTTCAAAATCTGTGGCAAGGATGTTCTACTTGTTTTGAATAAATGTGGAGTTGGGGAAATGAAACAATGCTCCCTGCCCCTGAGAAAAGGGGAATCTCTGAGTTCCCTGATCCCTATCCAGGTTTGCTCATGCTAACCCCTCTTCCACAGGTATGGTTGTGGAAACTGAGGACCCATCTTTCTGATGTGATAAGCCTTTGGAGCACACCTTACCTTTGCGAAGTGTAATTTAGTCACAAAGCTGTTTGATTCCTTACCACTGCACTGCAGGATGCCATTTCCTTCACTCGTAGCATCACTTCTTGGCTGAACGTTGTTGGCCAAAATACTTGTGACACTAGTCCTCTGCTGCAGGCTTCCTGTGCTGTCAGCTTTCTCCCACAGAACAACATTTCATTTGCCTATAAAAGCAAAAGGTTACTTGAGATCTTGGGTTATTATTCCCTTAAAACTTTTTCCATGCTTGCCTGCTATTTTCAAGATTAAATTTACAAATGTTCTCCTGTATCTTTCCATACTGCAGAATACTTAAAAAGGAGTTTTGGTAGCTATTTAAGGATTGTGCAGGTGGCCAGAGCACAGCATGGGCTTCATTTAAAGAGAAATGTGCTGGCATGCGTGATGAATCTATATTGCTGATTTTACAAGAGTAACTGTCAATGATACAGTGATACTGTGCCAACAGTCACAGAACTTAGTATGAAATACTTTGTGGGTCAGATTCTACTTTGTTACAATGGTAAAAAGCTAAGCAACATTTCTGGAATTATTAAGGACTGTCTGTAGAAAAGAAGCAAAGAACAGTGTTTAGCTTTGTTACTGCACAATCCTAACACAATACAGGTAAGTACTTTGTAACATTATTCTGCCAATCCATTTCTTCCCTTTTCTATCGTGATCTTGGCAATAATCACTCTTTCAACTTTTGTTAAATCTTTCTTGTATACTGCATGTGGAATATATTGAATTCTGAGGTCATTTTATGATAAGAAATAAATAGGGATTAGATGAACTTTCATTGGATTTTATTTCCACTCCTGACAATTCAGAGAAACACTTGTGTTTTCTGTTTTGCTTCTTAAAGACAAAGAAAACAAGAACGTGAAATAATTAACACAGATTCTTCAGGAATTTTAGATGGAAAACCTTACCAGTGCAACACCCAGTATTTGTGGGAATGTATATGATGAGCAGCCAGCTGGAGTGAGTCGGATTGTTGCATATGGTGTCTGAAACCATGCCTTCTCACTTGCCCAAACGATATCACATAGTGGTAAAATAGAAGCTCCTAACCCGAGAGCAGGGCCGTTGATAGCAACCACAATTGGCTTCTTAAACTGAATAAAAGCTTTTACAAAATCCCTAAAATAAAAAATAAAAGGAAGATCTTGAATACAGAAATAACACTTAGATAAATTCCCGAGCCTAAAGTACTTAATCTGAAAACAAAATTGAACCTCAGATGAATGCAATAAATGCCATGGCCGAGTTTTATGAGGTCAGAATTGCAGGATACTTTCTACTTCACATGTGGATAATTTCTCTCATGTTTAGTTATTTAATCTTTCAGAGTACCTGGGATATTAAATAGTTTTGTGTATGCTGAATATTAATAGATTAATCAAAATGCACTGACTGTTGCAGTGGTTGCAGAATGGCTTGGTTAGAGTTAGTTTTACTTCTTGACCAGTAACTCATGAGTTTGTACACATAGTGTTTCTCAGTTTGTTCCAGAATGGCTAGTGTGGATTCTGACAATCTGCTTTGGCTAACTTGGTGAACATGTTTTAGCATGAAAGACAGAGGAAACTCATAGGTGTTTTTTGCATATTTACATTTTCAAAAAGCTCTCTTAAGATCCTGTGTCAAAGATTACTGCAAGTCCCATCAATGGATTAGGAGATAATGAATGTTCTGTATGGCACACCAGCTGAAAGAACAAGACCCGCAAAAGGGGAGTCAAAGAGAGGGAAAAAAGTTTAAACGAGAGAATTATGAGAGTGATCTGTTTGGTCTTTGTTGCAAATGACTGATCTAAAGCATAACAAAGTAGATGTCCATTCCTGCCTACAACAGTAAATGTGAAGCAATGGGAAATAATGGGGAAATAATACGACTGGATTCATCTGGATGAGTAAACTGGAACATGTTAAATTCTGTGATATTAAGAGATATTCTGAATAAGGCACCTACCACTTAGGAACTGTGGAAAGACATCTGTTGAATGGAAAAGTCTATACACCAGTTAGGAAAAAGCATGAGTGTAATTGTGGGCAAATTATGGGCTCCAGCAGCTCAGTGCACAACAGGTATATGAAGGCAAACAAGATGCTCAATTACTTTAGATAAAAAAGACATATATTAATCAAATTCAATACGAAGCAGGTGATTCTGTGACTGCCTTAGGTATTTGCTAGATCCAGTGTGCGTCATTGCTGACAGACTATATGAAAGAACATGACTACATTTTGTTAAATATGCCCTTGGATGAGTTGCAGATCTCCCACTGAGGTCAAAAAGACCTAGACTTACACATCTGAGAAAAGAATGTGAGCCTTGCAGGTTAGAGTCCTGACTTGGCAAAAAATGGAAAACAGACTGAAGACAAGTATTTCATTGAACTGAAGTGCAAGGAAATTGTCTATATTTTAAAGGAAAAAGAAGAGTCTGAGGTGACCCATCATTAAAAGCTAAATGAATGAGTTCTGTTTTTCCGGCTATCTAGTAAGGAATTGATTTCTGACTATGAGAAAATAAGGAGTCATGTGGGAATTCAGGCAGCTCTGTTACACAATGAGCAATACAACAGAAGATCCGAGACATGACAAAGAGAGTGAAACAAAGAACATCATATTTATGTGTTCAAGACACAGTTTCTTCCTAGAGGATGGGAGGATTCAGGAGAGTTGTTCATTTTTTTGGGTTGCGGAAGCAATGTTGTTCCCTTGTCTCATCATTTCTCTGGTTGTTTATGGTTATATAATGACTGTGGATCACTGCACCTGATTAATTCCAGAATTTTGGGAACTGTAGCAGATAAGCAAGTAAGCTTTGCAAGTAAGACTAGGTGTGGGCAACAGGCATGTGAAGAATGAGAGGCAAAAAGAACAACCAGAATGGACAAGTAGTGGCAGCAGACCTGAGAACCATATGAAGGCAGAAGTAGAGTTGTAGAGAAAAACAGGAAGCATGTAGTGATAAATGGGACCTGGACGTGAATATGGAAGAGCAATCAGGGGCATAGAGACGGAATGTTTAGATGATGGGGAGGAAGAATGAATGAATGAAGGGGAAGGGATGAACGAAATGTGAGATCTTCATATGAGCAAGCAAGGAAGGAAGGACCTGGAGCTGGGGAGGTTGGGGAGAGAGTGGAACAGAACATTGAGCAGACACTCTGTGCCTCGGTCATGCAGGAAGGATGGGGAACACAGAGCACATGGCACAGTGGATGGTATGGAACGTGCCACCTATAGAATGGACTGTAAGAGTAAAACATAGGGAGCTTATGGGGGGAGCAACACCTGCATTTGGTGCAGTGCACCTACGGAAGCTGCACTGTCCAGCACTCTACTTATCTCAGTTGCCTGCTTGGTACATTGTTTGTTTCAGTGAGTTCTCATTGTCCCCAGAACACGATGTGTTTCCATGTCTCTGAACTGTAAGTTCGGGTGTGTAGTTGCTGGTCTAGAAGATCCTTGTTTCAATTGGAGACAGTCTTTAAAAAAGACTTAAAGTTCTAATTGCTGCACAGGAGAACGTGAAGCTCAAAGATCAGAGAAAGTGTTATGTGCAGAAGGCTTCTGTTTTCACTAGAGGAGGTCTGGAAAGTTGACCAGTGAATGCACTTTGGGATGCTCAGAAATGGCTGCCTGGTCGCAGTGGTCTTGCTTCAGGTTAGGGCCCATAAATACATCAAAGGCTGTAAACAAATTAAACGAGTAAACTCCTCTGTCTTAGTTTTCTTCTGACCACATCCAGAATTCCATGTATCGGGTCATGTAACGATGCCTCACTGATGATGTGACAAGGAAAACCCTGATGCTAGGGATGCCTTCCAATGAATCGCTTTTGAGTGCAGGGCTCTGTAGACCACATATGTGCGGTTGCATTGCAGTCTCTCTACCCATTTCCTGCTCCAGGAGTGCAATGCCAGACACGCTTCTAGATGATCTCAGCTCAGGCTGATGAGCTGTGTTCCATGCCTGGAGAGAAGCTACAAGACCACACACTCTCTGAGTTGCAAACCCCAGAGGCAGTAGATGATGACAGGGGCCAAGCAAATAAACCATTGACGTGATATGAGATTTGACAGGTGTTTAAACTTCAGTTTTATCTTGTGATCAGAATATGAGATCCATAGATTAGAAAGCGAAAATGCACTGTAATGAAGATTCTTATTTCATGTTGATACAAACCTATCAGTCTAACCTGATGTAGAACAGTGAAAGCAGAGATGGGTTCCTGTGTATTAGGATATCCTAACCACTGAAAAAGCAAAAAGTATGTTTTTCCTATGCTTATTATAGTATATTTTCCATGGGTTGAGTCCTTTGTTCACAGAAAGCACTGAGAGAGTTAAATGGAAAAAATAGTATATTGTTTCCAGAAGTACAATAAAAATCTATTTCCAGTGGGCCTGAATCCGACATTCTTGACAAGTAGAAGTACATTGTGTGAGTACTTCAAGAGTGTTCCATGAGTCCGGGGATGGAAAAACTGAGTACAAATATCACAGTCTGGCTTATACTCGTTTAAATGTTGAATTGATAAGTATGCCTGTATATAAATGTGCATACATAAATATATACAAATATAGCAATGCCTATCTATGCAATATTTAAATGAGTAATATTAAATTTGTGTCTTTTCATAGAGTGTGAATGTGCTCTCAAACAAGAGTAGTGATTTTCTTCCCTCCCATTCTTTTTGGTTCCACATTTTTAAAGATCCCTCACATTAAGAAAAGTAATCTAGGATCTGTCTTTCAAAGGGTTTTTCCTTTTTCCTCTTTGTTAATATTACTAAATGATATTCAAGCATAGCTAGAGTTTTAAAAACAGGTAACTTTTTTATATTTAAGTAGTACATTTTCATTCTTTTAAAATAATTTTTACTTCTCTGAGAATTTCAAAAGTATCAAACTGAGAATCCAAACTGATCTGCAGTAGTTGTAACCAAGACAACTGATGGTTAACGGACTGAGGTCACTATTCAGAATGTCTTGGCTTTTGGTAGGGAAGTGAAATACATATCATGGAACAGCTAAACCTAATCTTATGTTATACTAATGTGTCCAAAATGTAGATCTGTTGTAAAACAAATTCTTTAGTATTCCTTCATAGAATTGTTGGAACGTGCTGCATAGAATTTGAAAGCTCTCAGAAGAAGCATATTTATTTGTAGGAAGTAAAAAACACAGACCGAACCCTCAGCTGGTACAGACTAACTTAGTGGAGTAATGCTGATTTGTTTTGGAAGATCTGCCCAATATGTATACCGTGTGGATAATGAAAATATTTGGTGATGTATTGTGCAGATTGAGTGGTAGACATACTAATGTCTACATGTCATAAACTCTGAATTTCTATTAAGATAACCTGATATATGTAAGGAAAGTCGCATTTTAGTTATGAAAATAAAACTACATTTACATATATATTAAGTAATTTAAATTTAAGGAAAAGAATGGAGACCCTTCTAATAAGGTTCTGAAATACAGTGGAAGACTGCTATTTCAACAGAATATGACTAAGCCATGGATTCCCATTTGTGCTGAAATTCATTAAAATCATGAACATTAAAACAAATAAAATATGTGCCTTTCAGGAACCACTTTAGAACATGAAGCCATAGCTAATTTGAAAAAAAACCAAAGTTGTATTTGAATTTGGAGGAATAATTTGAAATATTAAATACAGAGAAGTGGAATAAAATAAATTGCTGTGAATAGTAGCACTGGAATATATGTGCTTTCTTTTCTAATAAGGAAAGGTCCAAGGTTCTTCTACTAAATAAATTTGTAGGATTATATTAGAATGCAATCAACACTTAAATATACAACATTTTTGGACCTGATAAATATCTTTATAATCACACACTGCATTTCATAATTTAGAGATCATAGGTAAGCTTGGGTCACCTTATAGCTTCTGCAATCCTAGTGCTTTCCTTTCTTCTGTCATTGGATAACCTGCCAATTAAATATGAGTAATCTAGGCCACTACAGAATACACTTCCCACTGCGCTGAGAAGTAAGAGTTTACTGTCATCAGCTGATGCATTGCACAATGCTCTCCGAACTTCCTTCATGATCTGTGGATAAAGAAAAGTAAACAATTCGACATGCATGCCGTTGCAATATCATTTCCCTAATTTTACAAACCTTATTGATTTTGAGAGACTTAAATTTTGGGCTCTATCAATTAATACTTGCATAAATTATATATATTTGTATCATTTTAATATACTTAGAATGATAACAGAGTTTACAAAATGTTTTATATTTGGAAGTGCTTTATAGATGTTTACTAATTCAAAAAGTTTTTATAACTTGGCTGTTCTTTGCTTATTCTATGGGAAATTCTAGCTACCTAGATACTGATACTATTTTTTTGCAATTTAATAGTTTCAAATATCACTTTTGGTTTTCATAGTTTAAAAAATACTCAGTGTACATCACCATATCCTTAGTAACATGGTTATCACAACAATAGCCTGTTAACCTCAGTATGTTGTAAGCAAAATCTATAAACCCAGTTTTCAGTTCTTCAGCTACTTTGGTTTAAAATGGCATGAACCAGAGCAAGGCAGGGACAAGAGGACTTCATATACATCAGTATGACAAATATATTATTCATATTTCTGTGGTCGGTGATAAAGTCTACAAAAGTTAGACCAAAAAGCCAGTAGAAAGACCTTTTTACTCTGTGATTTACAACCAAATCAAACTATTAATTGCACCATAAATCAAGACTAATCAAAATCCATAGAGAACTGAGCTGCTGGTATTGTAAGAAAATAGCCTGTCATTTGAGTGGAACTGTTTTCCTAATGATTTTTAAAAGGAAATATTACTTCATAAATTTCTGAAAGGTAATTTCTTGTTTGGTCACAGTTCAGCATGGCAGGTAAGCCTGGGCTTACCCTGTGGTGTTTAGGTAGCCCCACTGACTTACTGATTTCAGGAGTTTGGTTTCTCCTGTTATCCTCAATGATTTGCTTTTCACTTTAGTAGAGCCGTGATTTCATTTAGCGTGACACTTCCTATGCTTAAACATACTCATGTGCCCAGGTAGTTTTTATACACAGGGGCCTGTTGAGTCAATTTTTTCTCTTTGCATTGAAAGGTTTGCTGTTAGGGTAAATTTGCAAAGATAGCAAATGTGGTTGGTGGATCAAATACAGTTTCCGCATAAGAGAGAAACAAGATTTTTAGCTTGCAATTATTTCTGTTCACTATTTTCTCTTTCCAAAAATCCTTTACATCGCTGAAATGTTTTATGTAAGAAATCTCCCTAAACAGATAACAGTTTTGTTTATACCATTTTAAATAGGTAGACTTTTATTATAAATTCTGTGGCTTATGAGAACAAGCTTGAACTTGTGTGTTCAAACCATGCAGTGCAATGCTAACTGCCTGCTTCCCATATGTGTTTGCATAGGAATACCTGCCTTCTGTCGGCTGCTAGGACGGGGACACGAGAAATCGGCTGGTGAACTTTTAGAAGCTTCCCTTTAACATGTGCACTTCGGAGCGCCTGTAATACTGGGTATGTAACAGTGGGTGGAAGTGAAGTAATTAAAAGCAGCAGAATTTGGAACTGTATTTGAAATTCTTGTGTAGGTACAAAAATGTCACCAGCAATATTGCAAGTATTGTTTATTCTCAGAATCTCAGAGGCTCTCAGCCCTCAGGTGGTAAAAATGTGGGCAAAACTGCGTATTTTGTAAAGGGAAAGCAAAGGGAAAACAAAGCAAACCTCTGCTCAAAGTTAAAAAAAGAAACTGTAGAAGTCAGCAGTTGTTAGAACTAAAAAATATAATTTTTGATTTAATTCCATGTGAGTACAACATTGTCCTCTTAGTTTACTTTAAACATTTTAAATGTCCTCAAAATCTGCTCTTTCTAAGGGAAGGTGTATAAATAACATTAGGGAATAGTTAGTCATTTTATGTACAATGAGGAGTTCTGATTTATATGTGATGCCATGTTATGATATTACATCCAGTAGGTTTCTCTTCTGTTTCCCTTCCTCCAGTGATATTTGCATACATACCATCTCTTGGGTGTTGCCACTGCTGTCCTTCAGATACATAATCCACTGCAAACCTGGCATGTTTTCATCACCCCCCTTATTAATTTGGATGTCTAAAGTCATCTAAAACTACATATATGTACATATATGGCTTTTGGGCAGAGGTTATACTACATGGAAAAAACAGTATTCTGCCATCATCTTTTTTTCAGGTTTTGGAGAGGGTGGTATTAAAGGTCAATTATTAGAAAATGATTTCTCAGATCTCGTTGAAATAGGACAGGCTTTGACAGTATCCTGGATAGCATTTTTAAGGAAGAATGGAAATTTATTTGTACTGTTCCACTGGTTTCTAGTGAAAGAAAATAGTATCAGAAACCAGAAAAAAAGCATAATTCTGTCTTATCAATATCTAGAAAATATTTTTTTGACAAATAGCTGTAAGTTTGTTACTATCTTTTTTATCAAAAGGTGCTCAGAAGCTCACAGGAATATCCCCATGCCAGCAAAGTCAGTTCCCACTCCCTTGTTCTGTGGTATGGTTCCTTTGCCTGGGCAGCCCAAAATTCATGTGGCCACCATGGCCCTCAGCCTTGTTATATCTACCCGGCTGTCCACGCTTCACCTGGCATCACGGCCTTCCTCCCTGATCGTTTGTGTATGGCTGTTTTCCTCCTGATGTTTATACAATTATAGGAAAGCTACTGACAATAAAATCAGACAAAAAGATGATTTGCCTGTTTAGCTCCAGAACTGTGTGTTAAACTGCAGTAGTCTAAAGGTGCTTTTGGTTCAGAACTTGCTGTTTTCAAGTACAAACTTCCATTTAATGCAGTAGTGAGTTCACGTAAAAAAAAATGGATATGGTGTGTATTTTTAGTTATGTTCCTTTGCCAAATTCCATATTACTTTTTCTCTCCTTCATGGTACTTGAACCTTCCCTCATTTTGGTATAATTATGGCATTTGATAAATTAAATTTTACTTTCTCTAGCGAGACAGATCTATTACTATTTGCAGGGCTCCATAGCTTTATTCTCCATTTCCATGTCTTTTTTTTAATAAGCTTTTTTATGGTCAGTCAAATTCAGTCAATTTTCAATTGTGGGGATAGTATTTTTATTTGTATTTGACTAAAGTTTCTGAGGAAATTTTCAGCTTAACAAAATCTATCAAATTATAAATTTAGACAGCTCTAATGCTTCACTTACTGTTTTACTGAAACCCAAATATATAATAAAATTATCGCTCTTTCAAAAGCTGCTTATTTTATAATCCTGTCAAGACAAGAAGGTGGTTAGTTTCTTAACAGGACACCTTATATTGCAAAATAAACATAAAATGTTTAAAAACTTCATTAAACTGAGAGCTTAGTTTAATGCCTTTCATGGGAAGTAGGAGGTTTTAAAAGGCTTTTGGTGCTGTTTGGTTTAGATATTGCTTACATTCTGGGGAAATCAGGAAGTTGGGAATTTATCACCTTAATTATGCAAGAGTCAGTAGTCTCTTGTTCATATAAATAGAAATACTAGTTTAAAAGATTAACTTCCCTGAACCTCTAAAGATTCACTGTTGATACTCTTAAAGGAAAATATTCTGTAAATATTACAGTAAAAAAAAAGTGTAGAACCATTCAGTTGTTCTTAGAACCTCTTCCACAAGTCTTACCTTTTTGCATAAATACACTTTTTGTTACTTATTGACTCTTCATGCAAACAGATTCTGAGTCCTTTTCTATATAAAGCTGTTTGATAAATAAAAGATGTAAGAACCTATATGGCTGTCTTCAGGCATAGGTATTGGCCAAAGAAACAATCTGTCTTTGTACGGCAGCAAAAATACACATAGCAGTAAACTTGTACCTGCCATGTTTTCTTTTAAGTCAGGAAAAGTTTAAAGCAAGGAAAAGTGAAGGCACACCAGTGCTTCAAAATACATCATGTAGAACCTGTAATTCTCATGGCTAGAAATTTGAAGCCTGACTCTTCTGCATGTAGAGTGAACTTGAAATAGTTATATCAGTCCTTATTGAAAACATTAGCTGTTTAGTATATGTTTTGCTTTTAATTCAGTGGAAGATTAATTCCTAGCTATATTAACAGTGTAAAGTAAAAACAGTGGATGGATCCATTTAATCTCAAGTTTGAAACAGAACTTGGATCCTTGAAATGTGCTGAATTAAAGCAGCAACATCATCATTGGAGAAGGAACTTCAGAAGCAGCAAAAGATCTGTGAGAGAAAATGCTCTAATGGAATTTATAATGATGAAATATTTTACATATCTGTTTAGAAAATGAATTTAAAAGGTAGCCAGCCTAAGCCACTAAAATAAACACAAACCTATACTGTTTCATGAGACTGGCTTGAAATTTTTATAAGGTCTTGTAAAAGATAAAAAAAGAAATTTCTATAGTGACCTGAACATTTTGTTGAAAAAACTCAATTACTATGGTGGCACTAAGCCAACTTCAGTCAGTGCAAATGCTGCTGAAAGGAGCATAGGCACAGTTTACGCTAAAACCACCTGCACAAGCCCACAGGTGTGATGTGGCCAACAACAGAGGATGAAGGTACAGGTAGACTTTTCCAAGCTTTTTTTTTGGTATCAATAAGCCTCATGAAAATAAGTTGAGTATCATGTAAATGATAAATTTATCTCATGCAGGCAAAAACTTGTTTGACTCAGCTTAGACATACACACAGAACACTGTGCCGTAATTCTTAAGTTCTTAGTTATTTTAAGTAAATGGGCATAAATAGCAGATGGCACTGGTTGAATGAAACTATTAAATTTCATCTGAGAATTAGGGTAAAACACAAAGGGAAGCAGAGGTGTTTAGTGGTGAGAGTGATTTGGTATAAGATCAATTTTATAATGATTGTGGGCAGCGCACAACTTGTTTTCTTTCCTAACATAGATGGTCTAGAATAACTAGACCACTAATATTTTAACCACACCAAGTAGACCTGCTGTGAGTAAGTTCACCATTTTCTGTTTGGCAAATATAATTTACTGAATTTCTATTAAAGCTTGAAATTAGTGTTTCTTTTGACAAAATGAAACATATTTTCTTAAACCTCGTAGAAGTTTTGTGGTTGTGTGTTCAGTGGTGGTAGAAGGTGTCAAACCTGAACATAGTGTAAACTTCCCTGAACTACTCTGTGAGTTTTTCTCAGCTATGGTTATGGGTAAAAACCTGTAGGGATCAGGCATTCAACATATTCCTCCTTTCAGTCCCTCAAATTTTTGCTGAAATCGCCAACAAGGATGTCGATACTGGAGGTGCTGGATTTTGTAGTGCAAACTCTCATGGGCTGCAGCCTGGATTGAGGCCAGAGTAGTTTCACATTTGCCAATAAGCAGCATTCAGAGGGTAACAGCTTTCAATTGCTCTCAGCCTGGATGAATTTTAAACAGACAATCTAAACGTAGAGAACTCGTTACCTTGATTAATTCCTGACCATCCAGATCTTAGTCAGTAATTTAGCTTCCTAAAATACATTTCATAGGTTTTGCATGAGCTTCAGCAAAGGTCTAGAAATAGTCAATGCTGGTGATGCAAGAAGAGGAATATTACATGTTTATGATTTGTTCTTACATAGTGATGGGCTCCTGGCATACTGAGAATTTTCAAAAAAATGGAATGAATTGGTTTGGCAAACATGAAGAGCTTGAATTAATTCACTGGTTAGTGCATTTGAACACTGCTGACGTGCAGTAGCAGAGACAGCAACACAAAGATATGCCTCTTCAGCCTGAACATGGCTAAGTCCTTGATTTCATAATTTTCAGACCCTTGAGCTCTTCATTTAAATTACGTGTGGCATCCGTTAGTGGTAGTTTCTTTAATATATAAGTAATCTCTCTAGTAATACAGGGATGAAATGATGTATTTTATGCAACCTAATGCATATTAAGGATCTAGTATTAAAAACAGGTGTTTGGTGTTCAATGTTAATTACTAAGATATGGTTTTAAAATATTAAACAGTTTAAAGCCTAGGAGTGATAAGTGTATGTACCAACACTTTTAACTGTTTGGTATCATTGTGTGTATCAATGTCCATGGGCGCGTGTGCATTTGGGAGCGAGAGTCAAATTTAAGGCTGATCATATCTGGCAGTGGTTTATCTGAACCTAATTACAGGAAATTAATTTCAAAGTTACTCAATTTCTTATTGAATAAAAGAATTCCTAAAAGCTACAATCTACTTTTCTCTCAAATTGGTATTTCATACACTCTAATCTTGAAGGTTGTATAGTGACTGTGCAAGCCAGAGCTGCACTGGAGTGCCGGGAAGGTAGAGGAGGTCAGAGATCTGTGACACTGTCGGCAGCTCCTGGAGGAAGGCTGTCTGCAGAGTGCTCGGGCAGGCAACACTGGTAATGGGAGGCAGCCCCTTGGGTTCCTCTCCGATATACAGTAACCCCTTTCCATCAGTGCATTACTGCTGGGGTGGAACAGGGCTCAAGCATATTGTCTGTGTCCTGATGCAGACATTTACATCCCTCTTGTTCTGACATGGGAAAGGTATACCAAGACATCGCTACCCACTAAGCAGGGATCGCAGGGAAGGGAAGGAAGGACTTCTGAGCCCTTTCTGTGAC
The DNA here is from genome assembly GCF_036417845.1 of Apteryx mantelli. Lineage (NCBI taxonomy): Eukaryota > Metazoa > Chordata > Aves > Apterygiformes > Apterygidae > Apteryx > Apteryx mantelli. The sequence goes on from NC_089987.1 coordinate 6,197,459, forward strand.
TGATGTGTACTTGAGTAGTACGAGGTACAGGTGCAAGTCTGGCCCTAAGTGTACAATGTCTGGAACAAGGGAATTCATTAATATCATTTATATGTTGTACATTCTTAAGCAATTCAGCTGAGAACAGAGCCCTTAATTTGTAAAGATTGTATAAATGAGAGTCATTTTAGAAAATAAGCAATTGGGTATCAAGATATACTTTTAGAATGATTATCTCAGGACATAGCCTGAAATGCATCTATGTGCAACAACTGGAGCATCATTAAACCAATATCATGAAAAGAGACCTTTCTACTAAGGCTGGTAACTAGCAATAACTTCAGCATGTGAACAACTGCTTCTTACAGCTCCATGCTGGAAATATAAGCTGTGTCATTCCTTTCTTTATGCTTAATTTTCAGTTTCAGAGATGTATAGGAAAAATTAATTTCCATTGCGTTCTTTTTGATAGGACTCCAAGCGTGGAAAAGTCAGATATATCTGAACTCCATACTTTCTTTTTTAAGATAATTGATTAGGACAAAAATACACAAAGTACTGTTTAAGCGCAGTGCTTACAACATCCCCACATACTAGGATGGCTTTCTTTGGCTTTTATGGCTACATGCTTACCTCTGGGGTCAGTGCATTGTTATCTGAAGTCTGACTGGACAGCAAAATATGTGTGAAACCATCTTCTTTCCGCACTACAATGTCCCTGAACCGGCAGTTACTTTCATTTTGACGCACGCTGTATCTTAGTCTCTTATCGAAGACATAATCTTTCTCCCCATCTAGTTTCCTTTTCACAGTGCTGTGTAGGTTCAAGCTTCCATTGGCCAGAGAAGAACCTGTCAGATGGAAATAATCAAAGCATAATTATGTCTATACTTTCAAAGAAATGGAGTCATATTATTAGCTTAAATGTATCTCAGTATTTACTATAGCCTCTGTTTGATAAATTATCAAAAATATGCCTGGCTAGTCAAATGTGGTCTCAAGCCATTCTCATTATTCCTTTATATTCCAACATGCAGTATTTTTTGTTCTCTGATCAGACAACCACTAGATCAAGTGAACTGTAGCATGTGGGACTGGTACTCTTAATGTGACGCAGTTCTGCTTTGAAGATGAAAGCAGCTGTATCATGGTCTTTCATAAGAATTTAGGGTGATCCTTGAATTCACAGGAAAATTCTAAATCATCTTTGGAAAAACTTGACAAGTATAGTCCAAATCCATCTTTCAGAGTTACATTTTCTTCCTTTTATGATGACCAAAAGCCATTATCAGTTTCAAATTTTAATGCAGGTTGTTTCCTGTTGCACATCTCTATGTGACAGTAAGTTAGGGGAGCTCTTACTAAGCTGACAGATGCCACAACCAGCATCCTCTTCCTTTTATCTCATCTGGTTATCCTTAAAAGTAGTAGTTGCTCTGATTCTAGACTTCTGCTCATTACATTTTAAAATAACAATAGTTGCTGACTTGTGACTAAGATACAGTATTAATATTGGACTTTGTGCATAGAAAGTATTAATATTTGATGCCATCTTGAAGGATACTCAGCCGTAGGAAAAAAAAGGAACAATGACCAAAGATATGGTTCCTCCTTAAAAACGAAAGTAATGATATGTCAAATTTAAAAAGCAGTTTATTCTGACATACTTTGTATGAACTGTAAACTCTTACTTTGCTCATCTTTACAATTCCTTTGTAATAGGCAATATGTTATGACTGGTAACAATGCTGAGCTGGAATCTTAAAAATACCTTTACAATACTTGCTGTGCAATACTCCTTTTCCATTTACAGACGTTTCACACTTTTGCCATCAGAAGTAAAGCATGGGTTGTTCAGGAATGAGATTAAAGTCACCCTGTTCATTGAAATAATGTCCAAATCTGTTTTTTGTTTATAAAGATATGAACCCACAACATTCCATATTTAAGAAAGGATGAAATAGCTGAGAAATTTTACAGGGGAGATGAATATTAGAACATAGATTTAAATTTTATAGCTTAATGGACCACCATCCAATTAAGAATGCTCTGTTGGAGTAGATTTGAATAGTAAACTCATAAGAGATTACTCTCTAAACCAAAACCAGTTCTCTTTGTTTCGTAGAATGTATATTTAAATTTACTTGGTGTTTATGTAGGTAACTGAACTGTCTGGCTAGTTCTCAACTGACTATGGCCTGGGGAATTGTTCACGGTAAGTGAAATGCCTGCCTATATGTTGCAGTTACAAAATATGATGTTAAAAATACATACTGAGTGCTTAACAGTATTTAACTGATATATCATTTGGCCTCATCATGTAATGTGTGTGCATGTGTGTACACATATATCTACAGATAGAAACACATTTACTAAAAAGTCTGCTATTTCAGTCACTCGATAAAACTCTTTTCATAGTTAAATTAAAAGATCCGATCTAGAATATTATCTCTCTTATAATAAATTGGGCATTTAACTGGTGCCAAAGAATGAAAACACTGACAAATTGTGTTAGTTCATCGATTTGAAAAAAGGTATTTGAGGCCAACAGAATGTAAAATTTGTTTTCTTGACAAGAATTGTCTACAAGTGTAGAAATCACCAAATGCTTGAAATTTACAAATTACAATTTATTTTCTTATGGTAAATTTCTTCTTTTTTATAAGCTTTTTTTACTGCATGTATTTTCACAAGTATTGTTATAAACAAAAATAAACTTGTGAAATTACTAATGCAAAATTAATAGGATTGGGAATAATATACTAAAGCAAATTCATTATTAGATTGAAGCAAACATTTATATACTGCATTCTGTTTACTCAGTCCTTTCTATGTTGCTTGACCACTAAAGACATGAAGAGGTAAATCCCCTCAAAAAGTCTAAAGAACTTATAAAATCAGGTGCACAAATGAATATTAAATGGAAGATGTGTCAGACTAACTGTATTGGTAATCTACCTAGTGTTGAAGATTAAGGCACGTCCATTTTAGATACAGATGGTAAGAGGATGGTAGAAGATTAATTCTCACAGATAATCCAGCTCAATCAAAAGCTTCATATTCATAATTTTATTTTAATTGTTTGTTGCATTCTTTTTTGTTCAAGTAATGTATTAGTTTGTAAGTTAAATATATGACAAAAGAAACTGCAGATCTTATCACAGTATTTTAACTATCTGCCCACCAGCTGACAGAAATGTAACCAGGGGAAAGGTGTATATTAAATATGAGAGAAACATAAATGGAAAAGCATGATTTCCAAGAATGGATGATTAACAGGACAGCATCTAGTGAGTAAATTGTTGTTTTGTGTACTCAGTGGGTCCCTGTAATCTTGTGTAATCCGGTAAACTGGAGAAAATGATCATCAAAATTCAAAGATAACACTGAAGTGAAACCAGGCCAATTTAGCATGTCTTTTGCGTCGGTATGATGGAGCTACTGACGGTTTGCTCTGGAGCCACTAAAGCTTCCAGATTGTCTTTGCATGAGGGTTCATAGTTAGCACCTGCTTCATGCACACAAGGGGAACAGTACCTTAATATGTCCAGATGAAAAATGACTGTGACATAGGAAAAAAAGAGGCATCCACAAAACAATCTGTAATGCATGTGAAGTAGATTAAGGATGTCACAAATGAGAAAATACTCCTTCCTGTAGTGGGAGTTTAATTTAATTATTACCTAGTATTTACGCTGCGGTAGAACTTGTGAAGGTGTCTAAAAACAGACTGATACTTAAAGGAGGTTTTAATATTTTTTAAGGGAACTTAAGATAGTCCAAGACCAGTAGTTCATCTAGTACTCCTCCAAGAATGGTGATAAGGGATGTTATTTAAGGAGAAAACCCAAGCTTGGCCACTTTCTGCAGTCCCTTCCCCTAGTGTCATCCATAAGTCTTATATAGGAATATGGGAAGATTTACCTTCCTTATTTCCTTTGGTATTTGCTCATGGACTTTTTTCATGTATTTCTCTAATCCCTTTTTGAGCCTGTTGATACTATCTTGTCTCCACAGCCTCCTCTGGTATGAATTTGAGAAGTTTAGTAGCCACTACACAGGGAAGAATGTTCTTTCATCTGTGCTTTTATCTGATGTACTCATTTCAGTGACTGGCCCCCAGTTTTGCTATTGAGGGATGAGTAAACAACAGTTCTGCATTTACTTTATCTGAGGCCTTGATGATTTGGTAAACTTCCATCACATCCCCCCTCTGTCTCCTCTTCTCCAAACTGAAGAGTCTTTTAGTCTTTCTCCTCTTGCAATCCCTTTCATCATTTCAGTTGCCTGTCCCTGTACCTTCTCTAATACTCCTCTATTTCCTTCAAATGGGGCAAAATGTAATGATGTTATTGTTGCTGCTGGTGATACTATAAAGTGCCTAGAGATTCCAGATTGAGTCTGGGGCTCCATGATGCTAGGCATTGTAGAAAACGCACGAGCAAGTTATAGTCTAAAAAGATGAGACAAATAAAGAGTAGGAGAGAAAAGAGAGAAAATAACACAGTGAGCTTCAGATCACTCAACATTTTAGAGGGCTCAGATCTCCTCATCTTCTTCCAATTTTCCTGTCCCCTAGAAGAGACGATACCTCAAGCCACCATTATTTTCAGGCGTATCTTTTCTTAGAGTTTTGCCACAGTTCCACAGTCAGTTTAATGGAGCAGTCTCCATGCTGCCACCCTACTTAGTGATCTGTGTGCTGGCACTAGTGCTCAGGTAGCCACACCGGGAACTGACTGGATGAACTGTTCTGGCTGGAAGCTCACCCTGCAAAGCCCTGGCTAACTTTCCAACAGATCAGGTGCCTGCTCGGGTTCACCTTGTAGCCTCAAGAGTACTAAAACCAGTGCAGAGGAGGGATGGGAATAATGATGAGGATGTTGTGGGAAGGAGGGCTGGATCGTTGCTTTTGTTAGCAGCATGCTTTTTTGCTGAATGAGGAGGATCATGAAGCTATAGCTTTAATTTTTCTAGGTGAAACAAACCACGGTCCTTTATTCTCCCTGGTAAAACAGCTTGGCATTCCCCAGTCCTCCCAACAGCCCTTCTCTGTCTCCTTTCTGTCTTTCTTGTGGGTAATGGTTAATACTGTACATATTTAAAAGCAGTGTGCTGTTGATAGTTTACTAATAATTTTTGACTTCTCCAGCTAAGGGAGCATCTGTAAGATATCTAAAAGCAATGACTTTCTATCCAAACTGAGAAAGCAAGCATTTTTGGTTGTATTTTACTGCCAGTATTGCTCCAGAGTAAATAAAACAGAACAAGCTAAAAAAACAAGAAGAAGCAGTGACGAAGTTCATAGAGAATATTTAAATTAAGGGCACCATGAGACTACAAAGGTTTTTGTAATGGAGAAAGACAGTGGTTAGTGATACATGACAAGCAAATTCTTCAGCAGATGGTACAGAAATAAAGCAGTGCAGAAAAGGAAAAGAGAAAATTAAAAGGGGATGTTTTTGATGCTGTCAAGAAACTTGACAAAACAATTGCTCTCAATTACAGTATCATGAGAGATAGCAATGTGATAACAGAAGACACCAAATGCCATCAGAAGGAGTGCTATTGTTGGCTCCTGGGAGCCTCAGCGGATGTTCTGACACAGAGGTTGTCCACATTTTCCAGTTTGCAGACCCTTAAATAACTGTCAGTAAAGATGACTCTGCTCTCCTTGGGAAGGGAAGTGTAGATGGTAGAGAAGAGGTCTTGCTAAGAAAGGTCCATCCCAACTTTACCAAGTCAAAGTTCCAGGCCTCCACCAGGCTGCATTCATAATTTTGTATGCACATCTGCAGGTATACACCAGTCTTTTGGGGGTAAATGGCTTACTGGTGGAAGTTTTATCTGTGGGTTCAGCAGGAAACACTTTACCAAGTGGATGCGTATACAAAACCAAGCACAGACTGGTGGAAGGCAGTTCAAGGAGCCATCAAAAACAGGCTTCCAAATAGGTATTATTTATTTCAACAGAACTGCCAGTCTGTGGGGCATACTACAGACAAATAAAATAGGTATTTTGATTAGTTACAGATCTACTTAGTATGCAGGTTAGTAATTACACTGCTTGGTTCAATACACTGGCAGTTAAACATTATTATAACATGCAAGACTACTGCTTCAGATTGATGGGTTATGGAGGCCTTTATCTGTAGGCCAACTCTGGTAGCAGAGCTGGGCCTAAAGCTGGGTTTTTAAATGTAGGGAATTTTTGAGTTTTCAAAATCTAGGCTTTGCTTCTGCAAGACCAACTTAACTTAAAAAAAAAAATATATATATATATATATATATAAAAAATATATATATATATATACACATTTTCTGTGCAGCCCTACACCTAGCTGTGAAATGAAGCTGACATTCAGTTGGCCTTCACATAGCAAGCTCCAAACTGACACAAATGTCTGCTTCAGAGGATTCTGCATGGGGCTGCCCCAGAGACACAGATGCTGGGAGCTAAACCCAGGTCCTCCAGGCTCTGTCTTTGTTCTCAGTATAGTGCCTGGGAGCCATGCGAGCGATGGTGGGGCATGCGGGCTTTCAGATTCCAGACTCTGTGGCAGACAGCCCAAAACCTCTGGCATAGCTGGCTGCCTCAAAGCTGAACATGGGAGTCCTGCCAAGCAGGCTGCCACAGAGCTCCAGAGCTCCATGTCTCAGGGGACAAAGCCTTGGGACCTTGGCTCAGATTTGGAGAAAGTTTTGAAACCCAAGATATTTGGAACAAAACTTCTGTTATTCAACAAATTGGCATTTTTCTCTGAAACTTTCTTCATTTGTAATTTGTAAAATTCTAGACCAGTTTTAGCATGACATCTATCCTGTTTCAAAGGAATGTGTGATCCTAAGTGGACATACGGCAGAATCACACTGGCATCTTCTGTGTTACTTCCCTGCGAGTGTGAATACTGAGGGAGTTCAGTAAATTCGCTATTGGAGCTGGTGAACGGTAATGCATGTTTCTTTGATTTGACAGTAGTCTCTTCAAATGATGCAAAACCCTGTGTCAGGAAATGTAACTTCTCTCAAGCCTATAAGGTGATATTTAGAAAAAAGTAGTATTTTTATTTTGCCCCCTTCTCACTGGTTCTTGTTTCCTCTTATTTTGGAAGCTTCATCTGTCCTCTTTATAGTTTTCTCCACAACAGATGTGTGGGTATCACAAAGCAAGACTGAAGGGACTTCTGACCTTGGGCGTGCTGCTGAGTATGGATTTTTCAGGGGAGAACCATGTAGCGATTCAAAGATCCCTTGCTTTTGCCTACAAGGAGGCCACAGTGCAAGGGCAGAAGGAGTGCAAAGTACAGAGCAGTAGTGAAGGATTTGAAGAATGGAAAACCATCATAAATAAATGTTTCAAAGGAGTTGAATATGTTGACTGTTAGGCCAGAAGCCCTCTATCCATGGCAGAACACCTGGCTGCTTAGGCAAAGTGGTTTTCTCCTGAAATAGAGCACTGTCACAGGGGTTATTCAAACAAGGGCTGGTAGGTACCATTTATTAGTTCCTGTGGGGACAAATGAAAGGCTCATTAGACCTTACAGTTCTTTGTAGCCCTTTTGTTTTTCATTAAGAGAAGACTTTAAAATATGGGAATAAATGCATTTAAAAATATGCATTTTGTATTGGAACCTCCCTGAATAATAACATAAGTGATTAAAAAAATCTTCATTAGAATAAGAAAGCAAACAAAAATAACTTTATAAACGTCTGTAATTAGATATGCAAGTCTTTTTAAAGAAGCAACTAAGTTTTTAAACAGGCTCATGTGGACACAAAGTAACCAAAATACAGACCTCTGCAGTCCCAATTTGAAGTGTAGGGTAGCATCATTGACATCATCTGGCCCACTTATGCATTCAAAGCTGACCATATATTTTGCTGAATTTGGAGTCTTTATTAAGGTATTTGATGCTTGGATTGAAGGGTCCGTATATCACAGCAGTTTATAGGATGTAACTGGTAAGACTAGGCAAGGACAGTTTTGCTTCCCAAATCAAGTAGTATTTTTTAAGTCTCCTGTACAGTGGAAAATGGAGAGCTGGGTAATATAATTTATGTTGACTTTTGAAAAGTTTTTGGCAGGGCAATTCACAAGAAGCTGTTAAGGAAATGAGTGCTATCATGGGCTACAGAAAGCAGCTAATAAAAATAAATAATAGGAACAAATGGTTACTTTTCATCATGTCAGATGATTAGTAGTTGGCTGCCCCAAGGACCTGTACAAGGATTAGTTTATTTAATATATGTATTAATGAACTGGGAAGAGAAGTGAGAAGTGCAATAGGAAAATTTGAAGAGAATACAAAATTAGTAGAGTAAAAACTAGGAAAGATTTTGAAGATCTCCACTGAGTCATAACAAAAAGTTGAATTGGTAATAGTAAAGCAGATTAAATGCATAATGAAGAGAATCATACCTATAGCTGTATTTTAAATTAACTGTAACCAGTGAGGAAAAATAACTAAGAACAACTGTGTATCACTCAATGAAAATCATTATGCTGTGTGTAACAGCAGAAAAATAATACTCAAAAGATTGTATCACCACTTTATCAGTAAGTGGTAGGAACTCATCTGGAACAGTTCATGCTGTCTTTAAAAGGTATTAAAAAAAATTAAAAAAAAACACCCCCAAAAAAACAAAAGCCCAAGAGAATACTGAAAACAATCAGGCATATGGAAAGACTTCCACGTGGTAGGAAGACTGAAAAGGTTGGGGCTGCCTACAGAGAGACCAGGACATCTCCCCCTTCATCCTTTCATATAAGGAAAAGAGCTTAATTGATGACAGTAAAGTCAGAAAAAAAACCCAACAACAACAAAACTGATCAAATAAACCATGCAACACATTAATAAGTCCTGGAAATTACTGCCACAAAGCATCGTCGAGGCTATAAGATTAGTAGGATAAAAATAAATAAATAAAAGGATTGTACTCATATAGATAATGAGAAGCTACTTAGTTGCACTAAACTGCATAGGATTTTACAGAAAACATAAACCTTTGTTCACTGGGAAAGAAGCCAGTCAGTAACTATGGGGATTAGAAAGAAATTTCTCCTATAAGCAAGTTGTGTCGTTCACTGTGAGGCTTTTTAGAACTTCCAGTCAAGCATGTCGTGCCACTTCGGATGTATCCTGTCGCTGTCAGAGACGAGGACCTGGAACTTCTGAGTAACTATTCATGAATATGACTAGTGTTAATACAGAAGAATTTGAATGTTACTCAGACAAACTTACTAGGATACTTTAGCAAGAGTGGTACTAATTCTGTTTTTAAAATAATTCTGATCTTTCTAGACCATTGGGTTTGTGCACACATAACTGAGAAGTGATTTGTTACTTGGTGATATACAAAAACAAGTTTCAGTACTGTACATACCTCAAATGTCATTCCTACTCCATGCCTTGTCATCATTTCCCCACAAGACCTTTATATTGCAAAGGCATGTACCAAAGCCCACATTGCTTCATGTCACTCAGTGGGAGATGGAGAAGCCAACTGCTAGAAAAATGGTGTAATTTATGCAGAAAGAATGTGGAACTTTTTAATGCGCTTCTTACCATATTACTTATTTAGCATGACAGTGATGTTTCCATAAGTGGGCTCTTTGTTTGCAGTTGCTGCAATTAGCACCCCCCCCCCCCAAAAAAAGACTGTAGTTGTTTAAATCACATACCAATTCCATTCACAACAGGCGAATCACTATTAACTTCCAAAACGCTCGGCAAATTGTGTTCTCCTTCATGATCATTTAAATCCATGTTTTGCTGTTGTGAGCCATTCCCAAAATGTCTAGAATCTTTTTCATGATTGCCATCTCCATTCTGCAGACCGTTATGTGGCTTTTTCAGTGGCATGATCTGTAAACCGCTGGGAGTAGTTCGGTAAGTCACAGTTTTAGCAGCCCTGTCACTAGCAGATGCTGGCTTTGCCGTGTATCCTCTTTTCTGTTTTTGAAGAGATGGATTAATTCTCTTTCTTTTATGTGTTGACCCTTTGGACTTCCCAGATTCAGAAGGTCTGTGTGATATTTTCTCAACAGATGACCCTCGACTTTCCCGCAAAAATTTTGGAGTGCCAGCCTGTTTCCCATGTCTTGATCGCTTTTCTCGAGTAACATGTAGTCCATTGAACTCATCAATAAATTCCTCACAATGCAGGAGATGATGCTCAGGTTCCCAGGTGTCTTCATTGCTTCCATAGCCTTTCCATCTGATGAGATATTCCCATTTGCCCTTCTTGTTCTTCCTTTTGTCTACAATCCTCTCAACCTAACAGAAAAAAAAAAGAACATATCCTATTAGAAAGAAAAACAGTTTTGTCATTTACAGCTACAAAGGCCTCTTTGACGACATAAAGGTGCCTTAGTGGTCATGAGATTCAACTCCTAAAATGCAGTGTCTAAAATATGAAATGACTGTGACACTGAAAGCCTACCCAGGCTAGGTAAAATTTAGCACTCTGGTTTACAGATTAAAACTTACCTTGATTTCATAGGATGCAGTCCGACATTATATTCTCATTGGATCTATATAGACCATGCTGACTGCTGATGAGAGCCTAACTGGCTTCTGTATAAACTGCTTGACACAATGCTTAGGAATCACAGTTACGTGTTTCTGTTTGACAGAGAACTTCCATGAACAGATCTGGCAATGCCTAAGAGGTACGCAGCAGCCCCAGTGGTATTTTGACAGGAAGGCCATTTCCACTTCTAAAAATATTAGAAGAGACCATAAAACACCTGATCAAATCTGATTTGGGAACCTGCAGTAGCCATACTGTGAAGCAACGAGAGCCTTAAGAACAGTAATAAAAACATGATTTCTTTGAAAATCTGTGTGTAAAATGAGGCCTTTACTGTTACCTTCCTCAGCTACCTTTGTTTGAAAGGGCTAAATAAAGTATGCTTTGCTATATTGCCAGTTACTGAGCATTCTCCCGAATTCACACATGCATTAATTATGTCCCCATAAATGTCCCCGTACTATTTCATGTCTTGAAGCTGTCTTGAGCAGAGAACCAATTATTGCAAATCATGTTACAGCCTTTTACTCCAGAAATCTTATTCTCAATAGCATACGTGGATTTCGCTACTTTGTAGCTTATAAAAATTCATATTTTTTGTGAATGCAATGTTTGAGTAAATACACTGAAATTTGAGAGTGCAAGTATTTCAAAAAAGAATGCAAATCAAAAGCATAAAAGTAGAACTCTTATGCAGAAATAATGAATTTCCTGAACCTGTGATAGGGAATGGCAGTTTAAGAAGCACGTCTGCGCAGAGGGATAAGGGGACTATATTGGACTGCAAGCTGAATGTGAATTAACAGGATCATGCTGTTGTAGAAAACAGAGTGTGGTACCACTGAAGAAATCTTTGTGCTATCTCAGCACTGGCAGGATCTCAAATAGAGGAAGAGCGCATATGGAAACCCAAGCATAATCAGTGATCTATATTGACTGCTGAGTGAAACTTGAAGAGATTTAAGTTGTTTACTTTAGAGAAGAGGGGAAACGTAATGATGTCTTCAAGTTAAAGGTAGCGGCAAATAAGAAGGAAGTAAGCTGTTCTCTGTGGATTCTACAAAAAGTCATAGGTTTAAATTGCAGCAAGTGAAATTTAGATCAATCATTAGGAAAAACTCTGTTCTGATAGGGATAGGTAAGCCCTAGAGTGGGTAACTTTGGGAGGCTATTGAGGCGTTTTAGAGCAGGTTAGACAAACATGTGCTAGGGATGGTTTAGTGCTGGAATCTGCCCAGAAAAGTCATTGCTGGGACATGGGGTATGATTAGAAAACCTTTTGTAGTCTCTCCAAGTTTTATTTTCTGGTTTTTAATTTTTTTTACTTTTTGAAAATGTGGCTTATGAAGGATAAAGCTGCCACTAATAATGAAAAAATCATTATTATTAACCAAAAGCATTATTGTTAATTTAGAAAAATAATAAGTGGATAGCTAAAGTGATAATTCTCATTGGTCTTCAAAGAAAAATTGTCCCCTGTGTAAAGAACAACAAAGGAATCTGTATGGAGAATTTAACCTTGAAGAACAGCAGTTACAGTAGTGTAAGTAATTGTTCTTTTTAGGTCCCTGTTAGACCAAACCAATGGATTAATTCTGTCTGCCTACTGACTGGAACTGTCCATTCATAGAAATCTTGGTGGGTCCCCCAAAGGAGTGTAATGTCATTAGCAGCTACACGCTATACACTTCTATCTCAATTCATTTACATGAAAACTGTGCTCAAATATCTGTGTCTGAGTCAGAGTGGACAGCTTTCCTCCATCTCCAGGGCACTCAACGGCAGCTTCCCGAACAGCTCCGTCCGGTGCTCTGCCTTGGCAAACATCTGCGTGGAACCACTGCAGAAGCAAAGCAAGGACTCATCTTCTTTCCTCTGAATTTAGCACAGGCCCCTTCAGGATTGCTTAGTGTGGCAAAACAATTAACTGAAGCTTATTCTAGGCAAGTTTGAGATCATTTGTCTGAAAAGAGGAAAGTACCCACAAAAAATGAACTAGCATTTTTTTGTCCTCATTTGGGATGTGTGGCTTTCAAATGTTAAACTAACAGTCTTATTATGATCTTGTTGAATTATAGTGAGCAATGTCCAAATTATCCCTGGCTTTAAAATACTTCTCATCCTCATATCTGAGAGTAGCCAGAAGACCATATATCATACTGTGGAACTCTGCAGTGGCCTGTGGTTGTCTGTGGATTTGTTACTTTAATTACCGCAACTCAGTATACCAAGGAACGAAAAATACATATATCCCGGGGAAAAAAATTACATTGCTGCTAAACTCAGCAGACCACAGCTAACATTACTGTAGAGAATCAGGTCTGTACTAGCTATTCAGTCCATGCATCCGTCCTCCCCTTCTAACTAACTCAGGGATTTGGACTTAAAACACAGGCTTTGTGTCAGGTTGATGCTACCAGGGAGTAACTTCCCTCTTTATTTTAATGCATTACATCCATTGTATTCCACCAGAATTTGGTCAGTGAAGGAAGAACCTCAGGAAGTATAGAAAAGTCCCTTGCTGTTTTCCAAATCACATACAAAACATATTTTCAACCTAAGCTTTTTTCACTCATTTTAAATTTCACTATACTGCTTATTCAATTTTATATTATTGCGTTACTACAAGGAGGGAAAGTGAAGGGAAGAGGTTGCTTGGAAAGCATTTTTAATATGGGAAAACACTTAAGTATTTAGGTGATGAGGCACTATGGATTTCAATTAACGGGATAAAAGGATAAAACATGAGAGTTCTTTGTTCCTGGGAAACAAAATACCGGCAATGGAGAATGTGATTAACCAGTTCAACATGACATGTCATCAGGGAGAATAAAAGTATTTATGAAATTGGGTCAAATTTAATAAATGGTTTCAGAAAAAATACTCAGAAAGCAAATATATTTGGGAAAGACTAAACATTTCAGCATTTTCAGAACAAAACTATTAATGTTTCACGTCAAATTTAACTAAACAAAACTAAAATGAAAAGGTTAAAGAGGGCTTAAAGAAACTGAAGAAAGACTGTTTTGTTTCAGATCAAACCACTTTTCAGCTTATTGTTTTGCTGGGGAGAAAATGACAAAATTCGGGGTTGATCCAAAATTACTTGTTTTCATTGAGTTTTTTGCTTCAGCCATCATACCCACTGCCTTGACTAACGATGCATGAAAAGTCTGCCTCGATATTTGCCTCATCCTCGTTACTGTCTCATTGTTCGTTGCTGAATGTGTTTGAGGGTAGCATCAAACGTGCTTGACCTCCCCACCCGGCCTCCTCGCTTTGTCGGGGCTTTCAGCCCTCCACTGCTGTTTATCCCCTTCGGAGTGCCGCTGCGTTCTTTCCATGCCTGCAGTGAAGTGCTTCGGCGTAGGCAGAAATTTCGGGTTGTTGCCCCCACCTGGTACTGTCTGTCCCATTTTCCTTCTATTCCCAGTCCATGATAATAACATCACTGTTTTTATGATGTGTGTTTGTTTTAACAGATATTATATAAAGCAATGATCTTTCTGAATTTACTTCAGGTTACACAAAATCATGAGAGTTTTCTTAATGAGTAATAATTCTGTGACAACTAGTGATTAAAAGAAATAATATTTTCATTCCTCTGCTAGAATAAGCAATACACAATTCTGGGGATATACACAAAATATCTATTGCTTCCCTGTCTGATTTAGCATTTCCCCCCTCAGTTCCGCCTTCAATGAGAACCGAATAAAATCTTGCCAGAAGTGACCTTGCTAGTCACAGTTTGCAAAATCCCTGAATTCACTGTATTTGGCTTGGAATAGTAAATAGTTAATTTAATACTGAAATGACCACAGAGTTTACTGAAGGAGTATTGCAGTTAAGGGAGTGCTAGAATTTGACATATATCATTACTTGCCTGGACTCTGCTCTCTCTCTTGACTAATTCTGGATGAATTGAGGTGTTAATGTGTTACCATATAAATATGTTTAAAGAGAACAAATGGAATGAGACCATTGGATCTGTGCAAATGCATTTTCAACACCAGTTTAGCTTTCAAGTAGTCTTATACCTAGCACTATATTCACCTACACAAACTAGGATGAAAGTCATAAATGAAATAAATATGAAATCCTTTCTCTTAAAATTTCACATTAAAGGGAATTTAAACTTAGTGTGAACTTAAAAAAAAAAAAAAGCCCAAACAGGTATGGTACAAATATGTAGACCTTCATAAACAAACTTACTAGTATGATCTGGTGATCAAGCGCTGTTTATGCAGAGTACAACACATGTATTTTCCTCCTTCACAGAAGATTCAGGGTCAAAATCACTCATTTAACTGCGCGGTTTTATTAGCAACTTATCAAAAAAAAATCTAGGCCAGGTTAAAAAAGGGTAATTCCTACTGAATTATTTATATAGTTATAATAGTAAAATCAGAACACAGTATATTTGGCTCACAGTTCAGAGCATGAGCTCTACAAAGCGTAAATAAAAATTCTCATGCTCCCAAAAGACCACCTTCCAGAAGATCAGCCAGCTTCCAGAAAGGTTTGGAAGATGGCATATCTACATACTGATTTCCAAAATAAGCACAAGTCATTGCCACTTCTTTGACCACGTATATCTCTTATGTAAATGATTTAAACTGTAACCTGTGATGCTCAGATAGTCTCTGTTAGTGCTCCGTATGGAGCAGCAGACTGATTTCATGGCATGCACCAGAAAAACTGCTTTTCATTACTATAAATTACAGCACTTGTACTGTTTTGTGTGCTTTTGTCATTGGAGGTCTTTGTCCCGTGTCATGCCTCAGGGTGCTGGGAGGGATGTAGAAAGGTATTTGAAGAAAGCGCCAAGTAAAGAAAGGCAATAAGATTTCTGAGAGGGATAAAGGCCATCAATTCAACATGTTTGTCTTCTAAAAATTCATTATTGCCCTGACTTCCTCCTTTTAGTTATCTCCTCTTTAAGAAGTAATTTATTCCATTAATTTTATATCTCTTAGCTTGCTTGCATTTGTGACTTGTGTTTCTCTTGTATTTGTATTTAATTTCTCAAAAACTGGTTATCAAAGCATTTGTTCCAGATGTAGCAAATATATGGGACCGTATCTTCAGAAGTGGTCAGTCTTCATGTTAGAAAAGTAATTGTGGAACGGATGCTGGGTCTGTCTTCAAAGTCTGACCCACAGTTTAAAAAGTAGAGTAGATCCAATCAATGTGCAAGCTACAAACCCCCCCAATAGTAAGTCTGTGTAACACCTGGAAGGGCAAAATGAAAGAGAAAAGGCTAGATAGTCATAAAAAGAAAAGGGAAAACATTTCTGGTCTGAATCATTCACAGGGAAAACATCAAATGACATCTTTCCAGGAAGCTCAGTGAACACCTTGTTAATGTTAAGAAGATACTGCTTTTTCTTCTCTTTCCTCTTTCACTTTTTAAGCATATGAAATTTTAAATTTCTACAACCTTCTCAGAATCAGCAGAAGTGTTAAACTTGCTAGTGAAATTCTGAATGTTCTGCATTTCCACTGGAAAATATTTAAGGGCCTGATATCAAACAATGTTGCAAACCAGTGCATGAAGTATACACATCCTACAACACATACATACGACGACCTAAGACAGACCAAATGAATGCAGTAAAAACTCCTGCTGCTCCCTGTATGCTGGCCTGCAGCTCTGATCTTCCTGCCCTGATAGACAGTAGCATCATAGAGGCTTCCTGCTATGTGATTTGATGTTCTGGGTTTATATAGAAAGGCAGAAGTGCACTGCAAGTTAATTATGCTTTACAGTATTGATGAGGCAATTAGAAATTATTCTTGAAAATGCAACTTTTGCAATCCTAAGATTATATTATTTGAACCCAGTGTTTCGCCTGGATAAGTAAACTCCGTTAACTATCTTCACTGGCATCCCATTACATTAAAGAAAATGAAACAAAAGCCTAACCCTGTTCTCGTAAGCAACACGATTTCCTCTTTGTGTAAGGAGTCTTCTGGCAGAAGGAGCTTGTCTTTATTACCAGTTTAGATCAAACGACGTCCTGGCTCATAGCCTGCAGAAAAACAGCCAACAACAGCTTCCATGCAGACTCGTATCTCTAGTCACCTTATGCCATTTTTCTTGGAAGTCCCTCCTTCATCTGGAATTCAGGCTCACTAAAACTGAACTGGTCTCGCCTCTCAGTTGTTCATTTCTAATTCTTTCTGCATTTTCCTTTTGAAAATTGCCCTGATTCCCCATCTCCGCTTCCACAGAAGGTCTGTGTTTTCCCCTTTGATGTTATTTGTCTCTGTTGCTGACTCTCCTAGCAGAAGCCGTTTTCACGCACGTTTCTTCTTTCATTTTGTTTGTTGAAACTTTCTCCTGGTCAGAACTTGGGGTGTTCATGTCTCCCAGTCTGTTACAGCCACATTCCTCTCCCACTCCAGCTTAAAGGATATATTCTAAATCACTTTCTTTTACTAGGATATTTAAGCGTGTATGTGTAACAATATCCACAGTGCAAGTGCCAGATTCACTGCTGGTTTTTGAGCAAACAGGAATAATATTATACACAAGAATCTTGTGCTGGAGGGAGGGGATTTTTGCTTAGGCCAATACTGCTTCATGGGAAAGGACTGGAGAAGGAAAATTAAAAGATGACACAGGGACCGAGAAGGGACTCCCTGGGCAGCATGTGTAATCCCTGTCGTTGCAGGCAATTACATCATACAAACCCTTTCATGTTGTGTATGTTAATGATACAGAACATATTTCTGCCTTGGGTTTATTGTTGACAGGTTACATAGCAAACAGCTGGTAGTTCTTAAATGTAATCATTTTATAAACAATATTGAAAGTTTCCATTTGGAAAGCAAGTCCATTTTCAAGGGTCCAAGAAAAGTGTCCTTTAAAAAAGAGAGATGCTCTTTTGGGCTATGTTAAGTTTATCTTGACAATGTTTTTTATATGTAAGAACAGTATTTTTCTTTTGCAGTCCAAATATACACCACTGTCATCAAAAGAACTACTATGCAATAGTGGAGGAGACCTCTTTAGATCTGTCTCTCAGTAAATAGTTCAAATCCCTTTCCGTTACAAACACTAATCAACACATATGTGAAAATCCAAAGAACGTGGGGTTTTCCATCTATTGTAAAGCATAATGGTTGCATTTCCTTTACCAAATCACTGTTTTCTGTTGTACAGTAAGTTAATGTATGATGATTATTGTGGTACTCATATTTCTTAAGAAAAGGAAAGCAAGAAGCAGGGCATACCAAAATCTTAATATCCGTTATGTTAAAAATTAGTCAATTCTGATCACATGCTCTACAAACTTGCTAGGACAATTTAATTTAGAATGAATCTGTTAGAATTCTATCCAGAACATTTGAGTTTGATGATAAATGCTTAGTTTTATTTCAGTAGTAAAGTATAGCTGGTAATTTTTACTATATCACTAAATGAGTTTGGTACATTACAGTGCATACTTTAAATATAGAAATGATAGCTATATTCCTGGTATATAGACCAACAAAGGAAAAAATAAATGCAGTTCCTATTTACTGTCACAAGTGGGACTTAAGAAAACAGTTAATATACTCTGATAATACGAGAAAATCGAGACATTGGTGAAGTTTGCTTTAAGCAGAACTGTTCTTGTAAAGTCTGTTTTTGTGACAAACACAGATGACTCAAAGGGGAATGAGACATCAAAATTCAAGGAGACAAAATATTTTGTTAAGCTCTACAAAGAGCTGGCTGTTTTGGGTGCATGTATGGCTCTCAGCTTCCTAACACTGTGGACCACATCCTCGAGTGTTTCTCTGCTGAGTTCTATGGGATTCTCCAGTTTTGTGCCATCTGAGAGCATGTGTATGGGAAAGGTGAGCATTTATCAGCAAGGAAGAGTTCAGTACAACCTTGTAAGGACCTGATTCTGCCTGTGTTTCCTTTACAACACTGCAGGTCAGCAGGGTTATTCCCAATTTACTTAGGAGCAAGTAAAATTGAAGTGGGAAACCCTGGGATTTAAACATAGATACCACAAGGTATTTTATTATTACTTTAAAAGCAGTTTATAGGAACAGGAATAGGACCTCAAGAGACTATAAGCAAATCAGTGTTTATGTGAACATATCACAGTTCTATCAGTAAAACTGCTATGTGTTAAAAATACTCATGTTTCTAAACAGATGTAGAAACATATAAGCAGCAGTTTAAAAAAAATAACATGACTATCACTAAAGATGCTTTTTGCTAACATTAAAGAAAATGCTCAGGGAATATTTTGCAATGTCCAGAAATGGAGGAAGCTATTACTAATTTATGTAAAAACTGTACCTGAGATCATTAGAATTAATTAATGCTGTCTGTTTGCTTTTATGTTCATTTGCAAGTTGTTCTCCTGTTACCGCTTATTTTACTAGCTTATTTTAGTGTTCTGTTGTAAAGTTCACTCAGATTTTTTTTCCGCCATATGGGCTTTATTCAAATTCAGCTGAAGACCAGGGCTTCAGTTGGGCACTCTTACATCCATCCCAAAGCTTAGCCAGAAGTGAAGATTCCACATAGAAAAATACAAAGGTTCAGCTATAGCACTGTATAAATAAATATTTGAACTCCTGTGCTGTGCTACTGCTCAATGACTCATTGCTTTACAAATGCTGTTGGTACTACTGTCATAGAATAAGCCACGTGTTCTTGTGTGGTAGGTAGAAAAATATTTCCTTATCCTTTTTACAGAAAAGTGGTAAACTTGAGCACAAAGCAATGAAAGCCTCATTTCTGGGGAGCTGTTCCTCGCTTGGTGGGTTCCATAAGTGCTGAGGACCTATGATTTCAACATTGGCATGAGCTTCAGCTGTTCAGAGAGGCTCTACCAGCTTCATGCAGTGTGACAACTGAGAGGAATTGTCTAAGGGCAGTTTGCGGGCTTTACAAAGCCTACACTATGGAGAAGAGAAAAGACAGCAGGAGGGTACGGCAGATCGCAGTACAAGGTGATACTGATCAGTCTAAGCAGCAGTTGTACGACACTCTCCTTGCCAAGGTGTTTGAAAGCATCATTGCGGAAGTGAATTTTAAAGTGATATTTGAAAGAGGACAACACGATAGCTTTGCAGATATTGTCAAGGAATATGCCCTGTATTGAAATGACAGCTTGGGAAAAATTAAAGCTCTGTGTTAGAAAATGTGACAAATGGACAATTAGGGCAGGTGTCACTGATGTAAAAACGGGGGTGGACATTTTGATTCCCTTTCAGGGCTAGAAGTTGAAGTGGTAGTTATTCGAAAAAAAGGGATGTGGAACAGCAATTTTTTGCTATAATGTGTAAAGAATCTTGAGTGGCAGGATATATTTTATAGATACTGTGTACAGGGAGAAGCAAGTATTTTTGAAATGATCAATACATTTGAGAGAGCACCTAGGCGAAAGAAGTCCCAACCTACAGGCCTGCAGGTGAGTGAGGATGGTATTTTGTCCACCATGACTGAAACAGGAGAGAGAGGAAAATTAAGAACTCTGTCCATGTTATAGTGACAGCTGGACAGGGATAAGGAGATGTCAGAAAGATAAATCATGGCCATATAATGCTTTCTATCTCCAAATTAGGATAGGACTATAGAATAGGACTCTAAACTAGTTTGAAGCAGAGCAGTATCTCTCTGAATCATCCAGGCAGAGATGGTAGTAATAGTCAAATTTGTGAATAACATCATGCAGGGATAGGTTTTAGAAGGAAAGGGCTAAAAATAGGTAACTGTACAAAGTGGAAGGAAGTTGAGGCGAGATCCTCTGAGTGAGAAGCTGAGGTAGCAGTTTGTGAGGCAGTGGGATAATAAGAGAAGCAAAGTCATGAAACACAAAGATTTCTTTCAGAATTCAGCAGAATTCTTCATTTTCTTGGTTATACAAATGAAGCTACCCCATTAAATAGCAGATAATCTGATGGCAGAACACAGAAATGAGCCAAAAAGAAAGGTAGAGCAGAAAGAGGAAAAAAGAAACATGCTTTAGACAACTATAATGGCATGATAGGAGCACAGAATTTAAAGTTAGTATCCAGGAGACCAGTGCAACATCCTAGAAAAATGTCACATAAAATTCCAAAAATTATCTATGAAAGAGTAGTTGTCAAAGAGGAAGAATAATACACCATTGTGCCCTCAGAGATATCATTCAGATGAGCAAGGTCAGTAGGCCAAATTCTAGCCTCAATTCTTGCACTGGTTTTCACTGCAGATTTAATTTGTGTGCTTGAGATCTGAATTCTGTCCAGTGTAAAACCAACTTACTGTGAGTGCCTAGAAAGAACAAACTATATTATGGACAGTAGTAAAGGCAGTTATGAAAGCTGTCAGCATTCATCAGACTGATGCATCTAAAAAAGCCTCATAGTGTAGCTGGTTAGAAATCTACATTTAAAAAGTGGCAACAGTGCTCCAAATGCAGAGATGCAAAGGAATAAAAGCATATTCATTGGTTTAACATAAGTGTGTGTTTTGGAGCGATCAGATGGACTGGACTCTGTGTGGGGAGGACAGTTTGCTTACAGTGTGGATGAAAGACACTAACACATCTGTGCTTGTACAAGTTGGATATGTGTGCGATGAGTCAGACCCTGACTGCACCATGCTGCATGGCAGGCTCCGAGCTGTATGTTGCCATGGAAGTCCTTTGGCAACAGGAGAGTCCCCTCTGGAGGTGGTATCAGAGCGGCACGCACCGAAGGGGGCAGTCAGGTTGCCTTCCTGCTGTCCTCCTGCCCTAGATCCTGTTGTCAGGTGACTTTGGCAACAGATGTTCACCATTCTTTGACCCCAGCCTTGGTAATACGCATAAGCTAAGGAAGTGTTAATTGATGAATCTTGAGTTCTTTTAATACATGAATTGAGTTCTTTTAGACCCTCGTTATTGCTGAGGAGGGTTTCCGCCTTGGCAGTACTTCCAGCGACAGGGATTGCTGTGGAACGGAGTCCATTACTCCTTTCAAAGAGGTCTCAAAGACCAACACTGGCGTTTGTCAGGCAGGGAAGGACAGATCCTGTCATCCTGCTCAAAATGCCTAAGGGTTTACTGTAAGGGTTAGTGGAGCCTGGGCCACATCTTCATGCTGGTGGTTGTCTGCTCTCTCTGTTGATTGAATATACAGACCAACCAAGTGTCAGGGTGAGACAGGAACTTTGATGAAGCTGAGGATCCATTTAGAAATGTCTGTGCTTGAAGCAGTATTGAATATATAAGTAGTGAATATATTACTTAGGAAATTTTCCATCCATTTGTTAGTCAGATGGGTGTGTTAATAGCTCAGCTGCTCCTAGCTGCGTGTGCAGCAATGGTGAGGCAAAGGGTTCATGTGCCTCCCTAGAATGGGGCACTATATTCTTCTAAATGTAGGGTTTCTTAGATTTATTCCTACATTTGTCTCACTGGGATTAGGCTAGTATATGTTCTTTCCATGGCACTATGCCAGTCACAAACTGAAGCTGTGGAAGGCTGCAGCTGTCTGCTTATTATTAAGTGAGGGTTAGTGCAGAGACCAACGCACATTGGTACTCCAAGACTTCCAAGTAGTTTATGAATGGAAGTTTAAATTCACGCTTTAATTTAAGAAACTGCTGGGTCACATTTAGTATTAAGATTCCACTTGCAAATGGTTTATGGAATTATGAAAAGAAGTGTTAACAAATGGCTAATAAATTGTTCAGAGACTGTCATGAATCCAGCACCTAATTAGTCTTCTAATGAGTCCATTATAGTCTTCTAATATCCTCACCATCATCCCTAACACAAACTATCCTAACACAAACTATACATACAGTCAAACACTGGAACAGGGGCCCAGAGAGTCTGTGGCATCTCTGGCCTTGGAGATACTCAGAACCTGACTGGACAAGACCCTGAGAAATGTAATTAAGTTGTTACTCCTTTGAGCAAGGGGGGGTTGAATCAGATAATCTCCAAAAGTCCCTTCCAACCTAAATTATTCTATGATTCTACGATATATAAATTTTGCTTAAAATGTTTACTGATCATTTACTAATTCATTATTAATTCTTTTCCACTTGGAAAAGAAGTTCCATTTGGAAAACTAAGTTCTCTACAGTGTGTGGAAGGGGGTGAATGAACTGACTCAGTTAAGCTGAATTTAGATTTACTAGGCTGCTGGAAGGGAGTTTCCCACAAGCAGCTCTGAACTTCCTTCTTTCCTTGACCTGATATCATCAGGAGTTGTTGACTTTGAGGTCATACTGCAAGAGTCATCTATTCTCTGAGATGTAATAGGGAGAGACAGGTTGGAGGACTAAGGTCAGCTGATCACAAGGGTTTTAAAAGAATGTTTTCTTAGTCATTTAATAGGCAATTTTTTATACTAAATGAGATACATTCTGAAGTAATAATCCCCATCTGAAGCTACAATTTAATAATAATAATATTTTCAATGTTTGTATGAACTTTCAGTATTTACAGTATGAGCAGAACAAATGAATGTGTGGTGAACTGGGGTGTGAACATAAAACATGCTCCATGATAGCAGCTGTGTATTTGCTCTTCATCCAATACGAAGGAATTAAAGCCATCTTGAATTCAAGAAGGATAAACCACCATGCATTTGCCACAAAGCTGAGAGGAAACATGCAAGTAGTTCTTGTACTTATGCTGGCGGTTTCTGCGGAGATGGTAACAGAATGCTCCTGAGGACAGGATGCTTTGACAGGGCTTGAAACTTGGGGTTTCTGTTTCTAGTCCCCTTGTCACCTCAACCATTCACGTCATGTGCCTTGTCTGAAAAGCATGCCTTCTCTGCAAAGTGATTTCAGATCTGGTGTTGAAAAGGGGAAAGGTGCGCTGAAATAATTTTTATGTAAATCAGTCCAAAAAATGAAAATTTTGATGAAGAAAATCTGTTTTTAAGCCTACTGAACCATACAAAAATGGGAAAAAAGAAGGTATTTTAACTCACGCTGAGTATCTGCATTTAGTATTTATGCTAACTGATGCTTATATTTAGCAGTTTCACTAGTAGCTTATGCAGCACAGTTTCCTGAAAAGATCAGGAGGTTCCTAGCATACTGCGACTGGTAGCAAACTCATGAGATGAATACCCATTTTCTTTTGCTGGGAACAAGAATATATCTGGATCAGACAGCTCTGGAACTGCATATGGAATTTCTGATCCCATGTCAACCTGTCCTTTTCTCCAAAGAGCAGTTGGTTACAAAGGCATACATAGAAAAAATAATGTAGAAATAAACAGTAACACCTATGATGGAGGAGTGTTACATGCTTACTACAACAGGAATACTGATAAATATTGGGGGAAGTATTACTTTTATTATTCCTCTCAGCTGCAGCCTACTATAAGGAACATAAACCTCATCCTTCTTGGAATATTTATAGGGATATTAACTAAACTTCTAGATAAGAAGGTAAAATGTACTTTATGGAGAGGTATTGAAGATTTCAAAATGATATGCATGTTTAAAAATTTTTATTTTAATTCCAAGGAAACAAGAAACTACTTTAGGTGGTTGTGGGAGAATGATTTACACTGAAAGTGACAATTTGCCTTTAAATAATCAGAGGATTTCCCTAGAGAGTATGTACTTCCCCAGTTATTACTCTGAAATATTATTTCCATACAAATCTATACTACTACATGGATACTAATGATCATTACTATTATTTAATAACATAACAGGTAGAACTTAGAGCACTGAGCATTTGCCCTAAATTTGTAGCGTGCCATAATGTTCTCCTTGTCCATTTGATGAAATGGTCAGAATATGCCGGTAACAAAATCCAATACAGTAGCTGTCAGATCAGTGTTCACTATTGCTAGTGAGCACAAAAAGCAAAGATGCTGGTTCTGCACTGTAAAAATATGGTGTTACTCAGGAAAAGACCTTGCCCTTGGCTGTTGAATGTCACGTGCAGTGTTCAAAATACATACTGTGCAGTACAGGGCAAATAATACAAAACATGCAGTACCTTGTGCTACATTATCTTTACAATTTCTGCCTTGTTGATTCTGTTAATGCAGACAATTGCAAGTAGTCAGTGCAGATTTTAAAAGGCAAGTTTGAATCTGTGAGTTACTTTTAAAGGGAATCTGAGATGTTTTACAACACGAGTAAGGATATGTGCTAGTTAGATGACGGCCACTGGGGAAAGAAGAGTGGAAAGTTCATCAGTTTTCTTTTAACTGCTAGAAGGAGTTCTCTAAAGGTGACAGCGCGGGAGAACAATGCATGTGAATCATCTGTACATCATCTCCTGCATCTTGTCGGAAATTTGTCCTACTCAGATGAGCATTCTTCAGGTATTTAGTAACTTCCTCTGATGGCAATATAATATCAAATATTTTTTTTTCAAGATGACAAACAAAATGTCTGAAATCTTCCACTTTAAACTGTTTGCTGATGTACTTCCTTATTTCCTTAAACCCTTCTAATACCATAGATATTAACAATGGAGAGTCCTGTCCAAGTTAATCAATAAGCCCCTTCAGTTTTGCGTAAGGAATGTAATTGCATTTTTTCTTCAACATAAAAATCTATTTTGCTTCAAAGAATTTTTATGATAGTTATTAGAGAGCAAAGAGAATTTTCAGGCTCTCTTCTACCCCTGAGTTTGTATTTTAAGATCCAGGGTCTTTCCCCTGTCTAATGCCCTCTAGTTAAAGGATTCATAAGTCAGCAATAAGAAATCTAATCATGTAAGTAATTGTAGGGTCATATTAGTCATATAATGTTCAGTGAATGGCATCCTATAATAATCTAAATACGCTGCATGTAAAGTGAGAAAATTTCTAATTCTAAAGAATTAGATTATGAACTAGTTTGTTATTTGTAACAGTATAAAATAGTGACATTTCTCCTACAAGAGAGTGATGTGCACTTTATTTTCTATTCACACATTAGAATTCATTCTTAAACAGTTGGTCACCAGGCTTTTCCTAAACCTGTCGGTTTTCAACCCCTGTTTAAGATACCAAACTAATATGTTGTTCACTATACGATCACTAGAATAATGGTGAAGAAGACTCTCATGTTTGAGCTTGAGATTTTTAGGTAAGTTTATTGTGTAGTAGACGTCTGAAAATTAGAAATACAAACCTATTAAAATAATAATGAGCCTCCAGAATGTACGACATGATATCACAATTTTTTTTGTCACTAGTTTTTTCTTTATTTTTGACAAAATATTGGTCTGTGGCTCTAAAACTTTTGGAGGTTCAACCTCTTGATAATATTTTGACAAAAACTAGAGCACAGAGCTAGAATAAATTTTATAAACGAAGGCATAGAAGAAGTAACCATGCCACCAGAAGTGGCATTGTTCATTTGGGAGGAACCTATGTTCCTTTTCAGTATGGTGATCCAGACTTGATTATTTATCTGTCACGGCAGTACTTACAGACTCACAGATTCATAAATTTTAAGGCCAGAGGGGACAATTATATTCATCTAGCCTGTCTTAGGTTACAAAGGAATGATTTTCATTCAGCAGTTCTGCATCAAGTCCCAACTTCTGATTTAGTTAAACCACATCTATTAGAAAATCATTGCATCTTAATTTGAAGTGATTCGTGGAAAGTGCACCATTGCTGTTAGTGAAGTTTCCTAAGTACTATAAATAAAATGTTATAACCTTAATGCTGGAAGGGCATCTCATTTCTAATTTATGTAGGGTAAACTTCCAGCCACTAGCTCCTTTTATATCTTTGTTAGCTAGTTTAATTTTCCAAACCTTAAATCCTGCAAAGTAGTTTGCAGCTAACTGAACAGATGGTCTCCATATTTCTTAAGTTTTATAAAATTTGGGTGCTCATGTGATGGCTCAGTCTAAAATTTTGTAGCTGCTTCAGAAGCCATATTCTAAAACTCCATCCCAAGTGTTAGGGTTCATCACCTGTGTTTAAAGTTCAAAATCATGAATTTTATACAATTTTGAGGGAGACCATTTTTATTAAGTGCAGAAACTATGGTATTTGCATTCATGAGATTAATACCAGTCACTTGTTTTCTTTGTTTTATTGCTTAGGAAAATAATGTACCTTTTAAAGATGGGACAATTTTGACTAAAGACAAAGTAAAATTTAGGTAAAAGGAAAATATTCAGTGTTCAGTTCTGTGCTCCCATTTTATCTTGCTATGCAAAAACCATTTATTACTTATTGTCTTAAATCTGTACCCATGTGTTCAGTCATATGGACAAAGAGAACAGTTTCTCCCATGCTATACTGGATTATTGCGTATAGCTATATAATTGCCCACATCTGTCTACAAACTGCTTTACATCTGCATAAATATGTACCCTTTCCTTCTGAAACAGGACAAGAATATTCTCATTTGTTTGTGAAAAATCCAAGTGCTAAATGTTTATTTGAATTTATTTAGAGTCATAATATAAGTGCAAAACCTTAAAAAGAAGTCATGTTTGAAAGTTACACATGCTGTAAAAAGTTAATAATCTGCCTTTAAAGAATAAAAATGTTTAGTGTTGGGCTTTTTAAAATACATGCTACGTGTTTAAAAATACTCATTAAACCAATTAGAACACAAGTAGTTGCTTTAGGAACATTTTGAAAGGACACGTATAAAGCACTAATCAAACGTAAGGAGTGAGCTTAAAAGCTTTGAATTTGGTAGGTTTGTTTATTTTTTTACCATGGTAAAGCACATTCAAGACTTGTTATCTCGAGAGTTGCCAGGATTGGTATCCTTTGCATACGTGTGCCCCAGAATAAGAAGGGAGTTGTTTGTGCTGACTCTAGAAAGCATTCACTAGACACAAGTGACTCACCATAAAATGTGTTGAGGGAAATGAAGAAAGAACAACACTTTCTTCTCAACCCTCAATCTCTTACGAAAGTTTGTTGAGACTGTTGGAGTATGTGAAAGAGCTGCTGTCACACTTCAGAAAAGAGTGAACCAAAAAGCAAAAATTACATCATTTTCTGCAATGAAATTCATGACTGGTGAATCAACTTCTACTAAAATAACCCAGTTCTGCATTTCAGAGATCAGGGAACTCCATGGGGCAAATTCAGTCAGTAGTTTGCATTACTGGTACATGAGTTCACTTGTTCAGGGCAGCTTAGTATGAATGACACTTTAATTCACTGATTAAAGTACATCAGCTACGCTTCCCTGGCCTTAAAATATATATTGAGCTTCTTAATTGGGAAGCCAAGTCTTCCAAGACAAAGCTGAGGACAACCTGTCTCCCCTTCCCGGCCTCCCTATGGCTGGAGGCAGCACAGAGAGGTAGTGGGGTGCCGGAGGGCTGGAGCCAGGCAGCGGCATTGCGGGACTGCCGGACAACTTCCCGAGCGCAAGGCCGGCGGCATCCGGGCGAACTCCACAAAGGAGCACAAAGGCAGGGCATGGCTGGGAAGCAAACGGAGGGGGCTGAGCGCACACCGGGAGGTTCCTTGGAGCCATCAGAGTACAGCGAGCGAGTTTGGGATTAGGAATGACATT
This sequence comes from Apteryx mantelli, assembly GCF_036417845.1. Lineage (NCBI taxonomy): Eukaryota > Metazoa > Chordata > Aves > Apterygiformes > Apterygidae > Apteryx > Apteryx mantelli. Next base: position 6,225,426 of record NC_089987.1, read on the forward strand.
GAAATCGCTGCAGATATGGCCTAAATCATATGTCCCTGCTAGTGACAAAAGTGACTGCCCTATGCGTATGGCACATGGGAGATTTAGTAGGTTCTTGAGCTGCACACAGAAAAATGAGCAGCACAGATCTATTGTAAGGAATGGCAGAGCAATGCTGTTGTGTTCCAGGGTGCCTTCGTTTGTCTGTAGTAGATGAGACCACCATGACCTTTTGCACCATGAAGAGTCTGGGAAGCTGTGAATGTTTTCATTTAAGAGCCAGGCCCTCAGGTAATTCTGCTTTATTTTTAGATACCTGAAAATCCTTTTAAAGGGGCTTCAGAAAAAGAAAGGAAAGATGGCTTTAACAGATAGTAGTATAACATTAATTTTTTTAATGTATGTAAATTATATATTCCCCTAAGTAACATGAGAACCTAGTATATCAGATCTCTCCCTAATCATCTGTGTCGAAAGCTATAGATTATGCCTTAGTATAAGTCACAAAGCATTACACCACTGGTAGATTCTGATACGTTATTTAAACAGTGCTATACTCAGAGCTATGCACAACCCAATCTCTCCAGCATCTTAAAGAGCAAGGTCAACCTGATTAGTTGAAGTTTTGTTTTTCTAATGACATTTATAAAAATATTTAGCCCTAGGGCTTTTAATTTTCTTGGTTTATCTACCATACTTATCAGCTTTTGGTATTAAAGCACACTGAAATATTTTATAAAAGTTTTTTTTTTTTTAGCTTTGAGGGTTCCAAAGTAGACAGACCAAGAATATATAATTTACAATTCATGTCCATTAATAAAACTGTCCTGTGGCCAGAAAATAGGTATGATAGTACTTTCTTTTTGAAATGATACTAGTTCATCATTCTGAGTCATTTTTAGGTTTCTATGGTGAATGTTTTTTCTGCATCAGAGTTTGCTAGCTGGCTCAGTCTTTCTTCCAGTGCATTTTCAGTCCTAACTATGACTGGTCTTGGAAATCCTTTCCAGAAGCATCCTTTAAGTTTAGGGGGAGAGGGTGCGAACCCTGCTCATTTTAAGATGGGGTCTGATCCAGATACCATCTCTCTTGATGTGAGTGATTATATGACATGGCTGACTGTGATGAATTGATAACCATGACTGTAGAATTAATGACTTAGGAAATCTCTTTCTATCCTGCTTTCCTAAAAGTGAGATAAATGGTGCTGTGATATATCTTGCTTTTTGAAGGTCAATATCCATACGGCACATGAAACAAATCCTTGCCTTTCATGTTTTACAAGAACAATATTAACATTCAGCTTAAACCATATGATGAGTTTGATTAACAAAAATGTCAACCCCCTATCTTCTATGGGTATTTATTTCACAAAATCAGTTTGTTTCTGCATGAGCATGTACCTCCTGGACTCCTGTCACCTCATCATGGTGACCTGGGACTGAGGAATCCATTTGCAGTGCAGTGTCATTTAAGCTCTGCTCAGAGCAAGTCTAATCAACTTCATGCTGAAAACAGCTGCTGAAGTGGGGGTACTACTTACACTAGGGTTACTGGTATTGCCAAAATTGGTGCCGCTTAGACCTGGTGCAATTTTGTAGTGTCCGGAGGGTGCCAGGCTCAGAGGTCAGACGGAGCGTGCTGCTTTGCAGGGCTGAGAACTCTAGAGAAACTCTCAGTTCTCGGTAGGATTTATTAAGCTCATTAAAATAACACCCAGTCCTAGATGAGCCACAGCTTTACTTACTCTCTGTTGTGGCTCCTGAAACTCGCAGAATGCGATTCCCTTGCACAATAGCAGCGAGAAGCCACAGATCGAAAGCAGCTGCCCCCATGTTTGAAAAGGGGAACGTTCTCCTAACAGTTTGCAGTTTCTGTCCCAGAAGTGCTGCAGCTACTGGTTTACCCTATTCAGAGATGTCTCTGTTTGAGTCAGAGGTTCAAGAAACTGTCTCAGAAAGGGAGCTAAGGACTAGTCACTGCAAAAGAAAACAACAAAAAAAGAAGACTGTAGAACAGTCCTAGTTATCTTCTGTCTCATTCAATTACACTGCATTTGGTAGTGCAAAGCAGTGTTATGCTGCTGTATAATCAGAGGGGGACTAAAAACATAGGTCTTGCTATCAGTTCCTGTGTTAGATCTGAGGCTTATCATGCAGTTCCCCTCTTAACCTTGAGGCTTACTAGTCAGGTTAAGTTACAAATATTGAATAAGTGATATATCAAATATTAAATATCCAGTTGACAATCCCAAATACCACCTCATGCATACATTTAAATATATGTATGTATTTAAATAGACATCCAAAATAGACCGTTGTGATGCTCAGTACTAAAAAAAACATCCTGCACTTTGAAAGCTCAGCTGCCATTAGATTTCAGCCTGTGATTAGCGGAGACACTTGTGATCTTGGAATGGCTGTCTTTGGAGGTGGTAGGAGCAACAGCAGGTGGACATGAAGTAAGAAAGGTGTTTAGGGAAAGTGCTGTTAAAGCTGTTCTGAACTGCCCCAAAATGTAAGAGTTTAACATAGGAAACTAGAAATTTGACAGAAGTGTTATGTTAAGGAAGAAACTACAGCAATTACCCAAGGAATTCTGTCTTGTGTCTTGGGGATGTAACAGCTTTAAAGAATGTTCTCCTTGGCTTATGAACTGTGCTTTGGACACATGTCTTGAAAGGAGCTCTGTAGAAAATCAAAGGGTGAATAAATACTCTAAGATAAAACAGCAATGGAGGATGGTTGCATATCCAAAGTAAAAGAGTAGCCTACACATTTTAATTGTTCAGTAAGCGAGACCTTTTTTCATGTATACTAAACAGGCTACAAGAGCAGCAGTTAACAGCACATGAGAAAAATTGCATTATTCATGGTACAAATAGAAGGTCCAGTTCGTGTTAAAAAGAGACCTGCCTTTGTCTTCTAAACACAGCAGGTTGTCAGTGGTATTTGATATGAGCAGATGTAGCAAAGAAAATAACAGCAGCACAGTTGTGGAACAGTTCAAATCACAGCCCACAGCAGCTTGTCAATAACTGGAAACCATGCACACACTGCAATATTTGATACCACTTCTATGAGAGAAGTGCTATCGCTGGCACTCACTGGAAATACTGTAAGTAATGTCATGTCAGAAAGCCAGACTGTAGGATGGTCAAACAATGTAGGGAACAGGTCCGGCATCCTCTGTGGCTCTCATGACAAAGCTGGGGGACATGTTATTCAACTAGGAGAAACAGTCTTCTATCAGTTCTAGCAATTCACTGAAGCTTTCTAAGGCAGTAAAAACAACAGTTCATATAAGATTATGAACTCTGACAGGCAGTCCACAGATTGAGCAAGGGTGTTCTCTGATGGAAGTTCATTCTATCAGTCTAACAAAAGACTGATGAGAATAAGAATCCAAAGCTTCTGACGTGTACAAGGAAAAAAACCCAACAAGGTGTCTTCCTGTTAGCTTGGAATTTTTGTTATCTTGATCCACTTGATAAATGTCATGCAACATACTGTTTGTATAGGCCTTAGTCAGCAGGGAGAGATGACAAGGCCACCTTGGCACTCTGGCTTTAATCTGTCATCTGATGCAAGTGCATGCCAGTGCATGGGAAAGGCACCAGAAGTCATTCATTGCTGGGGAGAAGGCAGCAGGGGAAGAAAAGCAGGCAGGAGATGGATGAACCTGCTTCCAACGGCATCAGCACGATCCTTGCTCGCTGAGGACACGGGAGGGGTAGAGCACTCTTACTCCTTAGCTGCCGGCAGCTCCCACAGGCAGCCTGCCTGGCACTTAGGCTGATGGTGCATTTACACTTCAGCTTCCCTCACCTTTTTATCCTGATAAGAAATAGAGTGTTTCTGTGGGTTGAAGTAAGAAAGAAGCTATTTCCCCAGCGTACGAATTCCCCAGTACAAATACAGTGTTATCAAACACAGCCTTCTCTGGGCTTCTCGTTGCATCTTGTGTGTGTCATCAGCGCACAGATGATTGGGACTTCTGTTGTACATAAGACATTATTAGGCCACAGGGGTAAGTAAAAGGAACATTCAGTGTTTTAGAAAGTTTTTCAGTCTGAATTGTCTATTTTATACTTGACTGTCTAAGTCTCATTCTCTGTTTTTATATATAAAGACGGAAATGAAGTCATGCTGCATTTCTGCTGTAAAGATCTAGTCTCTTTCTTCGTTCATTGATGGGTTACCATTTCCGTCTAGTATTTCTTACTGTTTTCTCATCCCCTTCATCATTTCCTAAAAGTAAGTTGTAACCCTCAAACTTTTGTGATGCTCCTTGAGAAACCATGCAAAACACAGCTTGTTGTTTATTGCTTATTTCTTCCTTCAGAGTTTTACTCTGAGGCACATTAATTCTTGCATGTCTTTATCACTTAGGATTCTCCAGCTTTTTCCAAACCCATGGATTTTCGGGCTTCCTTTCACTGCTCACTGAATTTCTTGCTCCTCTGAAAGTTGCACTCATTGAATTTTATCCTCTAGCTCTTTTGCGTTCTATGGACTGCTCTTCACTATAATGCCTTTGGAGAGTAGTTTCAAGATCCTGTTTGTTTTCTTGTGCCCTCAAAATGTTCATTTTCTCTATACCAGCAAGAAAAAGCATTTATTTTAAATCTGGACTGTAATCTCTGCTCGGGATGTCTTGGTCTGCATTGTTGGTGCCTTATACACCTTAGAATAGGGACCTCTTGAACTGTTCATATCTAGCTCCATTGGCATGCAACTACCAGGGTATACTAAATTCACAAAGGTTTTTACCAAGAAGTACTCACTTCTGCTCTTCTGCTGCCAGAGATCTGAAGCTGATACCTATTGCTTCTTTCGGTTTCCTGTTACTTTTCATTGTTTCTGTGCTATGGTGTAACTTGCCGACTATATAAATACTGTATATTATTATGTATTACTATTATTGATCTGTAGCATATTGTAGTATTAGGTATATAGTAGTTACTACTTGGATAAAACTTTGTCATGCTCCCCATCATCTCTACAATTTTCTTTTCTGACTCTTATGGTACATCAGTTCTGACATTTCAGCACAGAAGAAAATTATGAACCAGTGGCAGTGTTTAATTGTACAAGAGTGGAAGCTGCTTTTCAGCTATTTTAACATTTTTGTGAAAAACTTGAGTTTGTGCACCCAGATTTTATTATAGCCTAGTTTCCAGTTACTGCAGTCAAATTGTGAAGTTTCAGTTGTCCCTCATCAGTCATGATCGCCATTATTTATTGTTTCAGGAACTCCGGGTTATTTCCTGTGGAGTTTTGTGGAGACATTTTTGTTTATAAATGTACTTTTTTCTATAATTCCTGGTATTTAATTTGTGATGCAGAATGTCTCCATCCTCCTTCCTATGATGAATTTTGATACTTGATATACGTTGCTGTTTAATTTAGAGCAACACTATTACGTCTTGCCATGAAGGAATCAAGAAGGTTGTTACTTCCTCTGCTTAGTTAGAAGCAAATTCAGCCACTTCTCATCAAAGAAGGCCTTCTCACGCTGTACCATCCTAAATACATGCATTCATGTTTGCACTGGACTCCACTATTCCTTCCTTTAGTCACCAAAAACATTGTGACCAACATCTTTTGCATTCTAAGAGTCTGAAAATCTAGCAAGCTTTACTGTGCATTTTGTTTCATTGTGAACTGTATTTAGCAGAAATTCCCCAGCATCTTCTTATCAGATTTCCTATGCTAAAAACACCTGGTAACCTATCACAAACAGATTTTTGAAAAGATTTTTGTAAGAAGAATTCATCAGGTGTATTAATGTGATAATGTGATTTTGTATTCTGCTAAACAGCACCCCCTCCAAAAAGGGTGAAGATTTAAGTTTCAAAAATATTATTGGAGCAAATTTCAACCGTATAACATTTCAAGGGAAGTCCATTAGCACAGTCAAACAAATTTTACAAAATAGTCTTTTAAAAAGCTATGTAATGTCATACTTTGTTTTGTAATCCTTTCTTATTACTAACACTAAGACAATACATAAAGCAAAGTTCTCTCCTTCACAGTTAAGCCTGACATCTGAGCACAGCTTACACCACCACTGGTCATTGCAGTGAGGGCAAAGTGATGTCAAAAAAAGTTAATTTTGGTGTATCTGAAAGGATTTGACAAGTAGAACTGGTCAGTTAAAGATCAGACTGTTTATATTTCATTATATTAGTAATCACCATTTACGGGAAAGAAAATAACAAAATAGCAATTTGGTAGGTTTATTAAAAGTTAGTGGCTCTTTTAAGCATATTCAGATGAGGCCTTTAAAGATTAATAAGTGTATACTAACAATCCTATACAGCATTAGGGAAACCTATGAAGATCATCCAAAAATACAAATGTATAAATTTATGAATAAGCCCTTTTAGATCTTGAAATGATTTCCTCATAAAGTAGGAGAAAGCTATTTTCATTCATTAGAAAATATTTTCTTTCATCAATGCAACTTTCTAATAACACCGATTGAGAAGTTGCCTCATTCCATGCATTTACTCAAATGTTTCCTAGTTTACCATCATCCCTTTTACCCCAGCTTTAGGTAGAACAATGGCAATGAGCCAAAACTTTTTTTTTTATATTATGCATGTTTGTTTTAACGTTACTTCATCACCTCCTCCGTTCTTCTACTCTTTTGTTTGCTTCTCCCACCTGTTGCATCTTGTTGGAAGTCTAGACTGTGAGGTCTCTAAAACAGAAACTGATCTTTTCTGTGTCAGAAATTGAACCCACAATTCTGATTTGTCCTTTAGTTTGCAATGCTACAAATTAGCAATGATCATCTATTAAAATACCAGAGTACAACTTCTCAGGCAAGTATGTTTGTGATCTCTGCAGACCGTATCAACATCTTAGTCGATACTTATATTTGTTTAATGACTGCTGTATATACAAAACTAAGAACTGCCATACTGGGTGAGACTAAAGGTCCATCTAGCTCAACATTTTATATGTTCTAATAGAAATTAGTACTGGATGCTTAGGAAAACAGTATCTGTAGAGCAAGTGCTGTCCTTGGTCTACCCTCCTAGCTCCTGGCAGTTAGCAGTGTAAGGATTTTTTGTGCTGAAAGGTATAAATGGATCTACCTTCCAAGAAGCTGTTTTACCATTGTTTGAAACCACTTATAGTTTTGACTTCCACAATATCCTGTGACAGTGAGTTCCCAGATTTAAATACTGTGAAGAACTACTTCTTTTGTCTCAGTTATTTGCCTGATCATTTCATTTGCTGCATGTCTTTTCTTGTGCAATAAGAAATAGCATTCATCACTGGATTAACTAATCATCCCCATTTGTCTTTTCCATGCCATTCATATCTTCCTCGATCACCTCTTCTGTCAGCCAGAAAGTTATCATAAGGTGTCTTTTCACTGACAGTCATTCATACCTTGCAACGCCTTACTTGCCTTTCTCTGCAGTGTTTCTAGTTCTGCTGTGTTCTTGAAATGGGTGCAGTACTGAAGATGTGGAAGCACAATGGTATTCCCCAATGATGTAATGATGACCTTCTTCTCTTGCATTCTCAGTTCTTTTTTTAATAACACCAAAATTCTGTTTGCCTGTGCTTAAATACTGAGCTGATTTTTTTGAAGACTGTGTCTGGATTAGCAAGTAGCAGCAGACCTATAGAACAAAGCAATCGGTGCTGCGGACCTGGTATTTCCGCTACACATAGCTCAGGAGATTAACCTCCGATAAGCAGTAGTCTGGTCCCATGGACCGGACACCCGTTAGGAATTGGGACACGTTTTCCGGTTTAGCTTCATCTGAAAGGAATGCAGTCCCTGCTCTCCAAGACTGTTCTGTGATGCGAGCCGAGGTGTGGTAAACGGGGATCAGAGGGAGATTCACTTAGAAGGCATGCACCTGATCCAAATTAAAATCCTAACGTAGACACACCCAGAGACTTTTCACAGTGATTCCAAGATCTCTCTCCTGAATGGTAATGGCTACTGTAGGAAGGGCTCATTGCTATGCATATAGTCAGGATTACTTTTCCCTTGATCATTAGCTTGCATTTATAAACACTGAATTTCAATTGCTATTTTATCATCCAGCTCTTCACTGTCGACTTTCCTCTTGACAATGCTAATAATAATCTGTAAATTATCAGCAATAAATGCAATTATTTTCAAATAATTTATGTTTTTGTTGTACAGCACAGGTCTCAGTACTGATATTTGGAAACTCTGTCATAACCTCCCTTCATTGTTTCCTTTGATTCTTCTCTGTGAACCAAGTAGTCCAGATGACCAATCCTCCTGTGCCACAGCTTTTTTCCAGTAACAGCTGCTCCTTTGGGATCTTATCAAAAGGTTTTTTGAAAATCCATTCACACCAGCGAGAACCATTCTTAGCCACAAGTTCATTGACTCTTAAGAGATCTGTGAGATGTGACTTTCCTCTAAGAAGTCATGTTAACTCTTCTCCAAACCAAGACATGTTCCCATGTATCTGCTGTTTCAATTTATTTTTATAGGTGCTATTAATTTGCATACAGTGGGGCTCAGGCTTACTGGTCTGTAGTCCCTTGTACCCCTTTTTAATCCACTGGGTGCTGAGCAGATGTAAGTGATTACATTATTATAAGGGAATTCTGAATAAAATCGACAAATCTAAATAAATACAGTGAAGTGCATTATGGAAGAGAATATCCTCATTGTCCCTGTTTTGTCCCTGTAAAGGAATGGGCTGTGACCTTTGTGGGTGGTCTGTGAGAAATCTAGCAAAGTCCAAGGGGGGCAACTGTTATTTTCAGAGAGGTGTACTTCTGGCAGATGTTTTCTACAGGTTTTGTTCTAATGTTTTGTTGTAGTCTGCTGATCACACTGCTGCCATTTACAATACTGCAATAGTCAATCTATACCCCCTTCTTTGGTAAGCCACAACGAGAACCATTTCTTCCTACCCAGGTCAATCACATCAATGTCTCAAGAAAGTTTTTAGAAACCTAATAGATTCCTGACTATTTTATATCGTGACTGATAGTGAGATAATACTGAAACCTACATATTCTCTGTGTAATGAAAGAAAACAGGTGCATTTCCCTTCAGCCTTACAATATTACCAGCCTAAAGTTTTGATAATAAACAAAGAGAGTGTGACATTGGTATTAAACAGGCCAAAAGGACAATTTTCCTTTTGTGGAAAATAGAAGAATGATCTTATTTTCCTGAATGTAAAGCACGCCAGCATTCATATACCTCACTACCAGTTCCCCTTACATTACAAATATTTCATATTAAACTGTTTGATATAGTATATTGTTCTAATAGTTTAGACATAAAGAACAGGTTACTCTTTAATCTATCTTTTTTGTCAGTGTCAGATGCCAGGGTCATAAAACGTACAGCAAAAATTGTCTGAAAAATATATGGGTAGGGAGGGATGAAAAAAAAGGATTGCACTGATGAAAATGTACAGAGCCAAGAAACTGTAACACTGCTAAAAGTCAAATGAATGGACAAAGAAACACTATTTACAGCATAGTTAGCCATCACAATTACTCCATTGATGTAAAAGAACCCCAGCCAATTTCTCTCAATATTAGATCACATTTAAATTTTGCTATTATTTGAACTAGTCTCTCTCTAAATATTTTAACTTACAGAAACAATTACTAAATAATGGCTTTATTACTGGTTTTAATATTGAATTAAAGGCCAATTCCAAAGTAAAATATGGTTGTCGTTCACACAGCGTTACAAAAAGTTACATCATTTTTATCCTCTGATAGGTAAATGGAAACACTGAACCTGGACAGTGAAGGGAAGCCTGTTCAGTTCAGTGTCTCTGGTGGGCAAAAGTCTTCATTGCACATATTTAAGGTGTACATGTGTGTTCCAGAGTTTATTTTCAGTAGCTTTTCCAAGCCAGAGATGCTTATGACCTGTATCTTCTGGAGGTAAACTACACTTGATCCAGATAAAGCACTTCACCAAGATTGTAACAAAACCGTAACATGCATAAGAAAGCAATTGCCTTTCAGTATCCCCAAATATGCCAAGCAGTTTACAGTGTAATGAGGAAGTTGGAGTAGTGGTAGCACAGTGACGTTGTAGGTAAACAAGACAGTCATTATGTGCATTGTAATGCTCCATATGCAGCTCCACACTGGAATTTCTTAGTAAGATAATGAATATTGCCAGAGTTATCCAGTAACGCTTTTGAAACTCACTCAGTATTTTTAATTTAGAGAACTATAGGACCTGGGTGGAAGGAGCCTCAGGTTAACTCTGTATTATGGGCTCTATACCCCAGTTTAATCTATCACCCTGATGATTGCTCAGTTTAGGATTAAAGACTACTGTCTGCACTGCATGCAAATTGCACTGTATGCAGACCGCACCTAATTTGGAACTGAATTCTGAAAAGTTTCATGAAGCAGCAAGATTTCTACTGAGTATAGCATTGCTCACAAGTTACCCTATTTTGAGTACAATTGCCTTCTAAAAACTGATTTTGATAATAGTTCCGTAACAGCGTATGGATAAATAGCTGATTCTTCAAAATAGTTGTTGATGAAGCTTTTCCACTAGAAAAAACTATGGTGTTACTTAAAGATGACCAGATGCTTAGCTGTTGGGAATATGCCTAATATTACTGAAGTCAGCATTGCATCCATAGCTTCCCATTTTACAGCATGAGCAGATGCCTAACTCTGTTCTATATCCCCCCATTGCACTTCAAGTCTCTGTTTTCTGCTCGTGACATCACTCTTGTTCCCTCAGCACTGAACTGTTATGTCAATAAAGTCATTGATTTAAGTTTAAGTTGATGTGAAATAATAATGTTTACTTAGAAATCCTGTTTTTTTGCAAACCATCTCTGCCACAGAGGATACATGTGTGAAGTACTTTAAAAATAGATTTCTGCTTTCCAGAAGTTTTCAATAAGCAGATTTAAGTATGTTTCTCTTTTAAAAAGTGACTCCATTGAAAAAGATGTAAGATGGAAAGCCACAATGCTCAACAACTCGCATTTCCTCACTTTGTAAAACAAAAGATATTTTCCAAACTCAGCTTCTTCAAACCAAACTTAGCATCTAAAAGTTCAGCCGTGTTCTCTTTGATCTGCATGTTTGCACATGTAATAAGGATTCAGCAGGCCAAATTGTGCCAATATTATCTTCCAGTTTTGACTTTGCTGGTACCTGAGTGCAGGTATAAATGAGAGATGTTGTAACTTATCTGGAAATAAATGATCTTTCTGGAGGATCACATGAACTAAAATAAACTGCAGCTCATTCTTACACAGCTGTATAGATTTAATTGAAACTTGTCACTAAGGTGGATAAGCCTCCTATCCATGGGCATCAGACAGCTTTAATGAGAAGATGCCATTTTTAAAAAAGTCACTTTTCCCAAAAGAGCAACACTTCAGTGCAGAAATTGCTGAGTTTTAAAAGTGATTTTATTATTGTGATCCAGCAATATATGCATGCGACAGTCCATTTCAGAGATTTAGCTATACTCTTTAGATCACTCCCTGAAGGTGTTGTAATATAATCTGACACAATGTTAAAATAACACTTTAGATTTCAACATCATTGTCCCTGAATGTATAATTGTATTTATTATCTAAAATTTGAAAAATCAAAACATTAAATGAAAAAGAAAAATGTCAGCTTCATGAGCATCTCTATGATAGTGATAACTTATTCATATATTCATCAATAAAGTTGAATTTTATTGCACTAAACAGGATGCTCTGTGCTAGGAAAAAAAATAGTTAGGTGCACTGTTCATATTAAATATTTTTTCCTGTCAAGCCATGTCATATATTTTAGTACCACAGCCTTTGTGAGAGAACCATTTGTGTTAAGATAATGTGGGAACCAAATTCAAGATGGAGAATTCAAAATGTTACTCCAAAGCAGTGACAAAGACTTTAATGTGAATCAACAAAATTGGTATTCACTTTCAAATACATTACCATTTCTGTTTGTTATCAAAACTAATGAGATTTGCTGTCAATGCATCCAACAATGTATTTGAATCATAAAGCAGAATAGGGATGTCTTAATGAAGGCCACTGCAGATACCTTTTGCCAGTCCTTTACTTTTAGTTTGTTACTTCTAAGGAATATGCAGCATAGCGCTTTAATATTTAACAGATTATCTCTTATTGGGGGGGACAGGACGAAGGAATATTCCATGACTCTTCCACCCACTCAGAAAAGCTTGAAGTCCCAAGCACATGGAAGTCAAGCAAAGGTGAACTAGCATTTTATATAGCTTGGGAATTATACTAAAATATATACAACATTTCTTCTTGTTAAGGTAAAAGTCTTTATATCACAAAAATAAAACTTTTTTTGTTTTTCTTTCAAAATTAACATCTACCTTCTCACATAAAATGGAAGAAACTCTCTTTAGATGGAAAGTGTCCTGGTTCTAATACACAAATCTAGAACTGACTACCAGTAAACACAGAATTCCCAACAGATATTCTTTGATTTCTAGAATACATTGATAACTATTTCATGGTCCTAAAAGAAATATAATAAGACATATTTCAGATGATTTGAAGCCACTTCTAATTAGAAAAAGGCACCCAATTAACAGAATACTGAGGTTATTTTGTCTGTGGTCTTAATTAGCTTTAATATAAAGATATTCATTGAATTTATCTTTAAGTTTAGAAGGTTGAAAAATCTTCTGAAATAACATGACAATAGAAAGTGGATGGACTGATAGGAGAAACAGTCACACTGATTTCTAAAATTTTAAATTTTATACTGAATTTAATTTCTTGAGTGCCACCAATACATGAGCAAAAATTAGTATGGGTAATGCACATTCTACTTTTTAATGTGGTTTATCATGACTCCTAGACCACGATAACAAAAATAATTCTGCGGCTAGCATTAAATACTCTCGATTGCAGAGGTTATTATTATTGACTCATTTGCTGAAGTTCAGTAAGAAACCTTGAAGGACTCAAGACGCTACTAACGGAGTCAAAGAGGTATCAAGTGTAGTATGGCTTTAAAATATTTCCATAAACCCCAAATTATTCAGGAGAATAAACAGTTTCAAGATTTTATCTTGAAATATGTTCTGTATGCCATCCTCATAATGTTTTAGCTGTTCAAAAGAAGGACAGAAAACAATGGTGTATCCAAGCAAGAAATGAGGTGTCAGCTCTGAAAGCGTAAAGTGCTGGTGGGAATAGCTTCATCTCACGTGTGGTCTAACTGGTATTGGACATAGCAGCCTGTAAGAGCTCCTTTCTAATGAGTTGCTTTGATGCGGCTGGGTTTCTGGGACAGGAAGAAGCAAAGCTGAGCTGCCGTTTAAATAAAGCCACCATCTGCAAACTTGCTACCTATTAGGCAAAAAAACTCTTCAGCTTTCTAGACATTTCTTCTGACCTCCATCACAAGAACTTCACAGTGAAGATGCAAAATGTAGCTAGATTGGTAATTTGAGCTCTGTACATATTTTTTCCAAGTGTCCAACAGGTGGATGAAGATTTAACAAAGCACATCCAGCTGAGAAGGTCATATTTATTCCAAACATCCCAAACAAGAAATGAATAGCCATACTTCTGCTTACCTGTTCTGGTGGATAAATTCTTCCATATTACACAGTGATAAGCAAAACTAGTCCAAATGGAACAACAAAGGAAGTGATTCAGAGTCTTTGAACTGCAGCACTTGACAGTGCCTTGGTGCAGTTCACAGTGTGGCCAGCAAAGGCTTCACACTCCTCCGTACAAACGCCTGCAAAATGACTGGGCCAAAAACTGCCTGCAGCCTGGGTCAGAAGTCTGCTCTCTCACAAAACATCTTCCTGCCATCTTATTACTTGAGCAACATTACTTATATGCCACACTGTAGTATTAAACACACAGCCCACATCCAGTTGCCAAATATCATCTTGTAATAACACGAAGATCTTAAAAGAGCAGAAATTTTAAACGATGAGTAGGAGCTGAAACAACATGGCTACCATTAACCCAAGAAGTACTAGTTTTATTTCTTTCCAGAACTAATACAGACATCTAAGGAAAACTTAGACAAGACCAGGCAAGGATGCTCTACACATCCCAGAAGTTACTAATACGCAATTGTATCACTAACTTTCTCCAGTCGAGGTTGTTCTTGACAGAACTCCTGCTGGCGACGCTGGAGCCGCAACAGTAACATAGTTGATACACAGTATCCTTACAACTACAAACTCATGCGACAACTACGGCAAAATGGTGGGGAAAAAGGTCAATGATACTACTCAAATCATCATGTGCTTCTGAGCACTTAACACCACTTAGGAGAATGTAAGTGCTTTTCACTTCAAAAAAGGTCTGTGTCCCATTCAGCGAAATAAAGTCCTAATAGAGCAATGTCATCCCTTAACTATGACCTTTGTTAGAGACTTTGAATGACCATGACAAAGTAAAAACTTTGTCTATGCAAAACCCACCAGATCCTCCAATTTTTGCACTTAGGACCCTACACCAGATCATCAAAACGATAATAGGTCCAAGCACATCTACCACAGCAGTAATTCCACACCAAGCGTACCCTGGTGTTTGAGCGGCGCCTAATCATCGGCACACGGGTCCAAGTGGAACATGGTTGCTTTGGCCCTAGCCCTTAAACCGCGCACTCCGGACGACTGGAGCAGCAGCGGTGCAGCAGCTGTCCTCTCACCAGGAGACATGGAGCCCGAGGTGTCCTGCTCCAAGAGCTGCTGTAGGACATCTACTCTTTTGGGGTTGTGTAGATGGTGGAGTTCCACCTTGGTTCCACGTACTGGAGCTAGATATTTAAAACACCCGAGTCGGGTCTTCCTTTTTTTTTTTTTTTTTAAAAAAATCTGTTTCTCTTGCTCTGTTTCCTGGCGCAGCGAGAGCGGCCAGACTTGTTCTCAGCTCGGCCATCGGAACCGGGCGCCCGAGGCCACGCTGTGGCCGGCTCCCCCCGCCCCGCCTGCCCCGGCCGCGGCCCGGGGCGGCCCAGGACACCGCGCTGCCGCCCCCCGCGCACCTGGGCCGCGGCCGAACTTGGCGGCCCGCCACGCGGCGCGGAGCGGGGTGCGGAGCGGGGCGCGGAGCGGGCGCGGCCCCCCGCGCGGCCCGGCCCGGCCGCCGCCCCCGCCGCCCCCCGGGCGCGAGGTGAAGCAACCTGGCGTCGGCTGCTGCACTTTGCACAGCGGGCGCAGAGCCGCCTCCATCCCTGCGCCGCCCGGCAGCGCTAAGGCGCATTTTTTCGCACTAATCTGCACATTCAGCACGTCCAGAGCGCCTGTGACTTTACCTGGACTTTCTCCACTCTCCGGGCTCATCACACTGCGATCACCTCCCCATCCTACCGCTAACTCTCGCTCTCCTTCACTCCTTCCTCCTTCTCTCTTGCAAGGCCTGCTAAGATCGAGCCCAATGGAAAGTAGAGAGAGAAAGAGAAAGAGGGAGGCAGCGGGAAGGGAGGGGAGCCGCTCCATCCCTCCCTCCCCCCCGGCACACACGCCAGCCCTTTTCCCCCCACGCCAGCCCTTCCCTCGGCGATTTCCTCCGCTCTTCGGGAACTAAGAGGGCTCCGCGGAGCGGCTCCCCAGCGCGCCGCCGCTGCCGCCGCGCCGCCCGGCCGGCGCCCCGCGGCCGCCCCGCGCCCCGCGGCGCCCCGGCGCCCCCCGCTACCTCGTAGAGGTCCCCCGAAGCCATGCTGCGTTGCGGGACTGGGCTCCGCCGCGCCGTCTCCCTCTCGCCACCTCTCCCGCTCCCCCACTCGCTCGCTCTCTGTTGAGTAAACTGTGTTTTGCAGAATGACAGGCTTCGGGGCTGGCTGTGCGCAGAATCAGAGGCGAGGAGCGGCAGAGAGGCAGGCGGCGGGGCTGGCGTAACCAGCAGCAGCTCGGGCGCACAGCGCCGAGAGCCGCGTCTCCCCCGCGGCGCGGGGCCGGCGCCCGCCGCCCCCCCCGCCGCCGCCGCCGCCCCCCGCCCCGCCCGGGGGCGCCGCCGCGGCTCCCCCCGCGCCCTCCGGCAGGGAAAGTCCCGGGGCCGCCCGGCAGCCGGCCTCCCCTTCCCCCCCCCCCCCCGAGCCGGGAGCACTTCAAACTCTTTCCGCGGCCAGGAAAAAAAAAAAAAAAAGCCTACCGAAACCCACCCCGAAAAACCCCAAAGCCCGAAAAACGCAGGGGGGGACGCGAGGCCGCGCGCGGAGCCGCGGCGCGCAGGGCCCGCGCCGCCCGCCCAAGGTCACGGCGCTTCGGCGGGCGCGGGCGCGGGCGGCGGCGGGGCCGGTTCCGGCTCCCGCTCCAGCCCCGGCCCCGGCCCCGGCCCCGGCCCCGGCCCCGCGCCGCCGCCCCGGGCAGCCCCGCGCCCGCCCCGGCTCCGCGCCCGCCCCGCGCCGCCGCCGCCCGCCCCGCGGCCGCGACACGGAGGTGCCCGCGGTGCCTTCGGGGCGGCCCCGGCCAGGGGCGCCCGGGCCGCGGCTCCGGCCCACCTCGCGCCCCGCCGGGGAGGGAGACACTTCCCCGGCTCCCTTGCAGCCATTTTGCAAATTAACCAGCTCTCTCAAGGAAATGGAAGCCGCCTTCCTCCTCCTCCTCCTCCTCGCTCTTTGCGTAGATGCGCTGGGTGGCCAACTCTCCGCGATGCCGCCAAAAGCGGTGGTGTGCGGTGTGAGATGAGCGGGGTTCTCCGCCGGAGAACCTTCCGGGCCATCTCCGGCCTCGCGTGGCCATGTGCCCCCGGAGGCGCCGCAGGCCTCGGCGGCCTCCCCGCGCAATGTGTCCCAGCTTGCCTGCGAGGCCGCTCCAGCGCAGGACCTGCCGTCGCCCTCGAATGTCTCCTGCTCCCGGCGGCCCAAGCCAGGGAGGTTTTCCCAGACCAACCTGGCCATAATTCAAGGTGAATCCTTGAATCGTTAGCGGAAGCTTCGCTTTCCACCAGACGCGGCGAGGGCTTGAGGAGACGGACGCCGGCGTGCGGGAGCAGGCGTTAGCGAAGCACCGTGACCACAAGCTGCGTGAAGGACCCGGCTCCTTCTCGGTGGAGGCCGCTCAAGTAACGAGCCGCGTTCCTGCGGCTCCCCGCCACGCGTTGCGAGGGATTTGTTCCTCCAGGTAAAGCGCGAGTGCCCTCGCAGTGTTAGCTTTCTTGATAAGCAGGTGTGCAGTCAGATCTTGCTCTGGTCGGCCCTTCACATCTTGGCTTCATAGAGATCCCGCTGTCATTGTTATCGGCGTTCAGACTCCATGTTTTCACCTTATAACTGACCTGCAGCTGGCAGCCGTTGCTTCGGCGGGCGGGAGTGACGCGCAGCGCTGCGCAGCCTGGCTTCGCTGTGGCGGGAGCTTATGTTCATCTTCATTTTACTGGCATTTTCCATCTTTTGATTTCAACTCTTTGTGTAACACTGCACAACACATTAATGTGAGACTTGGCACTATCTAGACTATTATCCGAATAGTAGATTGGAGACGGTTATTGAGTATAAAACAGTCGGTATGAGTATGGGTGGATTTGAACACTGAATTATTTTTGAAATTTTGTTTACAACCAAATTTTTCAGCAAATTCCGCATATGGCAAGACTGAAGACTCTTCCAGCTGAAAGGATTCCTATTTAAAATATTGATAATGGATATTTTGAATGCTGCCACCTTTTATCATGAAAGTAGGAAATAACACACACACATACAAGTCTTGATTGACCCAATTTCCTGAACTGTGAACATTACCTCTGGTGATTATGAACTTGCCAGCTAACCAGTTTAGTATTGACTTATAGTTCAATAAAAACTATCTTATAGTAGTTTGGAGCTTAAAGACATTTATGGTTCATGTGATCTGCTGGATGAGGCGATAATGTTGAATTCCTAAGGACAAGCAACTCTACTTACATAAAGCCTAATAGTTTTGTGTCAACTAAAGGAGCTGGAAGTTTGTTCTCTGCTGGCCAATTTGCTGGCAATATTTGGATTTTTGAGATTTGATTAGTAAAATGTTGAAAGGACTAAGAAATATAAACTACCCATACCTTTAGCAAATTTTGTAATTAGTGCAGCAAAAAATTTTTAATTCCCAAGAAATGCAGAAGTTAAAACCCCATAGTTTCTCCTTGATGCTATTGTCAGAAAACAGATCAATTATTCTGTCTTATGATAAACTGAGTTTTAGTGTTTACAGTAGCAAATCAGCTCTTCAGAGTGCTCATTGAGCAGAATATTCGTTGGATAAGCAGACATTTGAATACATTCCTCTTTCTTTAAAATCTGCTTTATTACACCTACTGTTATGCTTCTTTCTGCAGCAGTAAACAAAATGGCAGTCAAATCCAGTAAGTCATCTTTTGAATGTGTTCTAAAATACCCCTTCTCTAAAATGTTGCCTTTCCTTACACTGGTAACTCACATCAAAGATGTCTTGAACAAATTAAGAAATGTCCCTTTCCAAGCTGTAGAAGAATATATGTTCTGTCTTTCAAGATAGGTCTAATAATTCGCCTGGTCTTTCTGGGCTTCTGTGTTGCTCCCTTCTCAAACAACTAAAACAAGAACCAACCTTGCACCTTATTGGAAGAAATTTCCATGATTTTAGAAAAGTGTATGCACCTTGTGTACCATGTTTAGATTACGTTAATGCTGTCAATATTGTTGCTGCGAGATTTACAACCCAAACAAATTTTAGTTTGGGAGTTTTGAAAGGATGAATGCTTTAGTGCATACTTTGAAGAGGGGAAACATCTTTTTCCTGATTACTCATTCCTTGTTTTAGAATATACAGTCTCTTGGGATGCAGTGGTGTGTGAGTCAATAATGAGGAGTGGGAAGAGGACTTTTGTGATTGTCAAACCCAGGAAAAGTTGATTGTGATTTCAGTGTTTTTTCCCATTCATTTAGCAGAAAACAAAGTTTTGAATTTAAAAAAATCAACAAGTCTCTATTTTAACCCTAATCAATTCACAAAATATACCTCTGAGTCTTTTTGGAAAAAAATAGAAGGAAACTTATTATCACATTGGGTATCGTATTTTATATATATATATATATATATATATATATATTTGAGTTTGTGATGACAGATTTTCTGGAAATAAATATTTACAAATTTTAATTGTCTTTAAATGTAAATATCTTTACTCTGAAATTAAATTGCTGAAAAATCCAGATTTTTGTACAAATTACAAACTCTAAACTGAACATTTTTGCGAAATATGTGATTATTCATTACTCTTATTGTTTTGCCGCCTTCTCCTATTTCCCATCCCAAGAGAGCAGTGCAAGCAAGGGAGACATTCCAAGTGCGATACGTCACATTTGAACACTGATTTTGGTTCGGTGGATGCTCTGGTTTCCACTGCGTTAATTACAGGCATTATCTCTCAGATTGAATACACTTAAAAATGAAACTATTATATTTCAGAAAGCTAAAAATACTGCTGTCATATCTGTGCCATTGATTTATTATTGATTGTTTAGTCAGTCTGCCCAGTGCTGTGCAAATACTGGAAATACTGTGTAGTCAATAATGCAGTTCCTGCCCCAAGGAGAGTGCAGTCCAATAGTGCATTTTGGCAGCGAGCTCTATGAAAAGTGCCTGTAAAGGACTGCAGTGTGTCTTAAGGAGGAAGCTGAATGATGGGAGAGAGTAGTTTGGTAAACAAAGAAATGGAGAGAATTCCTGTATTAGGGGGCAGGAAGGTGTGAAAACTGAATGAGAGAAGGGGGAAAACAAGGCACGGGTGAGAGGAAGGAGAGAAGGATGAGGAACCAAAGGTGAATGCAAGGAAAAAGCTGTACAAAGCCTTGGGTATGCAAAAAAATGGGAGGCAGAAGGGGATATTTTAGCAGCAGCAAGTGGGAGTGAAGCAGCGAACAAAGGAACAAGATGTCTATCCCTAACCAAAGAGGGGAAGATGACCAGAACATGAAGCAATGTCTCACCAGTCAGGGTAAAGATGAAAAGAAGTGTTTTAGTGAGTTCATAAAGGAAGAGCTGACAGGAAATGGTGTCTACAGCAGGAAGAGGAGAGTCACTGATGACGCCGCTGTTCTGGCTGGGTGATAGGCAGCGTAGTGGATTTCTTGGTTTGGTATTGTGATGGCTATGCACTCGCCCCTTAGGTCTGAAAGAGGGCTAAAATACCCCAGGAAAGTTTTCAGAAAAATTATCAAAGATGTGACATCAAATAGGAGTTGCCAAGCAAGATGAGGAAATCCTTGGTGTAGAGATAGTACCTAAAAATTGGAGAATAGATGATCATGAAAGGAAAATAGGAAAGCACAAGTTTTTGAATAATTGATTTGCACATTTTGTCCCAGGAAGAAATAGACTTGGGAAAAGCTCATTATATTTTGGACTATGCCATGCTATCTTTGAAAGCAAGCAAGTAGTTGTGATCCTTTGGTTCTCGTGCTAAACTATGGCACTCCTCCAAACCTTTCTTTGAATCTTACAAAATGCAATTATTTATCATCAAAAGGAAGCATTTGAAACAGAATATGAAATACCACAGTACAGTGAAACAAACAATAATGTGTAGAAGACAAAGTAGTGGTTATGTGTTGGTGTACAGCATATGCAACAGAACAGAACTTTTCCAGGGTTGAATTTGTATTTTAATGACAGTTGTTCTGAAAACCATCTTCACTACCAGATGAAGACTTTGACCAAGGATACATGAAAAAATGGATGTCAACTAAGATATATAGGGGAAGACATAAGTATCTACCATGGTTAATACTTCAAATGGGAATGTATATGATGCAGTTGTGTATACCTGTCTAGATTTAGAAGTAAGGAAATCCTGTTGTTTAGCACATATTTGCTTGGTAGTTCCTTACAGTGGGAAATATTTTATAATAGATGTATTGTTGCCCTTAGTCTGTGAGTTAATTGATGTGATCTATTGATTTTAACAGATCTCCGTGCAAGTATGAGGATCAACTCATTGCGATCAGTTTAACAGATTGACATCATGTGAGAAAAAGAGATGGAGGAAAAAAATGCCTAAAAAATTAAAGTGTGGAATGGTGTGTCATAGGAGAAGGAAACAGAGATAGTGTATACCATTGTCAGAAAAAAGGCAAGTACAGAAATGACCCTGGTAGAGGAGACTTCGCTGTCAAAACAGTATTTCCCCAAACCAGTACAGGCAGTATTCTGTAACAGCAGTCATTGAAAAGAGCAAGAAGAAAACCCGATAGTAAGACTTCTCATCAGATAGGAATGGCTCGGAACTGGTTTCTGATGTGAGTCGGCAAAGGTATGTTATTCATGGTTTATTATCACAGCCACGTAACAGCCACTGTAGAACATGCTTTACTAGGATACATGCTTGTTCTGGAACGTAAATGATCATGATCATTCAAAAATCATGGAAAACAGTGGAAGTGTTCTTTTGCCTTCTGTGAGTTTTGGTGCCTTCTACGCATGTTCATCTCTCCTTTTCTGGTTCTTCTTGCTTACTGTTGTATCACTCACGGTCTTATTTCTGAACCTAAAACCATGTCTGGCAACAAGGATTGAAGCTAATTGTTGTAGAGTCTTTTCTAATATTGAAAATAACCTAGCCTTGTCTTTGTCTGAGCACATTGGTCCTTTTGCCGGTATTTCCCAATGACAGCAAAAATCCATATTCTGCTCTCTCTTGTTTACAGATGCTGTTGTTTCTACCCAACATGTTGTGATAGATAATAGTCAGGTGCCAAAACATTTCTGTTGAAACAGAAAGATTTGCTAACTTTCCTACTCAGGAGGAAAAATGGGAAAGTGTAGATGATGTAGAAGTCAGTTTCATGTGGTAAATTGGTGCTCTTGTCTATACAGAGCTTTCAAAATTGGCAGCTCAACAGCTGGATTTTCACCAGATTTAGGAAATCCTCATATACACCAAGCAGGAGCAAATCAAAAACATGATTTTCATTTCATAATTTTCATGATTTCGCTCATTTTTGTCTGAAACATCAGGCAAGAGTCCAGTGTTAGAGACATTGGTTTATGGTCTCATTTTTATGTGAGTAGAAATACAAGTGTGAAGAGGATGGCTCAGGTGGTTTCTTCTATTAAACAACAAATGAAATTGTGTAAATACTTAAGAATTGTAGAAACTGTAGTGGAAAATGGGATTTGAAACTTACACAGTGCCAATTAAAGGAAGTCAAGGTAAGTTTTATCAGTAATATCTGGACAGGGTGTATTGGAATCATAAAAAGAATCCATATATAACTAGATGAGACAGAAAACACTGTTAGATTTAGCTGACCAGAAGAGTCTCTTCAGAGGTGACATCTGACAAATTCTCTATAGCTTGTACATAAAGTATGTGGAATATTCACAGAGTATTACTGCATAGAAGTAGGCCAATGGATTTTTTTTTTTCCCCAAAATTTGGTTCTTAAAAATTGCACTGAACTACTGATGTCTACTAATATGCAAATGTGCAGGGTTTTAACTTCAGCTTGTATACTTGTATATGTTAAGTGATAACATGCTTTGTGTTTTTTAATTGTACAGCTTGGGTCTCCGTATTTGCAATTCACAAAACATCCTCTCTGTAATTAGGCTATTCACGACAGGGGCACAGTGACAAGGAATAACTCTGCATGATTGCAACAGTGACTTTGAAATCATACGTGGTCACACAGCAATTCAGAAAACAAAATTAAAAGATTACTTCCTTACTACTGAGAGGCAAGATGGAGCCTGATCAGTGTTTGAAAAAGTTTATGTAATGTCAATATTTATGAATATGGAGAACCTGACTTTGTAAGCCAGAAGGTGTATCCAGGTCCATTTTTCTAGGTTTACAAGCAAAAAACATCAAAATACATCAGAAATGTTGCAAAAAATAAATACAATTATTACAGAATCACAGAATAGTTGAGGTTGGCCGGGACTTCTGGAGATTATCTAGTCCAACTCCCCTGCTGAAACCAGGGTAACTAGAGCAGGTTGCCCCAGACCCTGTCCGGTTGGGTTTTGAATATCTCTGAGGATGGAGACTCCACAACCTCTCTGAGCAACCTGTTCCAGTTTTTGATCACCCTCACAGTAAAAAAGTTTTTTTTTTCCTTGTGTTTAAATGGATATTTAAATTAGATTTCATAAAACTGTATTTAATCAATTTCTTCTTTATGAGATTTTCAAAATACTTTTCAAAGCAAGTTAGTATCTTGGACATGATGATCTGAAAGCTGAAATGTATCAAGGCTTGACAATTCTTAAGATCACAGCAAATTGCACAGCCAGGGATGGAATCCATGCCTCAACTCTCAGGCCCTTGCTTCAGCAATTGATTGGATTATCTGTGTTACTGTTTCTGATTACATTCTTTAAGGAGAGCCTTCTTTTTTGCAGTTATAGCATTCTTGGTCCCTGGGAAATTATGTTGGATTTCACTCAAGAAAATGTGTATATACTACATTTGAGTATCATAACACAGCTAAAAATATTCTTATTATGAACTAGTAAAGGATTAGCTATTCCTTCCCTGGAATTTTAAAACAAAGATCATTTAGATATGGGCAAAACGGGAAAAGCCTATTGTAGTCCAGGGCAAAATAGCGTTAATTTTGTCTGATGCACATTCTGAAATTCTTTCTATGCCTAGTTATTCGTGGTCACTAGCTACACATTTATTTGGAATATGTATGTATTTAGAAGAGATTTGTTTAGGAGCATGGAAACTAAAATTTAAAGGATTTATTTATTTATTTATTTAACTAATGTTTTATGTTTTTAGATAATATGTGTTATATGATGCCTTGTAGTACAGTCTGTACTTTTAAAATATGTAATTATATTATGCATATTATTTATTTGTTATTATAGATGCCTTTAAATACAAGCTAGTGGAACTCTCCATTTACATACAAAGGCTGCTGCTGAGTTTTGTAATGTCTCTAAGAAGAGAATTATACCCACTGTGAATGAATATACAACAGACTCTACATTACAGTATACTTAACTATGCTAATCCTTAGGACTACTTTTTAGGGTAAGGGCTATAAACTAGCCCTTATGGGACCTAGTATTTACATTGCATTTATTTGCAGGAAAAGTACACTTCAGAAGCATACTTACACAGTTCTTGACAAAGAATTTGCAAAATGTTAATATCTTGTTCTCAGATACTGTGCTTTTTATATACTCTAATTTTTATTTTAAGGCATTAAACATTCTCATGTAACTTTAGAAATGTCAAGAATTTTACTTTATTAGTTGTTGCGCCAGAATGACTTTTAAAAATTTGACCTCCATTTGCAATACTAATTTACAAATAATGAACCATTAAACTTCCCTGTAGTGTTTCTAACAGGGTGTATCAGTACAGATGAGATGGCAGTCAGCTCACTTGTGTTAGACATGGACATGTCCAGAGCTGCTCTAATAGGGCTTTTTTAAACCAAGATGGACTGACTTCTTAGAGTGAGAGTTAAAAGAAGTTAATGGACCAAAAAGGCTAGTTTTAATCTGAAAGACTGATTCACTTTACCAATGTGAATCATAAGGTTTCTTTAAAATTCAGGGAAGAGTAAAACTTGAGTAAGATGAGAATCAGGTCTGTGCCTTTACACTCAAACCCAAATTTCCTACAGTCTAGCTGAAGCAAAGCAAGTTGGAGCATATTAAAAGCCACAGCCTGAAAGCTGGACTTTCAGTGAGTTTAAAGTAATTACTTCAATATAACAACAGCAATTCACCTTCCCTGAAATTCTGGCCTGGAGTCTTTAACTGGAGATAAATCGCATATTGGTGGGAATCAAAGAGGTGGTTTGTTCCCAGCTCAGCTCCCATCACTTAGTCTTACTGTGTGTTATATTAGTTCCATAATAACGCATTAATTCTAGTTCTTAGTCTGTTCTCTTGCAACATGTTAGTTCTGGTTCAGAGTTCCCTGAAATCAGAAGTTGTATTTTTGTTTCAGTTTAGCATTCTGGTCAGTTGTAGCTGTAATTCTTGTTGACTTGTATTACTTTGTGTCCCCACTATGGTTAAACAGTTAAACCAAAGCAAATAAGCCCATCTAAATTTACTGTATGGAAGTAAGAACTGATTTTTGTCTGTTTGTAAGTTCATGCAACGTATTATTTGTAAATATATATGTCATTTTTCATACAAGGCATAGTGAAGAATATTGACACTAATATTATCTGCTAATATTCTTGTTTTGTTTTTGTTACCTTGGGCAGCCTCTCATGTTTCTGTGCACAAACCAGTCCATTTTCATTCTAATTCTGAGTAATGAAACATATAATTTTCTGTTCTAGTTGCTATGTTAATAACAACTCAGCTTCAGAGCATAGGTCAAGTAAGAAAATGACTTTCCAGTTCCTCATCACCTTTTTTGTTCATTTTTCCCCTGTAATGCAAAAGTCTTTGACACCCTTCTCCCCCCGTTAGTCCCATGAACTGAATTTTGGTTCTGTTCCTGCAGTAAGGTCTGATGTCTTAGGTGAGCACCTGGCCTCACTGAGGCTAGTGCAAATTTAAAATCTAAGTGCAAATTTAAAATTTCTAAGGATTTTACTCCTTGAAATTTGCAACTGTTAACATCATGTCAGTACATAGTTATACGAAATAAAAGTGCTCAAATTACCTTGTGTGGGTGGAGGTAATCTGTGCAGCCTTGAACTGCAAATAGTAATTAAAAAGGGTGGTAGCAGAATGTATCCTGAGCTAGAGCTCCTGCTATCTGCGTTGCTCTGTGCTCTTTCTTCACCGCATTGTGCACGAGCACTAGCGCTACTTTAGCTGAAGGAAGGCAGGAAACAAGTTTACTTGCAAGACGATCATAAACTGCCTGTGATTGTCATGATACTGATGTACCACTCAAACATGACTTTCAGCTGGTAAAACGTACTTGCAGTTGGGCATTTGTAATTGTAGCCAGACTCTGTTTTCTACATCTTTATGTTCATTCACATGCCTTTAGGTTTCAGGCTACTTCCAAATCCAGCTCTTGAACTTTTCTGCAATGTTAGCAACACAAGTCCATCACAGGGCAATGTAACCCAAAGACATGGTCGTTTGATAGCTATTTCATGATTCTTGTACATACCTGCCAACATTTGACATTCAGAAAGTGATAAAATTGGCAAATATGCTTGGACGATCTTTCTGCCGTAGTGATCTTGGCACTGTGCTTGGTTAGCAGCAGCTGCAATCTGAATAGCAGTTTTTTGGAGCCTTTAATATCTTCTGGGCCTGTTTCAAGGGGTCCCTGGTTCCTCTATGAAGCACAGCCAGCACTTTAATGAACTGAGAGCTATCCTTCTCACCCACAGAACCTGCACCATATTTTGTGCTACTCTCCCATGTGCGCAGGAGATATTGCTGGTTCTCCTCACCTTGCTGGATAGCTTGGGTTGCTGGCAGTAGGCTGCCTGAAGGAAAGGAAGTCAATTCTTGGGACTGGTGATGTCAAAACAGTCCGGTATCCGACAAGGTGTGGATGCCAAGACCAGGACTGATTCAGCCATGCCTGTCCAAAGGTGCTGCCCTGTTTCTGGCTCAGGGCCATAGCTGTGCACAGAGCCGAGCAGCAATGGCCAAAGCGTGGCTGTTGTCTCTTGCACATACCATCTGCCCCACAGCACCTCCCTCCCTGTCCACAAGTGTCATCCCCTTGCTGCCCTGTCTGCAAATCCTGCCCCTGGCTGACCTGCCCATGTGTCTCACCACGGCCAGCAGTGCGTTGGGGTGTGGTGCTGGTGGCTGAGATGTACTTGGAGGTTATGGACAAGCTGGGCTGAGGACTATGCTTGACTCACTCATGTGATTGCTTCAGTGGCTTCGCCATCATGTGCTGGTGACAGCAGCAGAGACAGAGCTGCCTTTGTCCCCTTCTGGTGCAGCCAGTCATGCTCGGTATCCATGACTCTATCCATGTCTTGCTGACTCTATCCATGCAGTCAGCAGAAAAACTGAAAAAGCAGTTAACTCAGAGGAAGGCTTATAAAAGAGGTAGTCTGCTCCCAACTAGAACATGAAAATATGCCTGTGAAACAAGTTTTAGAGTCTGAGTTTCAGGTCTAAATGAACTGCTACCCATGCCACAAAAACAATCGTTTTTTCTGGTAGTCTCAGAAGGTTGATACTGGTGGATATAAAAACAGAACTCCTCCGTCATCTGAAGTGGTGGTCTGCCTAGCCCAAAGGTTATGTGTATCAGCTGTCTGCTCTTGAGAAATCCATGAATATGTCTCAGTCCTTATAGTTGTTAGCTGTAGCCTTTCTTGGATAGTGAAATTCCTAATGGGGGCAGATCTTGCCCCTACTTTCAAAGGATTAGTAGGATAAAAGTAAGTTAGTTCATAAGCTGGCTTTACAAAGAGTAGTGAGAATACACTGCTGATCTTAACTGTATTGGAAAACGGTACCCTTAAAAGCAGCATTTCTTTGTGATGTTTAGAAGACTAATTTTTACAAAAACATAATGAAGAGGATGCATTTCAAATAGAATAGATATATTAAGCTATCTCCCTTCAGGAGGTCCAGATCAAAGAATATTTTTTTCTCTTAATAGTATATCATGAGTGAATGCCAATATGGAATAAATTTCGTACATGGACAGGGAATGTTTTCATCAGTGTCATTGCTGTGTCAGAAAAGTTACAGAAAGAACTTGATTTCTTCAGAAGACAAAGATCACAGACGTCAGGAGCCATTGGGTAGTCGCTGTTGGAGCCTACAGCAAAACTGAGGAGTAACTTATAAAGCTTTTCTAACTCAGGAGGACTTTTAAATCAAATGAGTAAACAGCTATGTCTGCAGTTGCTCCTTCGACCTGTGAGTGGTCCGGAAGGCTATGTAAGACCTGGTGGCCTTAAAGGCTCTTGTTGTTTACTCTATCAGCTCTTTTTTCAGTAGAAATTCCTCTCTCTTTCCCTCTTTCTCTCTTTTAATTAAAAGGTAGTTCATTGCTACAGATTTCAGAACTACCCAAGGAGGGAAGAAAAGGAAAGTGGGTATTTGTTGAGGAGATGTACCACTCTTACATGCAGGTTGGGCTCTGGATTGTAGTATTTGTTAGGCCAGATGTATTGCTGTTGTCCTACTGTGGTGCCTTCAGAATGTGTTTTATAAAGTTGGGCTGAACCACAGTAGTGACACGTTGTACTTGATAAAGCTAGATGTAAAGGATTAATTTTCTATTTTATGCGTCTGTCTTTGTGTGTGTCCATGATAGATGACATGACAAGAGAGTCCCAAATGCACTCTGGATACTAAATCATTCATAAATGCCGTTGATCAGCATTCACCTTTCAGGATGGCAAAAGCATACGTTCCCTTGATCTCCCTGTCTTTCTCCAGTGCTTCTCAGCAATGGGCTTAGGTGAGAAATGGTGGAGCAGTGCTAAGGCTCCCCTCCGTGCTCCCAGGCATCAGATATGTTCACAGTACCAGAAGGAGATGTCGTGCCTCTCAGATATCATCCTGGAATTCCTTTACAGAGGAAAATTCAGGGTAGAATTTATAAGGAAATCTAGAACAGAATATAAACAAAAAAGTCTGAGAAATAAGAGAAAAGAAGTAGGATTAAAATTCCTTTTCTCTGATACTAGTTTGTCTTCAAGTGCTTTGTGTTATGTACTTTCAGATGTCCACTGTTTCACAGTTTTCAGGCTCTAGCAAATCTCATCATTAAGGAGCTTTTTCTAATACTCAACCTAATGTTCCTTGTGTCATTTTGCATCAAAAATAACACTGCCTCACCAAATGTGATTAAATACCCACTTTATTTTTCTCTTTCCCACCACTGGTGCTGTATTTTTCCCATTTCTTTTCCTGGAAGTAGATATATTGTATCTATGGACTATATCTATCTATGGATATATTGTATCCATGGTCATGGACTATATAATTGTACCAATCTTTGTGTACTATGTTGTTGTAAGTTGTAACAAAACTTTTAAGACCTGCGCCGTTTGGTCTTGGCTAAAAATTTTTGAGAGCTTCTTGAAAATTCAGACTGATTTCAGTGTATTCTAATGGGACATTTAAGAACCTTTCTTGATGTTTTCTGATTTTGTTCTTAGGTCAAATGCTTCAGGAATTATCCATTTCAAAAAAGCCTGAGAAGTTAAAAATACAACCTTGCACCAGTGCTGTCCTTTTTCTGTTCCCTGGTGGTACTGAGCTCCATAAACAGGTGTATCTGCAGAACTTCTGCTTTGTCTTTTTCTTAACTGGAAATGTTTGTTCCACTTTCCTCTTAATTCTTTCTTCCTTCCATGGCCTTCTCCCAGCTCTCTTGTCTACCCGAGAATAGGAGAAGTTTTTACCTGCTGTGGTACCCACTGAGGAGGGCATGCTTGAATGTGGTTTGGGTTAGGGAAGAGCAGTGTGGCAGCTCCAGGTTAAATCCCTGGCCGGTCATGGGTCTCTGGTAGGTCTCAGGAGTTCCCAATATAACATGTGCCTCTACTTTTGTGGCAATGCAGACCTGGCCCTTTGGAAAGTCCATGGACAGTTAATATTTGCTGCGCTCCTGAAGCTCATTAGGGGAGTGGAGGACCTGTTTTACAGTAAGGAACTAAAAAAGTTCAGCTTGTTCAGCAGAGCAGAAGAAAAGCTGAGTGAGGATATGAATACATGAGGGAATAAATACAAGACATGGGAAATAGCTATTCAAGCTGAAGGGCAATGTTTGCCTACAAAAAAATGGGTATAAACACCATGAATAAATTCTGGCTGGAAATCAGAAGAAGGTTCCTTAATCATTTGAGGTACTGGAACAGCCTACAAATGAGATAGTGGGTTTGAAAAAAACAGCTGATTTTGAGGTGGAGCTCAAAACATTTATGAAAAAAGTTATATAACATGGTGCCTAGGGACAGCATTTGATGACTCAGGAGGTCCCTTCCAGTCCTATGTTCCCGAATGTTTCTGAGCAATTCAAGCAAAAGAAGCAAATGTCAATTTTAAACAATTTGTAACTCAGCTGAGCCCAAGTACAATTTAATGGGATAAAGAAAAGGCACTTCTTTAGCTTAAGGGCATTCTACCTTCTGCATTTCAAAGGCCTGTGGCAAACCATAGTAGCTTGTCAAAAATAGTTGTAAGAATCTTTTAAAATATAAAGTTTTAGACATTATAAATCTGGCCCCTGCTAATAGGAATAATGTTTAATGCCTTTTAAAAATTTCTGAATTAGAAAAGCTAACCTGGGGGGAGGAGAAAAACAAACTCCATTTTCATAATGTGTTGAGGGAAGGATTGGTGTAATCCATTGAAGTGAAAATGAATTGTACTGATGTGAGTTATTTGTGGCCCAACACTGGTCTGTAGCAATTATATGTGCAGTACACAAGCATTGCGGAGAGGCTTGACTGCACAAGAAATTGGAAGAGATCTTCTTCATTAATTTGGTGGTAAAATGCTTCATACACTTTACAGAGAAATGGTGTTATATATTCTAGGTCCGGACCATTGGTTCACAAGCTAAATTCTCCATGCCCGTTACACAAACTTCCTTTATTGACACACACAGCTTTCTACTGATTGGGAATTGGGCTGAAAAGACTGGGAGAAGATAAGATATATATTAAACCATGTTCTTGTTTGCAAGCTTTCCTTTCAGTATTTGGGATTTTTTTATGCACAAGTCTCACTAGAAACTCTTGCTCTGACCTAGATTAGTTCCTAGAAGCAGAATACAAATTACTTTATACTTGTGGATTAAGAGTCAGCTGATGAGGACAGTTGGTATTGCCTCTGCAGTTTGGCTGAGTTTCTTATGAGCCAAAGCCTCTCCGAGATTGTGGTCCTCACCTGCAATTTTATGAGCAAAACCTATCTGAGAAATGACTAATCGGTGCATTTTCCTCCTAGCCTAATCACATTTCTCATGAATCAGCTAAACCCGCTCTGGGACTTCAGCAGCTATTTCTGGGTCCCTGAAGGGAGGTGGGGATTGCAGGAAGCTTGCAGCATTGCTCTGCTACTGCTAACAAATTTATCAGTGTCAGTGGTTTCCAGACTCTTAGTCTGAACATTTAAACTAGTAGCAGCAAGTAGGACATTTTTCATCAAAACTTTTTCTTTTCTTTTTTTGGAAATAAAATGGCTTTTCAATTAAATAGCACTTTCAGGGTGGGAGAGGAATAACTTTTTGTTGCTACATTTATTTTTTTTTTCAAATCTGTAAGCATACAAATGTTCTCAATTTTGATAATCAAAACCATGTTTATACAGACCCCCCCCAAATTTTAATAAAATATTTTTGTCTCCAATTAAAACTTTCCATGAGAGAAGAAATATGGCTTCCCAGCTGCTTCTCCTTTATACTGTTTGGGTTTTCACAGGTGGAGTTTGTCTGGGAGGGTTTGGAATCCCTTACAGCTGCAATAAATAGGGTAAAAAGTACTTTAATATTTGCTGAGTTTCTACCCATGCTCAGTTTTAGCTAACACTTACAAAGTCACATTGCAAAAAAAGCATTAGAAATTTAATGTCTATGTTGTTCTGTAGTGTTGTATTGGCATATTCAATAGTGAAAAGGTTAGCTTTTTTAATGTTATATTTTTACGTGAAAAATATTCCAATTTTCAGCTAAACTGTGCTGAAAGAGCTCTGGCTTGTCCTTTAACATCCATTACAAAATATTAAAATTCTCCAAAGTGCAGGAGGATACTTTATGTTGCTAATGACTGACTGACCTTTATATTAACACCACTTCGAAGACAGTTTAGTGGCTTGCCTCTTTAGTGAAATTAATGTATTCAAGGGCTTCATTAATAAGTATTTTGAGTCATAGCTCTGCTTTAAAACATAATTAGGTGTTATTCATAATGTTGCTTGTACTCCAGTGTAATCTGTTTCTTCATGTGAAGACGGGGTCTGCGATGTAGCTGCAGTTCCGTTCTTTTTTTATCCCCGAAGCCACATCTTGCAATCAGTGGGGCCACGTCATTGCAACAGAAAAGTATTTGGTGCTGCATTGTCTGAGAGGCTCAGCTCTCCGCGCATTGTTCCTGTTGTAACTGGAAAACAGATGTCCCCTTACTTCTGCCGTGGAAATATCGAGTAAGATGTACACCGTAAACTCCCCTTGTTGGGAGAAAGTGTGATGGCACACCGGGCCCCTTGAACATATGACTGAGGCTGAGGAACAGCTCTCCGTATTGCTTGCTCCAGCTTGGTGGTAAAACGGTGATAAAATTCTGAGACCAAATACACGGCAGACACTGGATGTTTCCTGGTACAAAACTTACGCTTTTCTTCCTCAAGCTGTGATGTTTCTCTCACCTTTTCTTTTTTAGAAGACAGTTGTTTGAAAATATGCTGAATATCCTTCCTTTTTTTCTGTTAGCAAGTAAGTCTCTCATTGAGCTTTCAAGCAGGCAATAGGAAGTTATGCCCTTAAATGTTGTGATTATTTATATGTGAATATGCCCGAAATCGAACATTTTATGCAACTGCAGCTACTTAACCAAAATATTTTCTGTCAGGCCTTTCTTTCATACAACTAGACTGAAACATTCATGAGTCAGCAGTGCCTCCTGAGTGACTCAGCAGTTTACCCGATTGGAGTATTGTGGCATAACTGGTGCAATTAAAAAGAAAAGGCAGCAGAAACGAAAGCAAACAACTTCACTATTAGCACTGAGTTCAGACAAAATGTCCTCCCTAAGTTGCTGTCTCCTCTGCAGTCACAAAACGCTGAGGGGAACCAGTTATTTGGATGATTCCAGCTCCAGTCTCAGCACCTTGTCTGAACCTTTGGTTAGAATCTGCCCTGTTGCGTCTTCAGTGGTGCTTCCTGCAGCACCGATTTCTGCCAAAGAGTTCAGCCTGGCTCGCACGCACAGTTTTTCATGAACAAATGTCAGTCATGTATTTGTGAGCATCATCGCTCATTTGTCTGCGTAAGACAGGAAGACTTGTGCACCCACGTGGATTTTGTGCCTGTCGGTTTAATCACTTGTGTGTGTCGGCTCCGGCACTCTGAGCCTGAAGCGATTTTGCCATGAGATGTGCATACACTGTCGTATGTTTGTACGTGGTATATACAATCCAGCTACGGCCCACTTGGAAGTTGAAAACTAATTTCCTTACTGGTACATGTATTTTAATCATCAGTTGCAACAAAGATGTAATTTCTTTTAGATTGACTGCTAGTATTTTCAATGAAGGGTTACTTCTCATTATGCAGGTAAACCAGTGATTCTGATCCGTGGTGTCTCTCTTTCCTTTTGTGCTTACTGAAATTATAATACTCTGCATCCTACATCATAAACACTTGTTGTGGAAGCTATAACAATGTCACAAGAAAGGCCAACTGCATCAAATTGTTATAGAACAGAGTTTTTGTTTAAGTCCACACCTTTTCATTTTAAAGCTCACATTTTGACATCAAAGATCAATAAACAGTTAATGTGTTATTTTTCCTTGGTGAGGAAAGAGCAGATTAAGAACTGCTATAAAAAGCAATTGTACTTTTTCAATGGTTACAGCTTTGCATTTTGACTTGGGGTATTATTTATGCAATTGCCATATTCCCATTACTCCGTCATAAATGAGTTGTGAAATTCAATAGTGTATCCTGGCCAGGTAAATAAATGGAGACAAAATATTATAATAGCTTTCACATTTCATATCCTATGTGTTTTATCTCAGATAAATAGGCTCAATAAATGTTACAGTATATGCACTTGTGCCACAAAGATTACATTTGATTCCTAATGGGTCATAAAGTACCTTTTGCAAACCCTCAAAGAAATGTCAGCCTGTTCTGTGGAAAATGTATTTCAGCACAAAATTTGCTTTATACCATTTTACCCTACTGAACTTATTCCTGTCTTACATTTCTAAATTATGTGGATAGTAAAATTTATGTTTTGGATTTGATCTGCCTCTTGGTTCCACAGATCTTAATTCCACTGAAGTGAAGTGGTACAAGCTAGATTCTTCGCATCCTCTTGCATTCAGATGTGTTCAATATCATATTAACATAAGAATAATAATATCATTGCCTATTATAAGCAACATGAACTTTATTATTTGAACATAAAAAACAAAAGTAATTTATAATATTGCATCAGAGTAAGTCTAAATTATGTTAGAGAGGTCTCAGAATATGTTATCAGTATTTGTCAATATTATGTATAACGGATCCTCCATTGATGTTTAGCACAGTGTGACCTTAAATAAAGTGACTGATAATATAAGCTAAAATGATGATGCCAAAATAGAGGATGGATCCAACATCAGCTATAGTCTTATGACATTTGTTCATTTGAATGAGAACTCGATTAAAATTTTGTGTTAATACAGTAAATGGGAGTAAGCTTTAGTGAAAGCAGGCTTATATCACTTATTTGACCTTAGTTGCCATTTAATGCATTAATGCCTAAATCAACTTCGGAAGTTACAGAAAAGTTGAAAATATAACTTTGTAAAGAAATATTTGGTAACTGATACCTTTGAAATGTCTGTTTTGCCTGAGACAAGAATTTCATATACATGGCTCATTCAAAGACAAAGCTATTAATTCTAAGTAGAATATGTCACATTTAATATGGCCAAATGTAGAGTTTGATCTAGGTGATAGTGTTAGTTCCACATTTATTTTAGTATTTAGGGTGATGTAGTCCCAGATGATTCCATTTATGTGTAATGGGAAGTTCTTGTATGTTGCTGAGACGAGGCTGATAATGTCACTTCTCTTAGTTGTTCCATACAGGCTGGCGCAAGAATATCTAGTTAATGTCTGCAAGATGTCAGTAAATCTTGACTGCAGAATATAAAAACAGTAGAATCTAAGCTAATGAAGATTCATCATATTCATATTATTAGATATATGCTACTGAGGATTACATGTGCATTATAGCTATGCTCTATGCGTTATTCCTGATCATAATGGATTTTTGAGCCGAAGAAAATGGATGGCTAAAATGGCAGTGTGGTGAAACTGCAGCTGAAGTCTTCTACTGTACTCCATCCAGAATGCTAAGAAACTCCAAAGTAGGTTTTTTTAACTTGTATTGAGCTGTAGAAAGTTATTTGACATTCAGGGTTCATTGACACTGAGAGAGAAAATAAAACATGTAGTGGTACTTGGCTGAATATTTGTGAAGATAAGTGCAATGACAGCCAATAATACAATAGTGGTAGTTTAGGGAACCGTTAGGACCCCATCCACTTCCAGCGAAGTTTTTGGAAGACTTTCTATCAACTGAGATGGGATTGAGCCAGATCCATTGGCTAAAATCTTTATTTAAGTATATTTCTTAAGCAGTAAATTTCAATAAGTGGCAGGAGAATTGCACAGAAAAAAGGCATAGGAGTGTAGATGTTTGTACTCGGGCAGATGACACAATTGCCTTCAAATTAAAATTCTTCGATCAGAAGACTGAAGTCTAAATGAGTTAAATATACTGTTAAATCAGCTCAGGTATCCAAAAGACTCTCGAACAATATTTGTTGAACAATAAAATCAGAATAGTAAAAAACATACATAAGCAAACAGCAACAATCTGACCCTACCTTGGTCCTGTCCCCTGCTTCTCTCTCCCCCAGGAGATCTCAAAAGAAGGTTTACAAGGTAAATGCTGTAGTTACTGCTGCTGAGGCAGAACGATGATTAACCTTGACTGGCTGTTGCTAGGCGTGAGTCTTTCCGTCATACAAGAGTAATTTATTTAAAGCCTGCCAGAAGTTTACCATTTTAATAAGAGAGAGATTCCTGTAATCTGCAATCATAGTAATTAAAGATTAAAATGTTACACACTTTTATATTGGTCTTATACACACACATTCTAGAAATAATTTATATACAAAAAGTGTCTCAAACTGACCCCCTTGAGGCCAGTGGCATATTTCCCAATCCCTTTGCAAGGCTAAGATTTGGTGAGAGGCAGTGATAAAAATTAGAATTAAAATGTGAATTGTAGGGAGACTTATAACCTCTCCAGAGATCATGTAGTAACTGTTGCTCCATTGAAGGAAAAGTGCTCAACAGCTTGTGCTATCAGTATTTGACCGCTAATCCACACAGTGATATTTTCCTGAAAAAGTGAAAGAAAATAATTTTTTTCTATTTAAAATTACTTTGAAGAACTTTTTTTTTCCATTTGTGAAGTATTAGAGAGGCTCTGTTGCTTTTTCTTCATAAAAGAAACAAATATCTTGCCTTAGTCTACATGCCTCTGCATACAGTATTCCACAAGATATCATGTACGTATGTGTCTAGATGGACCCGTGCGTGGGAATTAGGGACAGTCTTACGTGAGGCTGTTTTTGAATAGGCACAAGCCATCGGAATGGAGTGGCAGGCCATCACAACAGCGATACTCTAGATGTGCTTTTGTGTTCTTAGCCAGACCTGAAAATAAAAAAGTGAGTGACTCAAAATCTTATTTATAGAATGCTTATAGAATACTTGGTCTACAAGATTTTGTGAAGTGTGTAATGTCCTGTGTGCTGTGCTTCCTAACTGACAGATTAATTTCTACAGCTCAAATAAAATCTGACATTTTGAGTCTTCTAACATGTCAGCAGATAGAACATCTACTTAGGGCTGAGACCAGCGGGTTTCCAAACTCTGCCCTGGTTTTGTACGGCTTAGATGAACAATAAACAGGGAGGACAGGGGACAGCAAGTTTTAAAAAGCATGTTTAGAAGCCTGTTTATTTTGGTTAATTAGATGGTGCTTTCTTTTTGTGCTTTAATGGATGAAATAGAAAGCTATTGTCTTGACTTGCCTGAGCTGATAGACAAGAAGGTTGTTGCTGTTTCCAGTTATTAATTGGGGACTTTATATGAGGTAAAAGAATAATCCCTGGTTTAGCACTGTCACATCTCCTTAGAATGATTTAGGAAATGTAATTTCCAAGTTGTTAATTGCTTTTTCCAAGCACTATATGTCCCTGGGCTTGCCTTTCTTTTTCGTTGTTCAGTTCTAAGAGTCTTGAAGTTTTTTCTCACATTAAATTTTGAAGAGTTCTATCCAAAGTTGGTGGAAAACCCATCTCTTACTTGTTATAGCTAATAGTTTCAAACCATGTATCCTGCATCTCAGATAGACTTGGATGGAGAAAATTTGAAAGTGTCGTATTCCATTACAGTATGAAATTCCATGAAAACTAAAGCACGTTGAAAAATTGCATCATCTTCCCCATCATTTAGTTTTAAGGAAGAAAGAGCTCAGAAAATGTCAAAACTCAGGAAACTCCGTACTAAATATAATGAATTTTTTGGCTCTGGTACTGCCAGAAATGCTGGCAGTTTGATATGCTGTTTAAAACCTCCATAAAACCTTTCTCCTATTTTCTAGCTTGAATTTTTTCAAGGATAGTTAATACACATGGAGAGTTTGTTCTTAAGTCAATGCTATCATTTAGCTTAGATAGACATTTACAGTATTTAGCTCTTTAATGTAGTTTAGACATCGATCATAGGCCCTGTCAACCTTCAGTTCAGGCTGAACCTAAGTTCTTTTAGTTTTCTTGTGCAGAATAATGTCTGCCTTTCCCGATCGTGTCGGTAATAATTTTTCTGTGCTTGATCCAGTTTGTGTTCATTTTTCTTGAATGGGGATGGCTGAAGTTGTGTATAAAAGTGAGATGGGAGTGTCTTGTACAGTGGCAAAATACAAATATTTCACCTGCTGTCCCCTAAGTCCCTTGAGTTTGAATCACAGAATCGTTGAGGTTGGAAGGGACGTCTAACGCCACCCCCAGTCCAACCCCCCTGCTCAAAGCAAGGTCAGAATATCAGTCACTTGAATACCAGTCAGCTCAGTGTGTCAGCTTAGTGGTTCAAAAAAGCAAATTGGATGTTGTGAGTAATTAGGAAAGAAATAAACACAGTTCACTGCATATATCCATGGTACACTTTAATCCTTAATGCTGTATATGAAGTTGTGGTTCCTTACGTCAAAGGAAATGCAGTAGAACTGGAGAAGGTGCAGTGGAAAATCATGGAAACAACATGGAAAATCAAAGGAATGAAACTGCTTCCTCTTGAAGAATGAATGGAGGTTAGGTCTTCTTAGCCTGTAAATGAGGGATATGATAGAAATATATAAAATTGTAAAAGTGGCATGGAAAGAGTGAGGTGGAGATGATGGCTCACTCTTTCTTCCAGTGCGAGATCTGGGGCATGAAATGAAATTAGCAGCAGGCAGGTTCAGAAGAGGAAAAGAAGAGCTGCAAACATGTGGCATTCAGCTGTGGAACTCTCTGCCACAGGATGTTGTGGATAACAAAAGTTTTTGTGAGTTCAAAAAGCAACTATACTAATTTATTAAAGAAAAATCAGTCCACAGCTATTTCATAACAGACACCAACTCTTGCTGAAGAGTCTGAAAGAGTATGCTGGAGAAATATCACTACCTGCTGGCCTTGCTTTTATACTCTTCTGTGGGCATCTGCTGTCAGGCACAGAGAGAGACAAGATACCGGGGTAGGTAGGCACTTAGGGCCTCTGAACTGGTAAGGATGACCCTATAGTCTTATGTTAAATGTATTTCCCTCAGTTCTCCTCCTTACACCGTTTCAAAA
Source organism: Apteryx mantelli (assembly GCF_036417845.1). Lineage (NCBI taxonomy): Eukaryota > Metazoa > Chordata > Aves > Apterygiformes > Apterygidae > Apteryx > Apteryx mantelli. The sequence continues at coordinate 6,263,886 of NC_089987.1, forward strand.
GGTTTTTGCTTTTTGTTTAGAATTAAGTTAAATTTCAAAATCCTGAAAGTCTGAGGTAATTTTAATTCTCCGTAGAGCTCTAATTTCTGGAGAGTAGTCACAGTGAGAAGTTCTGTTGAAGAATACCAGTTTTATATAATGCAAGAGTATAACGGGCCTGCTACTTGTTCTCTTTTACCAGTATAATTTTATTGAGTTAATTAGGGTACCTCTAATTTACATCAGGCGGAAAGAAAGAGAGCACTATTATCTCTTAAAAGGGTGAAATTAGAAAGACATCAATAGACACAAAAACTGTGTGTTTGTAGAAAAAGACACATTTTTTCTGAGATGGTTCAATTTGTTCAGATCTGTGTCATCCATAAGAAATGGTAAAATTGCATGTGCCTGTAGTGTTCTGAGTTGGCCTGGAAAAATAGAGTATAAGTTAATTAAGTTAATGGCTGAAGGCTAAATTCTACTTCACTTGAGTGTATTTTCATGGGTGTGACAAAGGCTGAGTACTGTAATATTTGAAGAGCACTTAGAAGTCAGATTTGCCAAGAGTGAGGACTGAATATTTTTATTAATTGCATGAGAGGTTAGATAAACCTCTAGTCGCCCAGTCTTTTCAAAGAGACTTCACTCTGAGCATGCTGTGAGACTGCGCGGAAGCATTGGCTTACTCATTCACATTGCATTGCAATGTCTCCTGATCACAGGCATTCTCATACTAGTAACTTGATATCTAACCTCACAGAAATGGTATTTTCAGCAAATGTTTATGCCTTATACTTCTGTAAATTTAGTGGAGAAGGGTCGTCAGCTTTAATCTTTTGATCATCTGTGGCCAAGAATAGATTTTTTTGAAATAAAAATTAGTATAATGCAATCTGATCCTCCTGCTGTTTCTCAAAGAAATGCCCTACTCAATTGAATTTACAGTTATCAAACTAAGTAAATAACTACTTCTATTTAAAGACATAATATGTCATGCTCTCTAGCTGTCCTAAAAGTTTGCCTTTAAAGCTAATGGGAATACTTTTTGTTTTTTATTTTGTCAAAAATAAAAAATAAACAGTGAAAAACAAAAATGTTCAGCCAAAAGTGGCTTTGTGTCAAAACATAAAGTTTTGATTTGAAAATGCTGACCTTATTCCCCCCAATGACTTCTGTGAGCTATGTTTCTTCAATTTTCCTCTCATGGAAGTATAAGACACTCAAAGTGCAGCTCTGATCCAGCATCATAATAAAACTTCAAAACTGTGTATTTCCCAGTGATTTTTTTTAAATGAATCAGCATTTTTCCAAGGAAAGCCAACACTTTTTGTGGAAAACCTTTTTTTAGAAGAAAACCAAACACTCCATTTAAAACCAGATGCAGCCATCCACTTTATGGAAGGATGAAGGAAAGAAATATTTTGCTTGTGTTCTGTTTTTTTTTTAATGTTACCTTTTGCCTTAGGCCGATGGATTCTTACAAAGTTCATTTGTAGTTCTTTAAGTCCAGTGTTTTCCCCTGGCTTATCAGATCAGACCACTGTAGTTATTACTTGTCACAACGAGCAGCTGTCTATTCCTTAATTCCTGTTTTACTGTGTTTTCTCTTAACCTGCATCATCAATGGAAATTGTCCTAAGCCAGTCCGGCAACTTCTCCCAAGTCATCTTGCTTGTTTCCTGCCGAGGGTCTTATAAATGGCTTTTCACTGTTTGCCTGTTCCAGCAATTATTTCCTGGTTTCTAGCCAAACAATGATTCACCCAGCATATAAAGGTTTCATTCCACTTCTGTTTTCCGTTTTCAACTTTTTGGTGTTATCATGCAATTTCATTTGCAGAAGTCATATTACCTTTTTTCTTCCCTTATAACCTCCCACTTCATTTCTTTTACCTTTATTTATCTACTTCTCCACCTCCTCCTTTCACACTGTTAGAACAGAGCCTAGCGGGAGAGTTTAGAGTCCGTGGCAGCTTGCATTTAACTCTTCTTCTTTGCTCTTGAAGATTTTTCACATTTATCACGGACTTTTAAGCTTTCAAAATTCCCTTCTGCATGGGAGAAGTGTTTTCCCTTCCAGCAGAAGACATTCTAGCAGAGGACTCTCTATTGATGTGTGGTCTCGGCTGTGCAGAACGCAAAGCATAACCCGGCTTTTCTGGAGCTCTCTTTTCTGAGGCCTTGCGCTCAGCAGCAAAGGAGGGAACCTCTGTTCCCAGGTAGCAATGCTGCCTACTTTTTTTTCTTCTTTCCTTTGTTTTAGATGCAGGACTTGCAAATAATATTTGTATTTGCTATTTGTCACAAATAAAATTTGTATGCAAATAGCAGCATGGTGTTTCAAGTAAAAAGCAATAAATAAGGATACTGTTCTGTTCAGGAAAAGAAAGTGTTTTCTAGAATTGGTAATCACAAAAGAAACCTTCAGAAACACATCTGCTGTACTGTAAGGCTAGAGCCTTTAAATACAGTGACCATGCACTCAGAAGTTTCATTTCATTGTTAATATAATTTTTACCATACCGTGAGCTAAATTTTTCTTTGATGAGTCAAAAATGCAATATCATTCTGCCCTCCACAGCCTGTCAGAAATACTGTATAAGTAAATTGATAAGAATAAATGCTTATTTATGTTAAACCATATCACATTGAGTTGCACAATCCATGACTGAACATGACTGAAAAGCTGAACTAGAGTCATTCTGAATCTGTCAAATACTGAAAGAGATGGGTAGAAAAACAGTTTGAAAACTTTAATCTACAGTTTATATCCAAGGCTGGGGAGAAAAGACCTTTAAATAAATTAGTAAATGAAGGAGAAATAGTAGTTTATATTGCTATATTAGTAGGGAAAAGGGTGTTATTTTTGCAATTCTGGTTGGAATTTTGTGTTTCACCGAACACGATACTTTTATATTTTGTATTGTGTTACTATAGGCTTATGCATGTTCAAAAGTAGATTCACATTCCACATACAGATGCATATGGAAGATGAAGGAGAGGGGGGAATCAACACTTTCTTAACGAAAAGGTTTTGATATTTGTGCATCTGCCATGTACTGATCCATAGAGTATGCACAAGAACTCAGTTGTAATTGATACTCTAGACTTCTAGTTGGTTTTCTGCAATGAAGAAGGGATTTCCACAATTCCATAAAGCATAGGATTTTATAAAGAAGCCAGGTATATTCCTGGGGACATATCTAAATGAGAATTTATTTACTCTCTGGAACTTTATGGGTTGCAGTTTTTAAAATCCTCTTCAAATGATTTTTCATGTAGATTTGCACATCAGTGTGGATGCGTGATTGTGTGTAGCTGTTTCATGCACATCAAACTTTGAATAGTGGCACCCTTAAAGGCTGCATTCCTTTAGCTTAGATTTTTTCACCTCCAGTGTAGTTGAAATAGGTAATAATTTTTTCCCCGTTGACTAATAAATATACAACATGTATATACAAATATGTATCCAACTGTATATATTATAGTTCATGACTCTTCTTTCTAGTCTCTGAGAGACAGAATTCATGGCAAAATCCAGATCCCCAGGATCCAGCAGTTGCTTATTGTGTGGCTGGACTTTCCTGCTATCTTATTTTGTTGGGAGAAAGTCAATAACAGAATGTTGCTCATTTCTTGAAAGTCAGAACTCATAAAACTAGAATCTTGTTCTGGAGAAGTGTCACATCTCTGTGCTTTCATAAGCATCTGGAGTGATTTGTATTCCCCCACAGGGGCCCACATGGGCTGATGGGTAGCCGCAGTTAGCCCCGTGTTACGTACAGCAGCTGGATAGTCAGTAACAGAAGCTGTTAGTACCTTCTTCGCTTTCACAGTTTTTATTTTTAGTTAGATATTTAGTTAGATATTAGTTAAATTTAGTTAGAATCTAAAGAAGCACCTGGAAGACGTTTTTAGGGCCTTGGTAACCAGTAGCGTTTCATCAGTCAAAGCAAGGGATAGAGTGTGAGTTCAGTCCCTCGTGGAATGACGGCAAACCAGCCATCAGCAAGGATCCCTTCAGTGGAGGAGTTACCCTTCCCTTACCACAATTTCCCTGCTTTTGTGAATAGGAATCTGGACTGAAAATATAGTATTTAATTTATTATTAAGCGATGCTTTTCTTTCTGGTTTGAAAAGAATCATAGTGAAACTAAGTTGTATGTGATGAAAATCATTGCATATTTTCCTTGCAAGGAGGATAAAAGCAATGCATGAGTACAGTCTGAGAGTCTACTGGCATTAATTATATGGTAGCAATATTTTGTGTGTGAAAAGACTAAAGTCATGCTTTTATCAGAGGCATTTATCTTAGTATTTTTTTCCATGTGACAAAATGTTGATGTTCCTTAAGTTATTATTGTTTGATTATGGCATTGATGTTATTAATATACTGTTGTTACGCTAATGTGTTACTAGGATTTGTGTTTCAGGTTTGTCCACAAAATATACATTGTATGGAAAAAATGTATGAAGTACAAAACTGTAAGATTCACTGATCTTTTTTATCATGTGTGTGAGAAATTGCCTTTATTATATATTCATATATATATGTATCTAGAAATTAAGAAAATAGTTGTGAAGTTCCTACCCAACTAATGAACATTTCCTGTGAAATACAAGGCACAATCCATATGGCTTCCTTTCAGTAACAAAACCTTCCATTCTACTTACTGCTTTGCAGTAAATATTTTTGTTTTCAGCTAAGTTAGAACTTAAGGAAAAAAATGGGGTCACTGGAAGACTTTCCACTGATTTCAGTGGGTGGTTTCCTGAAGTCTTTCCTAATTTTTGTCATGTAAAGGGCCAGACTTTGCAGGGAAGTTTCCATTGCAACATCTCCTACAAAACGCTGCTGTTCCATATTCTGGTAGACTTCCACAGATGGTCTTATTTGTAGAGGGAGATATGGAGTATGGCCTGTCTTGAGTATCATAACTTCAGTGTAATTGCACTGTCCACCATTTCTTGTTTTGAGTTCTTATCACCTTTGGAAACTGTGATCCTGATGCCTGAAGCAAAGTACCGTAAATTAGCAGCCACTTTCACCAGCTTTTCATTTAAATGTTTAGTGGAAGTGTTGAATATACATGTTCAGCAACAGAAACCTATCATTTTTACTAAAGCTAGTTGCTTTCTTGTGTTATTTTGCTGAAGGTAGCTGCCATTCTGTGATGTCTTCAGAGCAGATTACAAATAATGCCTGTAAGTCTGGCTTTATCTAGTTATTTTACTGTTAATAGCAATGACTGTACATGAATTTTTCCTTCGCTTCATGAAGTATTCATTCACTTCTTAAGTAGTCAGTCAGTTCAAAATGGGAGTCCTGAGTTCACTTTCATAACCTTTTGCTGCCCATCACAGTATTTTCATAGTATCTTCCCACCTGCCACTTGAGATTCTTTGGACCAATCCCCTTATGATGCTCATATGCCAGGAAAGAGACACCTATGCATGCTCTTGAGGCAGAGAGGGCTCTGACTAAACCGTGATAAATAACCTGATCAAGGGTGTTGAAAAAGATTTTCCATATTCTCATCAAAGATGTGGCCATCTGCGCAAAATGGAGCACAGAGATCTGAATTTACTCATCTGCTACATTTTTTTTCAAAAGGCCCACAATCTGCCATAAACTAGGTAAATTCCCATCAGCAGGTACCCTTATCTCACTCCTTGAAAAGGTATTTGTTGTGGGGTTGCCTGAAATGCAAAGCAATGGTGATAGCATAATGCTGTAACAGAAGATCAAACTCATTCTTTCTGGTACATTAGTCTAATTTTTGTAATGCCTTCCCATGTGCATATAAGATCCTTGATGCACGGAGTAGTGCTGGCATAAGTTATTAGCTCTGTGCCCCAATTTGTTTGTTCATCCTGGATAGGCATATAATGTGTTTGTTTCAGACTAAAGCGTCTGCTTTCCAATTAGTTGGTAGTAAGCTGTTTTCTGTTTGCTTGGGGGTCTTTTTTTTCATATAAGGACAATTGGGGGAAGAGGCTAAACTATTTGGGATTTTAAAAAAATATTTTCAAGAATAAGGACTTAGGATCCATTGCAAATACATAGCTGTCTACATCTGCACAAAATACATGAGATTGCATGTTTGTGATAGCAAACTAGTCAGTAAAAACTTTGAGCATAGATATTTCCAAAACTATGATGATCAGTATTTACTCTTAAGTCTGGGAATGTGTTATAAATTAATGATGACTCAAATTTTCCCTTTAAATTCATTCATCAGAATGTCCAAATTAGATTATACTGACTCCAGACTTTTGCTTTAACAAACTGTGAAACCCCCTGTGGAAAAATGCTATGAAATTTAATAGGAACAAGAATAGTAGGATTCTACAAGAATTTAATAAAGTCCCATGGAAACTTTTAGAATTACCCATAGAAGTGAATGGTAAATGATACTTTAGACAGACTTTTGAAATAGCTCATAAAACTGTATAGCAGTAATATAACTCTCTAGAAAATCATGTAGGATTTTGGGAGAAAAAACTCTGAAAGCATCAAAGACTATGATTTTTTAATTTCCAAAAGAACATTTTCATACAGGAATATTCAAGTCTATCGTTACGATGTCAGATCTATAATGGAAAAACCCAGATAGAATACAGCATCTTTTAGTCTGTGTTAGTGAACTTTTTCATTCCAAGCACTGACATATGGCTTAAAATGGTAGCCACACCTTATGACCAGCTTGAAATGTTGAACTAACTTCTGGCTTCAACTAAACCATCAGAAAGATTATTTCTGGTTATCACTTCTGGTTTGAGATATGTTTCCTCCTATGCAAGGAGATTCCCTTATCCAGACCATTCTTTGCATATAACTGGGACAACTGTTTTAAAAATTGTTACAGGAATAAGAAGGTTCCAGTAGGACAAGAACAGAGAACTGTGTTGTAGGAAAGCACCAGGTCTCTGAGAATGAAGCTACTTACCTAGAAAGGGTTAAATCCAAAGAGAGTTGGAAATACGTTTGTGCCTTCCTTTTGGGGGGCGGTTTATAAGGTGGACTGCACCAGTAAGATGATGTTTAGTCCTTATGATGGAGAATTCCACCCCTCAGCCGACTTCTAGCACAATAAAGAATAACCCTTCTCTAGCTGAGCATATATTGTACACGGTGATATGATAAGCACTGAGGACATGAGTATGAAAACAAAGCAGAAAACTTTCTGTTGCCCAGTGGAGCTGAGATGAATCACGCAGCTGGGTGTGGAAGACTGTGACCTTAAACCCTGAGCACAATTTCTGAGCTGAGAAACTTTGTAGAGTTATGCCTACAAGTCAATTACAGAGTTTGATCATCCAAAACACTTTCGAAACACGAAGAGTCACTTTGAACTTGGCTTCTAAAATCTTGCTTTCATTGTTTGATGGGAATGGTTTGTTAATATATTGTTGTATTTGATTTATAGCGTCTCTTTGATATTACAGGAGTCATAAATGCTCTGAATTTTTTAGCCTCGTCTTCTAAGTTTTGTACACAAACATTGCTCATCTGGGATGAATTTTGCTGTCATGTTTTTAGCTTACAAGATGATCATGCTGTGTTGTAGAACCTGAGTTTTATTTCCCATTTTGTTCCATACCCCTACTTGGAAAGGTGTTTGAACAACTATTCTTGAACTCCTTTTTTATATAACACTAGTCACCTTTTCCTTTCCCTTGGTATGGTTTTTGGATTTTTCCACCTTTCTCTGAATGGTTTGAATATTAAGGAGGTGTTACTGCATTTAATTTGCCTGTGTTATTTTTATACTGGAGTACTTCAAGAGGGCTGTGGTTTTTAAATAACAGCTACTTTTACTGTTAATATTCAGAGAAGCTGGTTTGACCTATAACCTTGACTCTTGTGATCATTTCTGGAAATTTGCGGGCAATCTGCAAGATATTTAAAAGAAAAATAGATGTCCATAAAACTTAGGGAGGCATCACTGATTTGTGCAAATTTGTTACTTGGCTTTTCCACCTAAAAGAACAAATGATTTAATATTTTCTTTTTCCTAAAAGAGAAGCTATACCGGCACTTAGGATCTAATCTAAATTAAAGCAAATTCAGCAAAAATTCATGAGGTTCATTCTGAAAACAGAAGGTGTTTTGATAAAATCACTATGTTGCCAACTGGAACGCGACTGAGTTTCTTTAAGAAAGGTCAGCATTTGGTACAGTTGATTTTAAAGGGTAACTCTTACTTTGCAGACTCTGGCAATAATAAAAGCTTTTTCATCTGTTTTGTCTAATAAATACTTTTATACTTCGGAGAATGCTACGCTGTAACCACTGTTTAAGCAGTAATTGCCTACTTTGAGATACTCCCAGTACATGAAGCACATTGCTCACAAATAAGGGTTTTCACATGCTGAAACTGGCAAATAGTTTGAATACATAATGGGAACTATACTAATGTTTCCATTAACTACTCCAGTAGAAAAATGTTACAGTGATCAAATATTTTGCTATTAAAGATCTGGCTAACAACAAGGAATGTGATTCTACTAGATATGACATCTATTTCTAGATAATGTCCCCTCAAAACCAAGGATAGAGGATGGCACTTGCCAAAAATCTTGGTTTTGGTTTAATTTTTCCCATTTAAGTCAGTGGTAGAATACACACTGACTTCAATGTAAGCAGAATGCATCCAGGCATGGAATTCTTTTGAAAATTTTGCCATGAAAAGATATTAAGCCCAAAAAATATGCAGCCACTGTAAAATTACTTTTAATATTAGACTAACTCTGTGAAGAAAGATTATTCAGCTTAATAAACATCCTGTCTAATTTAGATAATCTATTAATTATAAAAGTTGAAAATAAATTTAAATGGTTGAAAACATCATACACGATGATGTAAGTAAAGCACTCAAGACAAAAGCATTGAAATAGTCAACGTTCTCATACATACTGAGAATAATATTATTGGCATTTCTAAAAACTTAGTAGACATTAATATTTAATTATGCATGACCTACTCTTTTATCATGACTCTGCTGCAGTCCTCCTGCTTGGAACTAGAAAAGCAACCTCAGTGGAGGAAGGAAAGTAGGCTCATTCATACTTATGCACTTGCAAAAGCCCAAAGCCTTCATACAAATGCCATTAGCATTTATAAAACATGTAAAAATGAGTCTGTTTGTTAACTGATCTCTAACACAATTGTTGGGATTGGATTCTGACATTCTGGTCTGTATGTACCGTTATATAAAGGGCAGGGGCTTTGACCACAGACTGCTAGCAGAAAAATCCTTTACTGTAGGAGGACTCCCTGCTGGGGCTTCAAAGCTGGCCCTCAGCCCAGGATCTCTGTCCTTCTCACTAATATCTGCTCTGTCTTCTGCACCAAGTGGGGCTCTAAGAAGGAGAGGATCTGCTTCTGTACTGCCCGGTAGTTTCCCTACTGTGTGTCTAGGTCTCCAGTATGATTGCTAATCTATACGAAGGGGAAAGAAGGGTTCAGAATAGTATGTCTCCTATGACCTTATTTCTCTGTCCAATAGTGAGTGTTAAATATCTTATCCAGAATTTTAATGCCAAGGTTAAAACAATTTCTCCTTGAACTAGTTCACTATGATGAAGTAGAATTGTACAGGAGACAGATTGCTCTGAGAACAGAAGATTATTAAGTGCAATTCACTCTCTTAAACTGAGCAATATGCAATGCTAAATTGAGCTTTTCTTAGTGCTGGGTGGTCATTCTTCTATTTGCATGGTAAAGAGAGGGGATTTGAACCAAATTCCCTGCTTGGATATGATCATTATGTCAATTCCCAACATCTGAGCTCCTAATTACGATTTATTAAGAATTTGGCATGAAGCCCAGATCTCTTAAGGCACCCGAATTGACTGTCCCCACTGGAATCATGATGACTCACATGTCAGACCATGTAATAGGTGTGAATCCCAGGGTGTCTGCCTGCACGGTTGTGTGACAGTGACACTTTTTCACATCATGACCAAACCTGGCTATGTTGTATTGTGTGAGAGGAAAGGCCTACTCCAAGAGCTTATTATTGGGATGTACGTCTTCTGGAAGCATATTACCCTGCTGCGGTGCACTGCCACAGCCTCCATCCAAATCCCGTGTACCAGATGCAGTTGATCACAGAATATGGATCTAGCCATCTGCATCTGGATTATGGGATCCTGGAGCAGAGGAGAGGCTGTGACGCTGACCTGAGGGTGTACTCAGTAGTGAAGCTGCAGCAAAGGAGCATGAGAGAAAGGTCAAAAGATGAATTTTATATTCAGTGCATGAAAATTGACGTGTCTACAAATATAACAGGATTAGTTACCTCCTATCTTTCTGCTGTTTGCACTGGCCATGGAAATTTTTGTCCAAATACTTCAGTTTAGCAGCTTTATGAATGAGTCAGGGATATTGATAAATCCTATTTTATTATCTGATAATAATATTGGTGTGCAGTCACCCCATCATTCTTCTTCCTAGTAAGCTGAAGCAGCAGAATATTTTTTGGAGAATTTTATGGATTGTAGTTAATTATAAAGAGCTATGTAGGATGGTTTTCAAAACATTCCTCAGATATCTAGCAGTTCATAGCACTAGAGAGTCATTATCTCATTTAGTTACTAAGTACTCGGTTATTGCATAAAAACAAAACAGATAAAAAATCCTTCCCTCACTGCAATAAAGTTATTCACCTAAGTTCTCTGCAGCTGGTTTTGTGGATAACCACCATGATGGTGAACCTTCCAACTTGTATTAAGTTATTAGTTTCTTCATTTAAATATGTTTTAAAATTTCTGCCTGCACTATTAACGTATATTTGGACAGGGAAAGATGAAATCTCCTTTATGAGAAAAAAATATCAGAGCTCATTTGGGCCCATTGTAAACAGAATGAGATTACTCCATTACAAGGATTGACTCCTTTGGAGTCAATCTCAGCATTTCTACCAGCAGAAAAGGTATCCTTCTGAATTGCTGTAATGGCTCTTGCAAATACTAACCTATAAGAATTTGGCAGCAAGATGAGACCATTTAGCTGACTGATGCAGAACTGGTATCCTGCACTGAATGTGTGGAGAATCGTCATGTATTCCAGGTATCTCATGTCTTTTACCATCATTTAACTTCATCGAGCTTTAATATAACTGAATCATTTTACTTGCCAGATAATGTTTGTATTTACAAAGCTTACTAACATTTTTGAATACCTGCCTTCCTTTACGGTTATATAATGGTTCTCTTGGAAGATTGTCTATTCAGAGAATGACTCAGATTTATAAACTTCTGGAATAACTTCAGTATAATCATGCACTAAGTATCTAGAAGCTGAGGAAATATCAGACTAAATGTTAGAGGTATTTTCTATTCCTACCACAGGGCCAGTTCTGCCCTTTATGTGAAATGCAGGTGACCTCTATGCAGCTGCAGAGGAATTTGACCTTCAAACAGTATTTTTTTCAGCAATGACTGGGCACCTTCTTTTGTTTTTAATACAATAGTATTAAATGATCACCTTAACTAAAAGAAAAATTGTAAGAACTTGGCCTTCTACTTAAGTTTCATGACCTTCTTGTTCCTTGGTTTGTTGAATGAAAATACCATGCTTTTTATCATACTGCAGTACACTCCATTTCATATCCCTTTCATTTCTTCAGCCAGTGGAAGCCTTCGTCACAGTCAGAATTAGGGCTCGCCCATCAGTAAGCATGGATTTTATAAATTCAGTACACTTCCTCCCTTTATATGTGGTTGCATGCTTGCTTCTGTCTTAAGGAAGAATTAGTTTCAAATTCCATCTGTATATGTAATTGCTTCAAATTTGATCTGTAACTGACACAGCTGTACGAAAAGCGACATTTAACATGATCATAAAAGTCCCAGGACTGGAATGCCGTAACTCAGGAACAAATGGTCCTGGGACAGGAGAGTGGTGATGCCTACAAAAAGGATATCCAAACTGTGCAGTGTTTTCGCTATTGATAAATACCTCTTTGTAGAAAAATCATTTAACCAGCTCTTTCTTACTGTTTCACTTGTGAGAGCAATTAACAAGTGGTAAATAGACTGAAATTAAAATATTTTCTAACAGGAGTAGATCCAAAACTTTGAAGCTTAGGAAATAAAGACTAGAGGTTGAACTAGTATTGGATTGACACTACCAGCAATGACATTTCAGGCAACAGCTGCTGAAGGAGTTTTAATACTTTGCTTTCTGTACAAGAAACTTTAGGAGTTTCATGCATTCTTGAATGCAGAGTTCTATATTCATTTTCAGAGCCACCCTCCTCTTTTACAACATGCTGTCCTTCTACACAATTTTATTTCACAACTGTATTGCATAGTAGACAAATTTCCTGTAAATTGACACATAATGTAGATCTTTGGTGTAATTCAGAAAGCAGGCTTGAAGTCTGCAATTTTATCCTCTGTGAAGATTTGACTTTTTGTGGGTAAATATTGTTTGTGGAGTTTTCCCTTATTTGGCAATGAGATGATCAAGTAGATTGTGTTAAAAAGCCAACAACCCTAAAAATAGTTTATTTCACAAATTTAGTTGGATTTCTTTAAACATATTTATGGGCAAAGCCTGTGTTGGGGAGCTTTGAACAGGTAAAGATTGAAATCATGCAGCATGACCATTACACTTTCCATACTTCTTTTTTCACTTTTTCGGAGTGGAGGTGTGTAAGAAATGTCAGCACTTAAGCTCAGACATGCCTGTGGCTCATTTTCTGAGTGGGAGCGGAGTAGTGGCCCGTGCCAGGTGGAGAGCGGTGGCGGTGGTGGACCTTCCCCCCGCGCAGCGGTGACTCAGCCGCGTGGGCTGCTGTGCTGGAGGAGGCGGCGGAGCCAGCGGCATGACCCAGCGCTCTATAATTAGATCCTGATGTAAACGACGGGGTTAAGCCGTAACTGCTCAACTTTCATCAAACTGCTTTTGTCATCGCTTGATGAGTACTGGTCTACTGAGCAAGCAGGTTGCAGAGCTAACCTTCAAAACAGTATCTGTAGTTTTGCAGTGACCTCTCTAAATAACCTGAAAGTGGTTTTATTTGGGTCAAATCAGAGCTGTTGGCAGTTCATTAGGCACATGTCACTATGCATTTGCCTCCAAAACATTTAATCGAATATCCCCAGCACTCATTTAATACACTTAGTATAACGTAAGACTGCCTTCTTTCCCATTTAAAATAAAATCATAATAGGTTTTGGCTTTGGCTTAAAAAAAGAAAGGAAATGCTTAACTATTTTGATATTTTAAGGATTAAAGTGATAAGGTCTGTCTTGATCAGAATGGAAAAATCGCTGTTTAGTTGTCGCTTAAACTTTATCCTTTAAACTTTAAATATACCAATGTTATGTTGTCTGGTGATGTAAATATTTTCAAATTATTTTTGTGAGAGTTGAAAAGTCTGTAGTAAGAACATGTGTTAGTTACAGAAATAACTTAAAACTAATAGTATTCTGAAAAAAAACCTAAGCTATCCTACTTTTGAAAATAGTTTGATAATTAAACTGAACAATTTGAAGAGTAAAAAAAGCAAAGCAATTTGGAAAGGAAGTAATTTGTATAACTAGAAAATATTTAAATAGAACAGGACTATTTCCTGCAGTGTAGGATCCTTTGCAGAGTGTTTCAAACAGTTGAACTCACAACAGGAAGTAATTTGCTGCTGAAAATAAGATCACATGAAATTCACTGCCTATAGTGATAAAAGGGAAGTACTTTGCTTGGTAAAACTGCTAGTAAATGTGAAGGCATCAGAGCTCTTTAATGACACTGTGTGTTTTAGATTAGCTTGGAATGTGGGGAGCGGGAGTGGAGAGAACATGACAATCCCATGTAGCAAGCAGCAGTGAGCACAAGGCTCCCAGCGCATCCCCAGGCTAGATGAAGTAGCTGCTTGGAAACAGCAGAATCTGTACCAGAAGTGCTGGGAAATGTGAGTCCAAATTAAAAAGGTTGTTCTACAGTTGTGCACTGTCACATACAGATATGGTGATGCTGTTAGTGGATGACAGTGAATAAAATTCTTTTGAAATTCCTGTGCAGGCCAAGGTGCAAGTGTGGACCTGTAAGTAGAAAATCAAACACACTGAATGCTGATTTGCCTGTTTCCTCTAAAGGGACCATGGGAAGGATGATGTTTGAAGATACCTGATTATGCATGCAGAGACAGTGAGCCGTGATACTTTTCATTTTGAAGTATTGCCCTTTAGAATGGAAATGGGACCAAATTTTTCAGAGCTTGAGGAAAAATGTCAATTCTTAGCATTTATCAATGCAGAAGGATTCAAATCTTTCTGGAGTTTATGCACATAGTTGTTCCTGTCAGTTGTATCAGCTACCACCCATGTCCAATTTACTAATGATTTGGATAAGGCAGATATAGAGTTTTTTTATAGACCTCTTCATGTTTAACTTTGTGTCTGTTTTGTCTTTCCTTACTATGTCAAGTCATTCTTGAAGGACCTCTGAGACTTTAAAGATTGAAACTGTTGCTTGACCTACCTTCCTCATATTCTTAAAATACTTAAGGCGAGATCACTACTTTCCAAAACAGCCTCTTTTCTTAGGGCCTAATGCCAAAATTAATAGGAAACTTTCTGTTGACTTTGGTAGCCCTTGCATCTAGTTATGATCTGTTGAGAACATCTTTGTAAGGATTCATTCTTGTAAATCATTTAATTTTACCCATTCCTTCTATGGTACTACCAGGAAGAATGCACTGTATTTAGATGATAGCTTGGCCATTCAATACCAAGTGTAAGAATAGGGTCATCTGCTGTAATTTGCACTTAATTCACAACTGTGCCAATACAGTACCTTCCTGACACATATATCTGTGCTCACAGTACCCTTTTTGCTTTATAACAAAAGAAATTTAGTTCTATGCTTCAATGTTAAATTATTACTATAATCTGAATTTTAATTAAATCTTTGCTATGTAAGTATGGCATTTTAATGCTCTTACTAAGTAGTAAAATAGTGTTTTATTTTAAATAAGTAGCTGGAAAGATGTGATGATAATGGTTGAGCTCAAATATATTTGCACACATTTTTGGGGGGGAAGAAATGGTCTTATTTCCATGTATACCATAGTAGCATGATTTATCAGTCTTTCTCTACTATGTAACCATACCTGTACTTAAGTAAAAATAATTTACATTTCTGAATTAGTCACAAGTGCCTTCTCAGTGGAAGTGCTGTTGTTTAGTGTCATGTTTTTTGGTTTTGGCAGGAGTCACACAGGATCTTCCTTGCTCTCACTGAGGTCAGTTGGACTTTGGTAATGAAGTCAGTTGGAAGGACTTGACCCTTGATTAGATTCTCCCTGTATTTGTGTAGGGTGCTATGACTGGAGGTTCATCTACTTTCCTGGGAAATTTCAATGTAAATGGCCCGTATACCCACTGAAGAATAGGAGGATTGCACTGATAAGAATTTTGGCTGGTCTAAAAGATAAGTAGCCCACAGATGTCAGTGGACTATGGGCAGACATGAATAGTTTTGTGCTTTTTAAGAAGTTTAGCTCTTTTCCGTTGCTTTACTCCAAAATCACAAAGCAACATGCTTGGATTCTGCTACTGAATTCAGTTCAAAATACACATTAAGTAACTATTTCATTCCCTGAGTTCATGTGCAGTTGGGACTCTCATTAAGGTGAAGGTTACCAGTAGAGTGAAACAATTTGAAGTTTTATTTGCCAGAGCTCTCGTTAATTCTGCAGTTTCTGCTCAAAATCATAGTTTTTCCAATAATCTCCTTTAATCACAACATGCCATGCTGACACAAGTTTTTTCCTTAGTAAGCATGTCGTACCTCGACATTTATGCATATTCATGGAAAAGCACAGAAAAAATTATGATGTAAAAGTTGCTTCAGGCCCATGGCAATCACAAGCATGCTGATAATTTACATGTGTATTACACAACTGTTTATTCAGTTTATTCAGCCTTTAAAAGGGGAAATATCAGTTACCAAAGCAACTGCTATACTGTGTGTTACTAATGCTATTTTTAAGATAAAGAACATTGGTAAGGCACACATATCAGTATTTCTTAGGAACAAGTACACACTGCAATGGCGAAAAACACCAGAACTATTATAATCAGTGAATTTATAAAAAAGAAAAAAAATCAGACCCGTTTGCTGTGTATTTCCTTATGATCAATTTTTATCACCACTTCTACAGCACTGTAAAATATTCTTACAAAATTTTGGGGTTATATTTGGAGAAAAAAAACAAAGGGAAGTAATAATGTGACAGCAATGACTGGATCAGGTATGTCAGCATTCTGCATAAGTCAGGTAGATGACGTAGCATTTGTTATTCAAAGTGTGCAGCCAAAGAGAGGCAACATTTGTGTAATTACTGAGGAAGGCTCTGTATAAATACAAGCTACTGATAGTTCCCTTCCTTTTTTTCTGCTCCACCAGTAGAACACTGCTCCGTTGCTGCTCTGCGAGCCGAGGACATAATGTGCTCTGTATTCCCTGCCGCAGAGCGAGCGCTAGCGACAGAAGATGTTTGCATATCACTGTTATGGGCCGAACAACTATGATTCTGTGTCACAGTGGAAAATAATAGCACATGATGTAAGCTTCAGTAAATCATTTTTGTCCTAAGTGCACTCATAACCAAGTCACTGACTTTTAAAATGCCTGTTTCTACTCTTTGTTTTGGCAGTCCAAAGGGCACAGAAAAATGTGGTCAGTTTAGGAAGAGCTGGATTTTATTAATCATATTCCAAACCTTTTCTACTGACAACTTGTTCATGAACAGACTGTCATTTCCTTGCTTCTAGTTGTGCTTCAGGATTGTTTACAAGATAATAGTCCCCCCAAAAGTCCTTTTCTGTGGCTCGCTGTAACCAATGCATTGTGAGTGAACCAGTGAGGTGACTCTGATGGTCTAAATGAGAATTTAGATGTTCTGGAACAAACATTTTGGATTTGGGGAA
Organism: Apteryx mantelli; assembly: GCF_036417845.1. NCBI lineage: Eukaryota > Metazoa > Chordata > Aves > Apterygiformes > Apterygidae > Apteryx > Apteryx mantelli. Next base: position 6,280,811 of record NC_089987.1, read on the forward strand.
AAAAGGAGTTACGATTTGCCCTAAGTCAGTCCTGCTTCCTATTTGCAGAAAGTGCTGAGGCACCTCTTTGAAGGACCAGCCCGTTCAGAATTACTGACTTAAAGTTACCCATTTGATTCTGTAGCTGAAGAGCGGGGCACAAAATTAGCAGCCAAGAAAAGTTAAAGTAATGCAATATTCATTAAAAAATGCAAAACAAACAAACAAACAAACAACCCCCCAAACCCAGAAAGTTTGCTGTTTTCTTGTTTTATTTTAATGCAGCATTTGCCTAGCTCTGGGCAAGATTTTCAGAGTTGCGTAAATAAGACCACTTCCAATGAAAGAAGTGGAGCTGGGTTTTTCCTACAATTGTTAGCCATCTAGTCTGTCTACTTAAAAAACAAAAAAGACCCATGAGAGATTGTTAATCTGTCCAGTAACTTCTTCATTCATTTACGCAGCTGGCTGAATAATGCTAGAAATTGTTTCGTGTCTTATTTTATTAATTATGTTATTAATTGAATAACAGCAATGTCTGAGTCCATTTCTAATCTAGTGTTAGTCATCTCTCTGCTCAAGTGCAGTACGAAGGTCTCAGGCACTTGATTCGGGAGTAGCCATCCCTAGGTGTGTACTTTGGGAAAAGCACGAGCCATGGATCAGTGCACGCAGTCTCCCTGCGGCTGGGCCCCGCAGAATACTGCAGGAGAGCTTTTGTCTCTTAAATCAAGATTAAAATGCATAGCGGATAAGTTGTCTGAGTCCATGCAGTCAGTGTTCTCCATTTTCTCTATACATTGTAGAAATCCTATTGGTCATTGGTAGAAAGTAAGTCTGAAACATGTAAAGATACTTCATTGCATTTAATGTGCCTGTGTCATACTGGAAATGGATAACATGAATTCCAATAGTGAGTCACTCAACAAAGAGGTAAAGATGTGAAAGAGGATGGAAAAAAGATGCATCTGTTTTAATTTCTCTTTATTCTTTAACTCTGGATACTACGGGCTTTTCCTGGCTCCCTCTGCTGGCTATGACTCTGGCCTAGCGTGTTTTTTTTTCCCCCCACTACGGTATTATTTTTGCTGATTGAAATAGCTGTGGCAGCTTTCTGTCTGTCTCGGCTTCCCGCCCCTCACTGTCCTGCTCTACACATTCTTCTGTGCTTGAATACACAATTGTTTTTATGACTAATTCTTCTCCTTCCATGTAAGATTACTGTGTGATTCATATTTAAAAATGAATCCATCCTTTTAGAAAGCAATCGGTTGCTCCAAGTACATAAACAAAGGAATGAAAAAAGAGAAAAAATATGAAGTTCCTGAAATATTCAGCAGTAATTTCCAGTAGGAACTGACTCTTTAGCAACATTGAATTTAAATGAGAGAAAATATTAACAACAGAGCAGTAGCTGAAGCCCAACCATTCAATGTTTGTATTATGCTTTATACAATGCCTCTTTTCTAATCACCTTAGGTTTGAAATATTGCATCTGTTTTATAGTATTTAAGCAATAGTAATACTTTTGCCTTACATAGAATTTCCATCTCTAGAACACTTAAGTACAAACTGATTAAATCTGACAGTTCTCCTTTAGAACAGGTAATAAATATAATTACAGAGATATCCCAGAACATCCCCAGTTTACAGAAGAGGATACTAAACTGTCCAGATTAAGCAAAAATACAGAAACAACCCTTGTTCAGATATTCACTTTTAAGTCTGAATTTCACTGACCAGATCCAGGTTCCTACTGCACGTGTAATCAAACACAGTTATTAGTACCTAGCTAGTCATTAGCACATGTAGAGCCACGGTATGTATACATGATTTTGGCATTTACACGAACAGTCCCGTTCTAAAGCACTGCTGAAAGAGCGGCTCCGGTGGCTGGTCTTGCCTCCAGCCACTGCAAAACAGCGAGCACCGCGGCCGCTCTCCTGGGCTACGTTTTTCGTATGCACTTTTCAACGTTCCTTAGTGACTTAGCCCAAGTGCTGGGGGTCTTCCTAAACCCCTTTGAGAGTTTTGAAAATGTCACCCTATACCTGTGGGGCTCGTTGTGTTCCCAGAGCCAATGGGTAAATATGTTGGTGAGGTGCAGAAAATCCTCTCAAGTTTCTTGTATAACTCTTGCTACTATAGTTTATGAATGCTGCAGGCTCTTGAGTGTTTCCGTCCTCCCAGCATCCTGCTGAGATGATATTACTGCTTGGGTTAAAAGTTAAGTGGCTTTGTGTATGTGCACACTCCAGTCAAATATGATTGCTAATAAATCTGCATAGCATGAATGGAAAAGGATTTCAGACGTGGTAACGCAGAGCTTGACTTGAGCTAGTCACTCACATTGGGTTTGAGGTGAGCTGAAGTCTTCGCTCTCTTCTTAAATCTAAGCTGTTCTTCTTCTCATAAGACTTTTTTGGTTGTTTTCATCCCCATTAACAAATGGATATAAACTTAACCTTAGTGCTTCTTCACAATTTTCCATCAAAAACTTTTCTGGAAGTAAAATTTAATTTTTTTCCTAAGTGAAAAATTTAGGCTTTTACTAAAATAAAACAATCCTAATCAAAGTGATCAAAATAGATAAAACTAAATAAACAGTTTGGGAATTCTGGTTGTTTCTTCTTTTTACAAAAAGTCTTCATTTTTGGTGATAGAGGGATATATAGAGAAAATAGCAATTCTGATATGTTCTGACTAATTGCTCGCTTAAGAATAGTTAATATTCTGAACCATAAATTCTCATGGTATTATAATCAGTCATGCAAACTGATATATGCAGTTTTGGATTAGTCATAAAAACTGAGATCATTACCAGATCCTGCAGCCCTTGTTTAGAGAGCTGGAGTGGAGTCAGCTATGGACTGCAGGCCAAATTCAATCAGAACAATTATGAAAAAATTTATCGACAATGTTGAGACCTTTACAAGTTTTGCTTTCCAAAAGGGAACTTCATTTCCAGATTTTCAACAGAGAGGATAGTGCCCTCTGTCCTTAATAATCACTGTCCTCAGTAATTGACTGTAAACTTCCCATATCTGGTTTGCACTAAATGTCCCAAATTCACTGTCACTTGCACTCAGAAAATGATTTTAACACCTCATTTGGGATGAGGTTTTATAATATCAGAACAAAACCAAAGTTAAGTCAATGAAGTTACACATGGATGAATTGTTACTGCCCTAGAAATTATCATTCACAAGATGCCCACCGTCACCTATCTGGTTGCCTTTGGCTGTTCATTTCTGGCATTTGCTGCTATGACTTTTGTTGGAAGAGCTCCTGCGGTTTCAGAGACCAGGGAAAAAGGATCTTGTCTACTTAGTTAATGAAAAGCTGCAGCTTGATGACAATTTACATGTAGGCCATTTACATCATTTTATTTGGATAAAATATCATAAATGATGTAACTTGGATACAATTTCTTTCCTGCAGAGATGAATAAAGAGAGATTTAACATGCAGGTTGTTCGTATTTCAGAGAGTGTTTCTAATGCTTCTGTCTCCTTGACTGTGCTTACAGATTTTCAAAGCCGAATCATTATGCATTCTGTTAAAACTAATATAAGGAGAACAGACTGTCAGTTGGTGGAAGATTTGTGGCTAATTCCTTGAATTTTTTGAACTTCTTATCATATTAAGAGCATTTCTGATGGAAACAAAATGTCTGGTAGATATCAAGGGTAAGAATAGGCCATCTTTTAGTAAGGTGACTCTATATATGCACGTATATCATTTTCCCTTTTAATTCATTTTAATTTAAAAGGAGAATCATTTAAATATTGAAATACTTTTCATTCAGTCACTGTTTTTTTTCTGCTCTTCATGCTTTTTGTGTTTGATAAAGCTGTCTTTTCACCGAGGCTTCCCATGTGACAGATGATATCTATGTATTGCCCTGCCATTTAATGTGAAGCAAATGGTATAGCTTATCTAATGTGACAGGTACAGTCATCTGGTGTCAAAGCTGTGACAGTACTGACCAGGATTATTTGGATGAGCGGTCATCTTGATGTTGCAGTGTGGAAGGTGGGGGCCTCATGGATAAACTGGAACAGCACGATGAGATGTATGGCCACTGAAGTGGAAAAGATGAGATAGACTAGATGCTAATGTGATTCATAAAGACATCAGAAGCTGATGAGTGAAGTTAGGATAAAGGTTTGGGGGCTGTAGGTAAGTGTAGTGGAGGATGTATGAAATATGTACCTTTTGGAAAATCTGGTAGGCATTATTTGCAATAAAATAAAATGTAAGTACATTTTTATGCAGTTAGGCAGATGTCTCTACAGACTACTATTCAGCATTATGTGTGAATCAGTGGAGGATTCTCCTAATGATAAGACTAATAAGGTGTAGAGGCAAGTAACTGAACAGTCAACAGCATGAGATATTTTACTAAATATAATTGCGAGCAAATGAACCAAACATGTCAATAGCTTAAAAGTTGGTTTGTTATGTGGCTATAGTGAGTACTGCACTGTCCAACTTGAAGTGAGAGTAGTTTTACAGTAATTTTGATATAACATACAATTTTGCAGCTACAGCTGGGATTTTCAAAACAGCCTAAGAGTGCTATATTCATGGACATTCATTTGGAAATTAGCTACCTTTGGAAAGGTAGGGCCTGCTGCAAAGAACCAATAAATAGTGTCAGAACTTTTGAAATGTCTATATAAAGAACTCAAATGTGTAATTTGTGAAAATCGTATATGTGGGTTGCAAGCAGAAGGAGTGACATATTTAATATATAGGGTAAATGAGCTTTTTAATCACAGAAAAGGCAACCAGTGATCTCTTTAAAAGGGAAAATGACTTTTTTCTAGGAAGAGGGTCAGAGAGAAACAGAAATCCATCAGTGATCTATGTTTCAACAACAGAGATCAGCAGAAGGAAGGAGCTGAACATGCTGATGGATCTACTGCTGCGCAGCAGAATAGACTCAAGAGCACATGAGTATGACAGCCCAGCAGGCTGCAAAGTTTCATCAGGTGTTTCACTGTGTTTTCTTAAATCCTCAGCTTCTGAGGTCATACGGACATGAAAAAAACACAGCTTTCATCTGCAGGGAAGTTAGCTTAGTTTTTCTGTAGTAAAACTTCTGGTGTTTAACCCATTAGATATCTGTCATGTGGCTTAAGCCAGTCTGATGATTCTGGCAAACCTGTCTTACACTTTTTCCAGTGGGTGGGACTGGCGGCAATGGTAATGGTGCAGTCAGGAGAAAACTTTTTAATTTCTGTCCCAAGGGCGTTGCTATATAACATTGTAGAGACCTTCATGGTTTGTAAAGATGAAAAGAGTGTGCAGGATATCCAGAGAAATGGTATTTCTGCATACCTTTACTGGCCTGATAAAAATTTACCTACATCATGTGCCACTCAGCTTTTCTTGGGCAATGAAGCTATAAAAAGTAGCCCTGTGGTTCTGCCCTAATGCTTCCCTCCCGGTCTGGATGCTCAAGCCTCGCCTGGAGTAGCTGTTGGTCTGTAGGCAAGGTCCTGGGCTGCAGGAAAGAGCAGGCTGCAATCAATGCCAGGCTTGCTGTTCTGTTAGTTACATAACTTTTCAATAAAAACAACATGATTTTTAAATACAAGTTCCTTATACCGTAGTGACTCGAACAGCATCAATGCGCTGTGATTATACACAGGAGCATCTGTGGGGTCTGAGAAGGAGAGGTGAGATGTCTTTTTACTGACTATTTTTGGCATCATTTCTTGGTATTTCTTCTATTTGCAGGCCCTCTGTGCCATTTTCTGATGACAAGATCCATCCCTGAGGGTACAATTGATATTAATGAGATGTAAATGACAGATGAGGTGACAGATTACAGTGTCATCAGCCAAAGTAATAAAGAACAGTGTCATGAATAAGCATAAAACATTCACAGGACAGAAATGAACTGTAAATAGTATTGTTGGACAGGTTATTTTTTTAAAAGGTAATGCATTGGAAAAAAAGGTAATCAGAGCATGAAATATTAGCATGAAATGGCTCTGACTATTGTAGCTCTTAGCAAACACTTTTTAAGGGTATATATTGTAGGGGATTGAGGAAGAGAAAAATGATTCCTTTATTTATTTAAGAGTGACAGTGAAAGAAGACATGAGAGTGGCAATGGCAAGCGGGTATTGTACACCTTCTCTTTACGAAAGAAAGGTTTGATGTTTTCATGGGTCATCGCATGAATAAAGGAAGAAAAGAAAAGATGATGTTTAGCAAAGGTCATGAAAGCTTTAATTCTGGCAGTGTGTGACATATGTCCTGATGTGTGAAATAATCATGAAGCCTGGTGGAATGTGAGATTTTCACCTATTTTTATGAACTAATTCATTCCTGTCCAGCCACTGACAAATCTGCCTCATTTTCCAATCACTAAGACATGTAAAAGCTGACATCCAACTTACTAGTGCCTGTAGGAGCCCAGACTTGAGAAACGGGCTGAGCACACGAGGAGTGCTACACAGGCAATTCATTTCCTCCCTCATTCTGGCCTAGATTTTCCACACATTTTGGCACAGTGGTTTTTAGTCTTTTTTGTGACTGATACTCCTTTGGTTTCTACAAATTACTGCCTTCAGCTCTCTCTGGCATTACACACTGGAGCTGCTGTTACTTTCCCTCCTCCCCTTGCCCTGGTGCTGTTGACTGCACAGAGCCTCGTTTTGGAAGCAGAGCTGCAAAAAGCTAACGCAAAGTTAACTTGCCCCATGCCTTATCTAAAATGTGCTGTTCTGCATCACAAGGACACAAGAATCACTTCCCTGGAGCAGCTTGTAGTAAGGCTTATCAACTCAGCGTAATTTGTGCAAGAGTTGCTGCATGACTTCTTCGTGAAAGCTGGCTTGTGTCTGATCTGCTCGGAGCATAGGCGGTATTTGCTCATATGTGTCTGTCTGCATCCTGTAGGCTGCCCTTTACTACAGCTGCCACCAATGATGTCAATGTATGAGACTGTGATTCAGCTGATACCACTGATAACTTCCCTGTGGCTTTAATGAGGTTCCTATTCTTCTGACATTCATTGCATTGGAAACGACATAATAGTTACATCTGGAGAGCAAAAACAAATTTATAAAGACACAAAAAGCCAAATTCCTTTTTTCTGTTTTCTGTGTTTTTCTCCTCTTGCTCAAAGAAAGCACTTAGCAATTGCTGTTCTTTTTCCTCTCATCTTGTCTTTGGAGGAGAGCAGTTTCCACAACCTGTGCAGGAACTCATTGGCCTTGGTTGTACGTGATCTAACAGTAAACCACTACTTTAACAGGAGTAGTATCAAGCATATGCTCTTGCAGCAATTGTACAATGTATGGAAATATCGTCATGCTCTGCACACTTGTTCTCTTACTTATTTTCTTAATTAATAATGACTGTCTTCAATGCCTCATTGATGCTTTTGTAATAGCTTCCTTTTTTCAGGTGCTTATCATTCTTTATTAAATGCTTCTTCAGCTGAAACTTCTGCATAGTATAAGCTGAAATGTGAATTGTTGGGGAGGTATTAAGCTACATCTAGTTCATATGTATTTTTGCAGTATAGGATACACAATAATTTTCCATTGCAAAATGGGGAAAAAAAAGGATACATTTCCTATGATGAATTTTTGTGACTCTGAAGGGTTTATTAAGGACTAGTGAAGTTTGGATCAATAGAATGAGAAAAAGCCCTGTTACTGGATTTAGCTGAAGACCTACAGTTCTGTTATTTCTGCAAGAATGCTATCAGCTGGATCCCACTCCTGTTCAGTCAGCTGGCTTGAATCAGCTGGATCAACTTCTTTTGGTGTAAGTGGGAGTTGGAGTGGGTTTGAGTTGCATAAATTGCTACATCTAGATGGTGGAGGATAGAATTTTAGTTCCCTTTGTATTTTTTCTTCTGAAAACCAGATAGATTTAAAAAATATAATGCTATTAAAATTTCCATTCTAATATTTTAGCATCAGGAAAAATGCAAGCTGCGTTTCATTAATTCTTGGTCTGCAGCTTGACAGGATTTCATTGTTCCTATTTAGGATTTGAAATTGAAATTGTATTACTTGGACTTGTAGGTCACAGTCTGTCCAGTTGGAAGACAACAGCTTTTAGAGACTTGTTTCTGATGTGGGTATTTAAATTAAAAATTCATAGTTCACTTTCCTCAGATACTCTGCAACATTCCTTTAAAACTCAGTGTTCCAGCGAGCAATCTTTGTTTGATACAATATTCATGGAAAGTAATCACAAAAGGTTGCAATGCAGTCAGAGCAGATTTGGTTAAAAGTTCAGTGGCATTTGTTTGGGAGTATTTGCTGAGAGCTTGTTTCTCACTCAGTGAGGCACCGTGGTAGAGTCCACTGTTCTTCTTCGTCAGGCCGAGTTACTCTTAGGCTGCTTATTCTGGTGTTAACATATCATGTTACCCAGCATCCTGACAATCGGTCCTTTAAAAATCGTTAGCTGAAATAGTTTGGCTTTTCCTATAGGAGGTGCATGGAATAAAACCTGTTTGCTTTGATTCAGTAGTAGTGTGTTTTACTGGATGATTTGGTTCCTGCTCCAGTCCATCATGCCTCTGGCACTCCGTGTGAATAGCAAAATTGCTTGGTTTAGTCGTAACTGGTCAGTTTAATGGCAGTGGGTTTGGGGTTAGTAATCAATTCAGGTACAGCTGTTTATCTAACTTGCATTTTTGGGAGTCTTTTTGGCACTAGTGGAAGGAGAAGAATACAGCAAAACACTCTGCTTTTTCAAAACATCCCTTGATCTTCTGATTTGACAAAATCAGTGTTGAGAGAGTTTTGTTGCAAGCCTACAAAATGGAATTGGCAACTCATCCTTGGTTCCCTCCGGGTGATAACCTGAGTGATTTATATGAGAGTCTGTGTAGCTGAATATGGGGGGAGATTATTTCTGACATTCCCAGCTTGGAGAAATGAGGCATTTTGAATGTCTGGATACACTAGTTCTCAGGTGGCGCTGATTTTTCCTGTGTCAAAAATAACAATAGTTAATGCATGTTTTCACATTTAACTATTTTAATTGTATTTTAATTTTGTTTTCTAATCAGAAGTATCATTTTCTTGCTACTTGAAGAATTAAAGTCATTGTGAGGCATTTCAATCTCAGGTGTTTAAAGAACTGAATAAGGTTGAAATAAATGAACGAGGTTGGGAGACTCTGTTTTCCCTTCTGTTCTGCAGGAACTCACCTGCCTCAAGCGCTGGAGTCACAGTGAGGTTGGGTTGGGAGAGCTGCCAGGACATCCAGCTACAGACCTGATAAATACCTAGGCAGCACAGTGGGGTTGCCTAAAACGTTCTAAAATGAAGCTGAACTCAAGGGCTTTTTTTATCTCTACATATGCTTTCAACCCTAAAACGATGAATAGGCTTATTTATTTGAAGCCAATATTTATATATATTTTAGTTCTAAATTTTTCTAAATTTATTCTTGCTCTTCTTTGTGCTTTTGAGTAAAAAGCATGCAATTTCTTCTCTTACCTTGACCATCACAGGTGGTTCAGAGGTTTAAAGCACTCAGCATTTTTATTGGTACTGCTACAAGTGGTGCACACGGAGGCATCTACAAACTCTTACCACTCTGCCTGTTCTCTTTTGAATTTCTCTTGGAGCTTTTTTTTACTGGCTTGCTAGTTCCTTTGCACCAGTTCAGCCAGTCCCTGATTCCTCAGACTGCCGTGCTCTCATCGGTGTGATTTCCTGATCCCATTCAGTTAGTGGAATTTCCAATAATTCTGTTTAATTTCAGCTCCTGGCCCCATTGCTCCTGTCCCTCTGCCAGTCCCGTTTAATTTCCTTCTACCCCTGTCTCAGGAACGGGGTCTCGCAGCTGGGGCAGAGCCAGCTCCATTTCCTGTCCTTAATGTACATTCAAGGTTGCTCTTTGGTTTTCTTTGATACCCACCTACTACTCCCACCCCTTCGCTGTGGTTCCCTCATCACGGAAATGTCGGCTTGGACTGAATATGCGAATGTAGTCCAGGAGCTCTGCTCTCCCGGGGGAAATAGCTGCCGCAGGCCCGTGACCAGAGCAGGCTCCGAGTCGAACGGAGCGGCTGCTTCGAGGAACAAGAAGCGTTGCAGTGCATTGCATAGCAGTGCAATTTGGATGAGGTATAAATGAGTCATTTAAAGCCATTCCTTGTTTTTTCTCTGAACCAAATGTGTTTCTGAGCTGAGAGAATAAATGTGACATAAACCTGGAAATAAGACTCCAGCTCATTGTGGGATTACGGGGTTTTGTTAGTGTTGCAGACTGCTTATGGTACGGTTGCTTGACAGTTAGGAATCGCTTTTGGTTTGCCTCCACGCTTGAAACTGAATCAAGCGACTTTCCTGTTTTGTTAACATATGATCAGCAAACATAACTCTTGTTACGCTGCATATGTAATACCCATAATATTGTCAGTTGTGCCCTGACATAATGTGTAAAGACGCAGAGGATCGTTTCTTCAGTAGCTGTAAGCCGGTGAGGATGAGAGGTGTTCTGACAGCCAGACACTGGCACACCAGATCTCTCTTCCCCACCCTGGAAGCAGAAGCAGCTAAGTTTATATGAGTGTTTTGGATGAGTAATTTTTAGGTAGGATGGAAAACCCAAGGAGATGCTGTTCTCCAGACTGGAACAGAGAAAGTGTATGTTGAGGCAACATAGAGACTTATGAGCAAATGCTTCAGCTGGAGTTGCATAATACCTATTAGTGGGGGGGGGGGGGGAAGTAATAATGGAAGTTTCTTGCTCTTTCTCTTCAGTTGGGATATTCTAAGCTTTCCACTATCAACTACAGTGACCAGATAGTCATGGATCAGCATTAGTGTATCTGTCAGATAAATGCAGGATATAAGCAGCATTTGTTAGATGGAGTCTATATATATAATACTGTTTTTATATTAGAATAGTTACCAGAAACTGCAGCCAAAGTTGTGCTAGACATTACACAGATGACCAAGCTGAAGAAAAATGCACTATTCCCACAACACGCCAGAGAGGGAACTGGAAGGGAAAGCAGGCTTTTGGTCCCTTGCCTCCGTGGACCGCACTGCCTTTGTGTTCAGTCAGTGGCTGCAGAAGCGAACGTGGAAGAGTGTGTGGTACCCATCCTTACACCTTTACAACAGTTTGTAAAATAAGTATTTCTGGGAGGTGTATGAGGTAAGGTAAGCATATACGTACACCTTTGATCTTAAAAAAGAAACAGGTAGGGCTCATTTGGTTGGTGGATTGGTTGTGGAGATGATTTCGGTGCGAGTGTCCGGGCTGGCAGGGAGGGCAGCAGCACCTAATTATAAGATTAGGATTTGTTGGCTTTTTGTTAGTGTGTAGAAAGTCCTACACCTACAAGATTCGTTTGTTTGTGTATTTCATAAAAATAAATTATATATATTCCGCCATAGCGATTATTTAGTGATTTTGTAATATCGAGATCCTGGTATCCCCTGGTTTAGAAAGCTCTGGAAAGCATGAGGCGCACTGCAAATGTTGTTTTTAATTTTTAGAGAAGAGACTAATGAACATGAAGTTGTGTCTGGTGATAATAGGAATATAAGTGTGTTGCCCAAGACAAGATAAAACAGGGAAAGGCAAATGATAGCAGTGAGTCAGCCTTTCAAAGCAGATAAATAGTAGAGACCTTTACTCTGGTAACCCTATCACAATGCACTCGACTAGAAAAGTACTCTACCAGAGGCCTTTTCTGAAGATGTCAAAGAGATAAAAACACTAAATGTAGTAGCCATATATATTCAGAAAGATCAAGGGAACATTTAAGAAAAACTAAAGAGCTGAAAATCTAATTTCAGATGTGAGGAAAATGTTGGACACATAAATAAATTATAGCTATGGAACATTTAGAACTGCAGAATTAATTATAACCTTAATAGGAGGCTGACAGCGAGAGCCTACTGTGAAGGCATTACGGTGCTGATTAAGGCCAGTCGAGGAAAAAGAGCACTTACAAAATTTCTGCTGAATGACATGTGTAAAACTGCTGGTGTGTAAACCTAGCATGGAGTTATGCAACCACGTATACAAAGGAAAGACGTGTGCCAGAGGCCAGGCAGACATCTAACTTGTGACTGATACTTACATTTACTCTCTGTGTATTAAGATCAGTTAATCACCACAGTTGCATACACAATTATCTTAAAAATTAGGCCTATTTCTATGGAAATGTTAAGTTCAGTTTTATTTTTCTCTGATATGTCTTCGTATTTTTACTGTCTCCTTTTGTCAGAGTTGTTCTTCAGGTTGACCATTACAAGACTAGTGTGGATTTATGGTATATGTGAACAAACTGCATTTGTAATATGCCACTGAATAGTTGGGGCATAAATTTAGAGGCTGATCTATTTACTCTTGTCTGAAGAAAGCAGTCGTAATTTTTCGAGTTAAATGTTTTCTATGAGCAGGAGAGGAACTATTAATATACTTAAATTACACTAGGTTTTGTGAACTAGGTAACAGGGAATGTTGTTCCAAAGTGTGAATTCAAATATGGGCTGTAGTAAGAGGTGTGATGTTACAAATCTAATTGATAGGCGTTTTTTCCAGGAGATGGTGTTCCTAGATGAACTGAGCATGTCTTTCATCCTCTAGGTACAATACATACTCGTGTAATTTCACTCAGGTGATCAGTCTAAATTATAAGATTAGGAATGAGTAGACATCTATGGACAATATTGGTGTGTGATACTCCCAAACCTCACGTCAAGGATGGGATGGCGGTAACGATGATTAGTATGATTACTGTTCAGTTCTGCTTGTTTATTTGTGATGAGGATCATGGACTATGAAACAGCTGGAGCCTGGATAGATGTGGGATATAATCATCAGTAAATTCAAAAATAAATTTAGGATTTTGTTGAGCATCCTGAAGATGGTATGAAGGCTTTTCTAACTCAGTTGCCCTCTTCAAATTTTTGTATACATCCAGTGATTGGCTGAAACCATTCTTGTGGTGCTATCGCAAACCTGAGCAGATAGAGAATATGCTGTAGATTTTGTCTCTGGAGATAATTGGACCTGTGCTTGTTCCCCCCCCCCCTTTTTTTTTCCTTTCTCTTCAAGAGTTTACAGGCTCAGTGTCAGGGATATTAGAATATTTGGACAGCAACTGCTGAGATTAGGTCCTGTTGCTCACAGCAAAAGCTGAAAATTAGCAGAAAACATTTCCATTTCTAATTACAGCAGAACACTTGCTCTGAGATAGAGTTGTATACACTACTCTGCTCTGCAGGTTTCCCATTTTCTCTGCTAACATCTGTAAATAACTTTCAGCTTGTCCCTGTTGATTCCCCAGCTGCTCTGTCTCCCCTGTTGCTGGTGTCAGAGACAGATGAGTTTCGAAGGGAGTGCAAGAAGACAGGAACAGAACGGCTGCAAATCCCCACAGAGCAGTCTGCATGTTCCAGTTGGTCACCAGCGTTGTGCCGCATCCCAGAGAGTCTGCGAGATCGCTGAGCGCATAAAGGTTTTCTGAAAATCCACCCTGAACATTTATACGTGATCAAAAGGAAGAGAATTTAAGAGTTTACTTTGTGTTCAATGGCGAATTGTCTTCCTTTGCCATCTTTTATTTTGTTTCCTCTATGAGGTTTATCTTCCCCTCATTTAAGTTAACAGTGAAGCTCAAATTGGCTCATGTGGGACAAGATCAGTGTCCATGCCAGGAAGCATTTTTTTAATAGGGTAATAATAATTTGACATTTGGTGTTTTATGTAATAATAGCATGATATTTTGGGGAAAATGTTTACCTGTGAGTTCTTTTTGAGTTTATGAAGCTATTGTCTGATAATACTTGCCTCTGTGGAAGTGAAATCATCTACAGACTCTGTCAGGCATTTTACAGACTAGTGAAATTAGAGGGTCAGTAAACACTGAAATCTATTCCAGTGTGAGCAATGGACAGTAGAACAGCTGATGGTTAAATAAGCATGACTGCCAAATTCATCCTCAGATATTTAGAAGGTGGTAATTTCCCTGGAAACAGGAGCGAAAGACTGTGTTAAGACTGGGTCTCCAGCACGACATATGCCTTCCAGGAAGGAATGCAAATAATCTCGGAGAAAGAGGAGAGACATGGAGGGCTTTGCCTTGTTGGCAGGAGGGGTTATTTCAGCTGTAGGACCAGCTGAAAAAGAGGGAAACTGCTTGCCTAAAAAGGAGAGTAAAAGAAAGGAAGCGCTGCTCAATCAGCAATGAAACTATACACAGGAGGAAGGAGTGAAGTGCTGCAAAGGCTAAGGTACAGAGCAGTGCTGGAGTCCCCTGAGGCCAGTCAGAGCTTAGATGTACTTACCGACGCTGGCAGGTCCAAAAGCATTAGGTTCAGTGGTGGTTGCTGCACAGCTGATGTATACATGCGCAGCAAATCTGACACATCCCGGCTGGGTCAGACATACTGCACATTCGCACACAGACTCTACATCATATGTGCAGTGAGGTTGATGCACATGTGTCTTTGCACATGTGATTCAGCGTTCTTGCAAAATGGCCATTTGCTCAGGACTTCCTATGTCCAGCATCTTAGGCAAATCTGTTTAGTCACTGCTCAAGGCAGCAGAGAGAGATTTCCTGCTAAAAGGCATGGACTAGTATCCACACTGGGAGAGCTGGCAGCTCTGTGTGAACATACCTGGATCCAATGCAGCTGGGACCCAAACACAGCTGCGTATGAGCTCTACTAGGAGGAAATAGTGCAGCTACTCACAAAGTTCTCGACCTGTGCAGAATAACCAGGTTGGGTTCACAAAGCCTCTTCCTATTGGCTGGAGAAAAAGAAAAGAAAAAGAAATTTGGATGAAGGTCAAACTGAGTAATACTCCACTTATTCTTACAGATGCCTTTTACTCAGTCATGTTCAATTCCCTACCTTCTCTCTCAAATTTGTCTAGTCGTCACTTCCAGCCCACCTGTTCCAGCTTTACTTTTTTATTATTCCACTCTGTTTTCCCTTCCTCTGTGTATACGCAGGCTCCAGCTCCTCCTTTATACTCCTCTCCCGTGAATCAGTATTTCTGCAAGCTGCATTCCTTACGTAACAGGATTTAGGATTTTTTTTCCCCTTTTCTTCCCACCATACTAGGAAGATGAATCCCAGTGCGATTGGAGATACACGTGTCAACAACTAGCTCTCACAAAAACTGCAGAGCTGAAAGTTTGCTGCATCTGCGTTTTATTTTAGTTTAAGCAGTTTACTATCTTGTACAAGTTCCTGTGAAAAATAGGGTGTTCCCCTTGTCTTTGAGTTTCCTGGACACTTGGAATGGTTCATGAGACAGATTTCTATAGTTAAGGTTCCTGGCTGAATGAATAATATGCAGTTTAATAAAAGGTGAAGCAACATGGATAGTAACCAAAAATAACAGCACAGAACAGTTTTAATGGCTTTCATCCAGTGTTCATTAGAGTCGATGGGAGTTTTTTCATTGGCTTCAGTGGGATTTTATCAAGTCTCCTGAGAATACTGTACAAAAAACTAACTTCAGACAGCAAGCTTTATAATATGCAGTACATAAAGTGAAGTAATAATCATCAGGAAGAAATACTGAGCTGAAGCCAAAGGCAAATGGAAATCAGGTTATTCAGGTACTGTGGAACTGTTCCATATGTCTGATAAATGGATGTATCCGACAGTACGTTTTACACAGTCAGAGACTCCCTGGGTACCTGGGACGGGAGCCTTTCCCAGAGTGCTCGTGGACTTGCTACAGTAGTTCCTCAAGAGCACCTGGGTGTGATGACTTCTCCAAACGCGAACTCTCAGCCCACGCCTACCGTGGAAGGTGTTTCAGGTGACATACTGCTGCCCGTGACACTGAAAAAGTTGTCTTAGCTTTCTAGCTTCAGTGTTGATGTTCATTACAGACACAACCCCAAAAATATGTCTGAGTCATTAGCAACAAATTATTTTACTAGCA
The DNA here is from genome assembly GCF_036417845.1 of Apteryx mantelli. Taxonomy (NCBI): domain Eukaryota; kingdom Metazoa; phylum Chordata; class Aves; order Apterygiformes; family Apterygidae; genus Apteryx; species Apteryx mantelli. The sequence goes on from NC_089987.1 coordinate 6,296,716, forward strand.
ACGAATTATTTTACAAAATATTTGCAAAATGCTAAATATCTCAAGATGTTTGTTGAGCAGAAATAAATACTGAAAGCAAAACAATGGTAATTAAACCCTTTCTTGCTCATTCAAGATTAATGATATAAAGATTAACTGTCATATAAATACCTGAATAAATGAATAGATTAGACAAGTATTACCTGAGTATTTTCCTGGATATCTGGCTTTCTCAGGATCATTAATTATTGACTTTTCAAAACTTGTTTCTAACCGACTTTAAATTCACAGGATCATAGGCTAGTTTAAGCTGCAAGGAATATCTAGAGTTTTTTGAATCACTTATCAAATTTCTTGCCACCAAATACATATGTAGCACAGAATAATTTGCCCTCAGATCCTACATGCAAGAAATATGTACTAAAAATTGAGACATTGTGTTGAGATCAGCCAGTTTAGAAACACCTCCCATAAATTATTTCCGTATCTTTTCTTGAAAAAAGGTAAGAGTTTAATGCAGCAACTTAATCTGTTCTCTGACTTCTACAAGTGGAAAACAGCACAACCAATAAGTAGAAGTTTAGCCTGAAAGAGTGGGTTAATTACTTTTTTTTAAAAAAGAAATAGCTGGTGGTAACCATAATTCTCCTACTAAGTAGTTTGCATAACATTTCTTTTTATGTGAAGCTGAAAGATTAAACATCGTATTCTCTCTTCAGAATGCCTGGAGTTGCATAACATGATGTTATATTTAACAAAAACGTTACGTGTCTGATTAGTGAGATATGAATATACCTATTCTAGTCACTGTTGTCTTGAATGCAATGATACATAACCTAGATCGAGGATCTAATGATGCTTTTGTAAGGTGCAGACAGCTGTGCTGTTGGGCAGCTTTTCAGTATACTAAGAAATGTGCCAAGTTGTTTAAAATATATTCATTGTAAAATGCTGACAGTAGGATCTCAAAATGCAAAACGTGCTAAAAAAAATCCTTTTAAAGTGGTAAAAGTGTGTGCATGTGTTTATGTGCGTGTATATATATGTATATAAAGGAATTTATTGCTATTTTGCAGTTGAGAAAACTGAAGCGTAGACAAAACTAAATTAATTTCCCACAGTCAAACAAGGTGTCAGCGACAGACTTGATAAAGAAACCACCAGTCCTGTTGAGATAGGCTGAGCACAAGCTTTGGCTCCGGGCTTTTACAGACATAACACCGAACACAACACAGATGCGGATTGCTTAAATGTGCTAGTCTGGTCACCCCTTCTCCAGATAACTTCAGCTGGGACTCATTAATGCGGCAGAGGTTCTTGCTTGCCAAGTTTGATTGCTGCTTCTAGCCACTGGCCTTTGTGGCCGCTTAGATGTGGTAGCCACAAACCACCCGATCACCTCTCTGCACGTACGCTGCTCTGTCCTGCCCTTTGTGCATGCGGGGGAATAACTGGATAATGGGAGGAGGGAGGAGGTGGAGAAGGGCGTGAGGGTCAAGGACAAGCCTGTTGCTGTTCTGAAGGAGGTTAGTGCCATATACTTAAAAAATTAAGCTACTATATAATTTCTTTAGTTCTTTCAGTTATACGAAACATGTTTATTGATCGTTATTCACATTAATATTACAATAGAAAGTCTCTTCTCAAACTACAGCACAGATTTACTTGACAGACTGAAGCGTCAGGTACAGTTTTGTGAACAGTTTAGATTTTTGCAATGACAAAAAGTAATGTACCTGGCACATTCTTCTAGTGTTGCAAAGATTTTGCTATAATTCATTTCACAAAGGTCTGTAAAAAGTCAGTAATAAAGTACTATAATGGCAAATTAAAAGTGGAATTTTGAAGAATGAAGCCAGTTGCAATTACTACTACCACTAAATTAATTCATATTAATATTTTATTATAAGAAATTCTCTGCCTCTCTTCTAGCTCCAGGTAACTTCTGACACAAGGTGCTAAGTGGAAATATCATATCTTAATCAACAGATGACAGTGTTTCTTGTGGCAGAAAATTAAATTGATCAGATAACATGGTTAGTGCTAACTTACTGAATCTTATTGTTTTGACAACTGGACTGTGTTTAATAACAAGCTAAAAAAAATTGAACAGATGTCTTCCCCCCTCCCCCCCCCCCCCCCATGAAAATGCAATTTTCTTTGCCACTGGGTAGGACCAGGCTATAACTTCACGGTCTTTCCTGATATATACGCTGCTCCAGGCACAGGATTGACTCACTATTCCTTCCCTTGTCCCAAGGGAGAAATAATACACTTCACCCCTTTTTTATGAAGCAACTTTGTGATGGGCAGCTAGCTTAGATAATGAGTGGAAATTTTGCCTTCCAGATTGCAGAGCACATTGCAGCAGGAAGCTCTTAGTGAAAACCCTGTAGCCTCCCTCCCCAGCTGCGCAGAGCTCAGCCGAGCGGAGCGACCAGTTTGGTCCCTCTTCCCTTGCCTTGTGTTGCAGCCTTGGGACACTCGTGCAGCAGGGACTGACTCAGGCTGAGTCCGGATGGCCGAATGCGACTGGAAGAACTATCAAATTACCTCTCCGTGGACTTTGTCAGCTGATTGATGTCATGCAAAACTAATTGTTAAAAATGTATTTTCTTTCTCTCCAAACCCAAACATACTGAAAATTAGTACACAGTCTCCTTTCAGATGTCACCAATTCCTGCTGCAAATTATGCTGTCACCCTCTCTCACATATCTTGTCATGCCCTTCACCCATCTCTCTTGCTTTATCTGCTCGATAATATCTCACCTGTCGTAAGCACTTAGGCTGCAGCCCATCCTGCCAATTTTGCCTCCTGCGTCTTGTAATTTCCCTGTGCGCATAACTTCATTCTGAAATCTCTTCCGTCCTCCACTAGAGCTGATGTTTTATACATACCATATCTCTTCTAAAAACATCTATCCCTGATTATCTTTCACACTCCTTCATCCACTTCCACTGCCCTTTTATGTTTTATTCTTGCCATATTTATCTGTATGCCAAGAATACAAATGCTCTGGTCCTGCATATACTGATGTGCTTATTCTGGTGCTTCTTTATTCCATTGGATTTCAGCAGGTACCGCTCCATTGTTCATTCATAATTTGCTCTCTTAAAATAGAACTTCCTTTTCTTTTCAAGAAATTCTCTCCTTTTTAAATATCTTTTATTACCCTGCTGAAAATTCATCTCTTATTTTATGGAGAGTTTTCTCGCTTTGTGAACTTTCTGCAGTTTCCCTGAAGTTTCATGGAAAAATATCCAATATATTTAGTAAAAGGAAACTTCCTATGTGGAAAACAATATGCCTAACATCATTAACATTATTTTATGGCATCTTGTGTAGAAAGGTTTCTCATCAATTTGGCAAACAAATGTTGATTAATTGCACATTCTGAAACCATCCTTTTTCCCACAAAATTTAAATTAAGAATTGCTGCTGGGATCATCAAGTTTTACCTCCTGCATAACACAGGTCATACAACTCCCTTGTATTTTGCTTCATATCTGCTACCTTTGCTTATTGCTGGAACGAGACCATATGCTTCAGAAAAACAGCATGTGTTGTTTTTAAATTATCCAATGTTGGAAAATCCACTGCATCATGGATAAGATTTTTCCATGATTAATTAACCTTACTGTTAATACCATGTGCCTTATTTCTAATCTGAACTTGCAGAGCCTCAGCTTTAACCATTGGTTACTTTTTTTCCTACTCTTTTTAACATAAAGCCCTTGACAAAGGTCTTCCTTGGACAAGTGGAAATCTCTTTGTGACTGTCTCGTTTTGCAGGTTAGACTGAGCAGCTATCCCCAAGAATACTTTAGCATTTTCCATTTTGTTATAATAGCTGGATCTTCCAAGATACTGTCTCTCATCGACATGATGAGAGCTGGTGTTTCTGGCAGGACTGAATTCTTGCAGCAGCTCCTCTCTCCAGTGCTTGAATGTTAGCACTCTTGGTGGCCGCCGTTGTCTGAAGCTTCCTTGTAGCTGCTGTCACATGTATGCATGTGTGATGCGTGACTTGTATGTGTGTGTGTGTATATATATAAATATATATATAATATAAAACTTATACACACACACAAGTATGTATTTATGTTATATATGCTTGCGTGCATGCATATATATAGCAAAAGAGCCCCTTATGGTAAAAAGGGATTAAAAATCAGCTTGATTTCTTGGAACAGAACAATCTTTAAACCTTTGAGGATTTGGTACTGAGGGGAAGCGTGTTCCCCATGTGCTTCCATGGATCATCTCAGGGGAAGCTCTAAAGGCCTCATTCTTCTAAACGCCAAAGAGTGGAGAGGTGCTCGTCTGAGAAGCCTGTGAACACTTCTTTGACTTGCCTTTGATATCGTTAACTTTTAGAAATCACGCTTAAAAAAACAGAGAAGCAAACCTACAACAGACCTTGTCCAAGGGAAACACATGCACAGAAACACATCCCTTATTACTGAAAGATGTCTTTTTTTCACATTTATTTCTATACTGGACCACCGTGAGATAACTGGGAGAGTGGGTGTAATATGCAGTTCTGCAACCATTCTACTAGAAATATAATCTCACTAAATATAGACAATGAACTCTTTAAAACCACTCTTCCATTAAAAATAGCTCTAGAAATAGAGCTCTATATTAATAAAAACCCTCATGGTAAGTCTCTTAGTTACACAAAAAAGGATAAAATAATTTAAAGAAAGCACAGTGAAAATGACGCTTTTTAAATGAATACCTGTGTTGCACTGCTAGAGAACTTTAAGTAATTTTTCCTATTGAAAATCTCTGTGAAATCTCAACTTCATACCTCAGATAACTGAAGGAATATTAAATTTACCCTTAGGACTCTTTGTAGGAAACCCTTCTAATACTGTTTATATTTAGTAGATAATAGTGCATTTATGGTGGTCACAGCCTCCCTAATAGAGCTGTAATAGAGACATTGTGTATTTAATCAATACCATGAATAATAACTTATGTTTATTAACTGTAATGGCACCGTGGTTACCTTCAGCTCGCATTGTAGGGGTATCAGCATCTTGTATGACAAAGAGCTGTGGTATTTTTTCAGAATAACCCAGTATAACTATTTTTATCCAGGCTCTTTAAAGATTTAGCAACTGCTTATTACATATCAAGTGTCTAATCTGTTTTCGCTTTCAGCGCAATGCATATTTTCACAAGTTGATAGGTATTAAAAGATACTCAAATAAGTAAAGGTCAATGGGAGATAAAACGAAGTTTGGCTAATGCCTCTGTTCCCTGTGCTTTATAAAGTATAGCTGCTTTTAAATATTTGCAGTATTCTCTCAGTGAGATAGTGATCTTGGATTTGTTTTCTACTGAACAATTATGAAAAGTGTGGCATTTAATTACTCTGAAGTATCTTAAATAATCGAATTACTGTGTAGCCTGGTTGTTTTTTTTTCTCCTGACTTGCAGTGTGATCCTGGCCACTTCCTCTTTCTTGAAGACAAACTTGAATTACCATCAGATCTCTCTCATTTTTAAGTGCCAGATTCCCTCTTTTTGGTCCTGGTTTCTGCTGCGAATGAAAGGCATTCACCTGCTTTAGAGCTGCTGAAGCGGCGGACGGGGAGGAAGCATTCTGGTGACCCCCGAAATCCGCTTGCTGTGCTGCGGAGTAGCGGAGCGTGTACCCGGGCAGGAGGCTGGAGAGGCTTCGGGCAGACTTCGAAGCCACCTTGGCTGTCGTCAGAAGCGTGTTGAAGTTCATGGCTCTGGAGGGTTTCGAGGTGGATGGCTCGGCACAGTCCAACCAGGCAGTTTCAGAGCAGCTCTAAGGAGAACTTCCTGAAAACTTCAGATCAGCGGAGAACGATTTTGCATAGGGAGAACCTTACTCTAAAAAATCAGTACAAGACTTTGCACTTACACACAGGCACAGTCTAAAATACTGGCATATTTTAAATGCAAATAATTTCTTTAGCTTGCTGGTGAGATTTTTATTTGTGGCATTTTTGTTATGAATTCCAAAGAGTCCTTATTTACACTGACAGTGCTGTCTCCAAGAAGAAATTCTTTTGTGCATAAGCACTCATCTGTGGGTATGAGGCATTTGCAGGCTGGCCAGGAGTAGCTGCCTTAACCTATTATTGTTGGTTGTTGTTTTTTACTCCCATGATTAAATGGGAAGCAAAATCTTGTATTTGTTGATTTACCGTTCACTCTTTCTAGAGTAATGAGGCATCCCTGTAAGATCACTCTGCTGAGAACACTTGTGCTAGAGATGGGATCGGTTGGCAGGTCCCGAGATATAAGAGAATATGGAGCTGTTGGAAATCGGCCAGCGATAGTATCAGACGCATCCTTCTGTCTGAGTCTCAGCTGATTCTTCGCCTGGCTGTAGAAGAATCAAGACAGCCAAATTTATATTCGCAGTTGTAAATTGCTGCAGTTCCTATGATCTATCCCTTTGTCTTCGACTTAGCTGCAATAATTCATATACATTCCTCTTCCAAGAAATAATGCTTAATTTAGTGGAGGATAAAAGAGGCCTTTGGAACAAACTGAGAAAGTCTTTTGAGATTTTAGTTTCATAGTCAATTTAACTGATGCTGTTGTTGGCCTTCTGGTCTGGCCTCACCCAGTTTATGGAAGTCAAGCCTGTGATGTGCTGCCTTTGTGCTTCTCAGGTTTGTGTTCAAGGCAGCCCTTTGTAGGGCAGAAACAACAGCCCGCCTCTTGAGCTGACATTAGGTACCTTTCCTTGCCATCACTGTTAGACGCTGCCACATCAATGGAAGGAGCAGTATTGTCTGGATGAAATGTGACTGTCACGGGAACGGGCTGTAGCAGACCGTATTCTAGTTCGGCGTTTTTAGTATTCAGACAACATCGTCAGCAATGGATGGAGGGCATCTTCCATAACAGGGCTGTTGCGGTGGGAGCAGAAATGCTGATGCTCTAAGAGTGGTTAGACTCACATCTGTGTTACATTCGAACTCGTATTTACTCTGCTTCAAAGGAAAATCAAAGTAGAAGTTTTTGGTTGTGGTATTGCTAAAACTCTGTATCTTTTATGTTCAGTTTACTCTGTAAACGATGTAAAATTCATTGGCATCAGTTAATTAGATTTCTGCATTCATTGGGGAGAATCAGATAAGATTGGTGTCATTTCATTTAGAACCTTAGATCATACTTTCCTAAAAGAGTCCTCATTGAAGACTAGAGGATAGCGTAAGTCAGTGTGGTATTAACCCATTTGTGCTTAGCTCTGTACTGTATAAGAATGCAATCTGAGATGAAGAGTGAAGAGGTCTGGGTTTAATTCCTTGCTCCTCACACTTTTCCCATGTGACCCTGAGCAAATCACTTACTCTTTTGATTCCCTCTGGAAAGTGGAGAGAGCAGGATTTTCCTGCCTCACAGGCACACTGCAAGAGTGTCATATGCTCAGATACTGTGGTGTGGGGGGTCTACAGAAGTGTGTAAAGTAGACAGATAGATAGATAGATGTGCTACTGCTCCTTCTCAGTAGTAGCTTCAGCAGAAAACAGATTTCTCAGGCTTTCCGCAGGACTATAATGAAGTTTACTTATTTTCTGCCTCCCCCTTACTCTCATTATAAAAATGAGAATAATTTTTTATCAGCAATAGTTGTGCTAAATCTGTATCATTATTTGTGTGTATTTGGAAAGTGGTTGTAGCTTGAAAGATAAAGTTATGTGAGGATGTGAGAGAGTAACATTTCCTTTAATTTAAATTACGATAATGGTACACACCCTGCATTCCCCTCCTTCCCCACCTCCGTCCCGATTGTCATCTTAGGCTTCCTCCTAGCCCTGAAATCTATTCATGAGAAATGCTGATGTAGAGACATATTTAGAAAGAAATCAGCAAGCACAGGACATCCAAACTGAGCTCAACAGGGAAGATAATAAACAAAAATTAAGCCTTTTGCCAAGAAAAATAGTTCAGCAATAGCTAACTCTTATCAATTTTAACAATCGAGAAAGGGGACAATTTTATGTAAAAAGCAGGTGGCATCCATTTTATGCTGTAGGATACATAACTACTTGTTTTCCCCAAGCAACTCACATGACAATTCTGTCTCCCAGATGGAAGAAGGTTTCTCACACCATTTCACTCTTAATTTTACAGAGCACTGGATCACTGCCTCTGTCTCCTTGGGCTCCCTCCACCAGTGCTTTCTAGGGGTGTGCAAAGTGTCATACTAGAAGTGTTAATTTGTTAGCATTGGCCACTTGACATTAAGTCCATTTTCAGTGATAGTAAAACCATAAGGAAGAAGTGGAACTGTGCATTTATTTGGGATTTAGAGGGACATTGTCACAGCAAGAAACATATGGGGAAGAAAAAAAATACAAAAGCCTTCAAAGTCTTGCTACCACCAGCTTGTTAATTCAAATGATTTAAAAACTGTGTGTAGTTTACTTCGCTTTTTATTCTGTGGCTTACCTAGAGCATGGCCTTCTTACACACAACCGAGCGTGTCCTGGAAGGTGTCCTTCTATGGGTCCGATTCCTACAGCATCTTAACATGTATGGTAGGAATTTCTTGTATATGCATTTCATGAGGAGCCGAAGCTTGGAGAGATTTGATGACTATTTCAGAACCTGCTTATAGTCAGTGGAGGGACTGCTTTTGATTTGGATCAGGCCCCCAGTGACTTCTCTGCTGCTGTACAGGAAGTTTGAATAGGGAATTGACCTTATCTCATCCAGCAGCCTGCTCTTAGCACAACAACATCTATCCCCTCTCTTTGAAGCCACTGGGAAATTTGGCCATCACATTAGTTAGGTGGGATATTTCAAGTTCTTGAAAGAAGTTCTTTTGAACATCTGAAAAAGTTTGTGTTGTTTAAATGAAATTTGGGCATATGGTGATTTTCATGATCACCATGATTTTCAACAGTCTGCTTGTATAAGTAAGGAATCATTGCATTAATGTATATATAGCTGGCCTTAGTTTTGCTGTCTATGATATGGGAAGAAAATAGTAATATCAATCTGTAATGGTTTGGATTAACCACTCATATTTTATGAAGGAAGGACGGCTTATAGGGAGAGTTATGATTATTTACTAAACCAGCTCATATAACTGGAAAAAGTGGACAAGCTCTCAGACTCAGAGTTCTAGCAATTAGAAAATACAAAGTACCGAAAAAATCTTAGGTACTTTGTACTTCTGAGCATTGCTTCCAGAGGCTGAGAAAATGTCTCTTGGATCATGTAAATCATACCGTTCTCACTTAGCCATAGATCACTCCGTCTACTCTGTTAACATAACATGTTCGTACTTGTTTCATCTCAAGGCTCTTTTTATTAAGTGCTATACACATGTGGGATTGCGTGGGTTGAGATATGATCAAAACGGTATGTTAAACTGTGGCATCAAAACAAAGATGAGTCATGGAAACAAACTTATGTAGCAGGTAACAAATGTTTATAAGAGCAATTTTACTTTAAAAAATTTTTTGGGTAAGTAATTAATTTAAACTTTTTGCTGCTTGCCTTTACAGAAAAGAGAAAATTATCCAAGTATATTCTGCTAAGCATTAGAGATCAATAACTATAGATAGCTGAGGAAGTCTTCTTGAAAAGGTCATAGCGTCTTGGTTTGAGGTGCCTAATATTAGTTTTCCAGTGAAGTTACCAGTGCTTTAGTCTTGCGTAGGACTCCCATGGTTGATACAGAAGATAAGTGAGAAAAGGTTCTTTCCTTATCATCAATTTGGAAGGACCTTAGTATGTCTCATCAGCTAACTTCCTTCGTGCTTGCTGTTGTTTAGACCCCCAGCTCTGACATTCCCCGGTAGAGAGGTCCTGTTTGCTCTCTGACTGCAGGGGGAATTATGTTGCCTTCATCTGCCAAGCCTCTTCACTTGGCCTTGGCGATGGGTGGGAGGTGCGGCCGTGAGGAGCAGAGCTGTGAGCTCCTGCAAGAGCAGCTGCTTCGTCTCTGACTTTGGTAGTTCGGTTGAACAAAAGGGGCTCGGGAGCATGGAGCAACGTGCAGAGCGATCTGAGCATCTGCTGAATAGCTTCTGCCTTTAAACTTTCTCTTGCTGCTGTTAAAACCCGCTCACCTTCTGTGCTCACTGCGATGCTCCCATACGTGTTGCGCTCTATAACTAAGTGAAAGACAAGTATCTCCCTAATGCTTTCTCACCGGTATTAGATCTTTCTTCCAGAAGGCTGGCTCTTCTTTTCATACTTACCGTTGGTGTTAAGTCTTAGAAATCAGGCTGTAGCCTAATTACTGAGCATTCTTTCTTTTGTGTGCCCTTTTCCTCTGATGATGTTAGCAAATGCTTGTAATCATATTAATATTTGTACATAAATAAATCCTATGTTAGCAAAACAGAGGCATACTGGTGAGTGCTAGTCCTCAGGGACCCAAAGTATACTGTCTGCGTGCAACAATGGTGTGTGCTGTGTCAAGAGTGGCAGGTTTCATTTTCCTGAAATAATGCTAACTTACATTATTTTGTGTGAGATTACAAAGAAAGATTGTGATATTTTATTACACTGTCAATCAGCTGGTAGCCTAGCTGTCGTCTGAGTACTGAACCCTCTCTCTCCTTCCTCCCCAAACAAAGCAAATGGAAAACCACACGGTTTTAGAAGGTGTTTATCATAAAATGTATGGAGCATGGTGACACCTTCAAATGGAATAGAAAACACATGTCAAATCAGCTCTATTGTGAAGTAGAAAGAGCAGGTGGATTTCATGAATATATATGTCTATTTACTGGGCATGGAAGATTTTTCTATAAATGAAGACAAGAGTAAATCAGAACAAAATAGGTGGCAATTGAATGAATTTCTTTAGAACAGAAGTTTTTATTGGAGAAACATAATAATTAGTTTCTGCAACCCATAGCTGCAGACACTGACTCTTCTGCTAATGAAAGATACCGTGGATATTGGCTGCAAAAGAATACAGAAAAATTACAGACACTGACAAAAGGGTGTATTTTTCATTTACTAACTTTTTTCTTCTCTGAATATTCCCTTGAATTACCTTGTTTTGTTTACAAGAGATTTGGGGGGCGGGGGAGGGTGGCACATGGCATGCATGGGCAATTACTTTACATACTCATTTCAATCATAATCCATTCAGAATGATAAAAATGAAATCAAATGTAATTTATAATCTAGAACATTGCAGCTAGAGCTTTTTAAATATTACAGCTGCAATGTGATTTGACATAATCCCTTACAATCATCCAAGCTCTTTTAAAACCAAAACCAAAACACATTTATCCATAAGTGACAATTACATCTGCATTTTTTCTTCTGAAAATATGGTATATTATTATGGCTTTGGAGGTAATCTTTTATAAGTAGTGATTACTGGTTGCACACACACCTTTTGTTTTCAGACCTACACCTATCCTGAACCTGTTTCATGGACTAGTCATTTGATTAATGCTGATAATCTATATGAAATAATGTGCCGTTGTTAGATAGTTAAAAAGAAAACCTTCAAGTGGAGCTCAGCCCGTTCTAATGGCTGTCTTGTTGCTATCGTAGGGATGTGTTCGAAATGACACCGAACAGTAGTTCCACTATGGAAGTATTATGATATGAGTGGCATTTAATTCTGTGTTTACAAATCCCAGACCAGCACGAGATGATTGTGAATCCTTTCTCCCAATGCACACAGGGAGAGCAGTTCTCCTAAACCTGACATGGAGTATAATTTCTTAGTTATTGATTTGTTTTATTTCCAAAAAGCCAATTGTGACAGAATCCCAGTAGCCCAATGCTGAAGTACATCTGTAGCAGATTTCTGAGCAAGCTGCTGCCAATCCAGTTTCTGTTTTGTCCACAGAAGCTGATCTCGTCTGTGTGGTTAATTGCCATTATCTTTTCTACTCTGTTACAATCAGAAATGTCTGGTTGTTTTCCATGATTTTGTAAAACACTGCAGAATTATTCACTTTGGCGAAGAACGTCTGGGTGTGTTAACAGAATCCAAAGTTGACCGTCGCTGGAAGGAGGCTCTCCGATTTCAGCAGGCTTTGGGTCATGCATGAGTGTCCTTCTTTTTGGGCTTTACAGCAGCAGCTGGAAGGTCTGCTTGCATCTTCTTGCAACTTCCTGTCTCTCATTCTTCAAGTGGCCGCGTTTCAGTTTTAGTACGCTTTTTAGAGCTGTGCAGAAATTGGAAATTCCCTCGCTGAGGTTTGAAATTTGACTTAGTTCCATACTGAGACAAACTGTCACTCCCCCCTCCCGCTTCGCCTGTAAAATCTTCAGGAAGAAAAATGTTTTGCATTTTGTCTGGGGAGGGGTGGGGGGAAAGGTTTAACATTTTTTGTGGAGTAACTAATCCCTTTAAGGGACATAGCAGAAGATCAGAGTTCCCCGGCTGGGCCTGAAGATGCCAGTATTGATGGGATGAGGAAAGCCGAGTAGAAAAGGAGGAAAGAAGAAACTACCAAGGTGGGAAAATACTAAGCAGTAGGTCCTTGATACTAGGTAAAAGGAATGGCCTAAAGTGTGTATTCTTGGTATTGCCAACCTCAAGGTATTAAAAATCTTGAGTCGGATGTTCCAAAACAATGATTTGTTTTTCTGAAAAGACAGTGAGTTCTTGTTCTTTGTTTTGAGTTTCAATTTTCTGCTACTCTTCCTAGTGTATCAGAGATGTATCATTAAATGTTGAGAGATGGCCCAGGGATGCTGCAACTGGTCTCATCCTTCACATCTGCTGATCCGAATGATGCTGCTTTCCAGAGTCCAAACCAAATCTGTTTCCCTGGGCGTTATATTACATATTCACAGCCCCCAAACTCTGTGCTAGTTCTGCTCTATTAATTCTGATCCTGGCCCCTTCCTTGGTTCTGCCCCTCATCCTATTCCAAGTTCACCAGCATCACTTTTCTAGCCCCTGCCACTTCCAACCCTGCTCCACTTTCCCTCTGCACCTCATCAGGTCTGTTCCCATAGCCCCTTCCTCCCCAGAGCCTACAGCTATCCGCCAGCTCTGCCCTTCGTGCTCGTCTCTGACCCTCTTGAGGTTTTGTCTCCAGCCTTAGCAAGGTCTGCTGCAGAAGAGGTTCTTTTGTTCCTTCCTTTTTCTGGCCTGCTTCTAAAAGAGAGTCCAGGAATAAAGAGCTTTCCCTACTGCTTTTGGATGTTGACAAAAAGTGGAGTAGAGCTGATGTGCTGCTTGTCCCAGGAGGTATGGAGAAGTGGGGCACGCAGACAAAAGGAAGACTGAAGAAGATTTAAATAGAGCTACAGAGCAGCTAACTATATAAGGAAGGAAGGGGAAAAATCTGATATGTTTTTGGATTCAGTTGTACATTGGCCAGCAGAACTCTGTTTATAGGGGTGAAAAGTAAGAGAGCCTGACAGCAGTTAGTCAAGATGAGAGCCGGGTTTTCTCTACTTAAAGCCTGAGATGGGCCCAATGTTAGCATCACTATTTTTAGCAAAGAGGAAGTGAAAAAGGGAAAAAGATCCTGAAAAGTGCATAGAATTGTGTTATTGTATTCTATAAAACAATACAGTGGCATTCAAAATGTAGTTGTTTCAAAGCAAAGCATTCAGATGAAATAAAATTATAATAAAATCTGTCTAACTCTGCAAGCTGCTTCGATTTTGATGAAACTGTATGTTCTGATTGGATTCCTCTGACTCTATATTAAATTTATCCGATAATGTTGACACTAATTTTCTTTCTTTCTATCAGTTGGCCTTATTGCCACTTCCTGCACCATCTTTGTTGTTAATAAGTGTGTTTTTTGCAGAATGTAACACAGCAGAAGCCAGTAAGAATGGTTGAATAGAAAAGGAGACAAAAATAAGCTTCACCTGATAACATGACCCATGTTTTCTAGGTTTCCACATGGTGTGCTTAACTTTCTAATTTGACCATATTTTTGTATTCTGAATATTGTATGATGTGGTTTACCCAAACCTAAAAATAGAATGAGACCTAAATTAAGTGGATGTATCATAACATTTGAACTAGTTCAATTTGAAATCTCTCTGTTTTAGCTCATGGCATAGTGTGTTTTTGTAATATTTACTTTGGGTTTTTTTTTGGTATGAGAGAAAGGCAAGAGAATAAGTCCTAAATGATTTGGTAAGAGGCTTAACTAATTCAAAAATTGCAGTTCTCTGTGATTGCATGGAAATTATAGTTGGTAGAACCTTGTCCCCATAAGGTGTCAGTATAAAATGAAGATGTTCAAATGACCTAAGCATTTTTGCAGATTTTTTGAAATCTATAGAACTGTAGTTGTTTGTACAAGTGCATAATTTGACTGCGTATGTGTAGCAGACATCATTGAAATTGGGATATTTTTAGTCCAAACACAATAATTTAATGCACTTTTTTATGTGTATAGAAATGGATGTCACCCTGAGGCTGGTATGCAATAGGCTGAGAGTGGTAAGTTAGGTGTTGAAACACATAGCCATTGTGAAACACTTCTGAGGGGGATATTGGGAAGACAAATGAATCTATGCAAACCAACTTTTGTTCTCTCCTGTTGAAAGGTATTTCCTTCCTTGCTGAGGTAGTACAGCACATTTTCTCATTTATTCCTTCATTTCAAAATCAATATTCTGCCCACAGTTTCAGTTTCCTTATCCGCTCTATCTTATCTGCTATCTTTGTGGAGCTGGACAACAAATTCAGCAATGACCAGTATTTACAATGCAGAAATTTGTAACAATATGGCTTTGGATAAGTATTCCAAAATAACTTCATGCAATTTTAATGAATGAGTTTCAGGGTGGTGACTCTTATTTAAGAGAGTCTCCTGAAGCATTGATATATTGACTTGCTCTGTACCTGTGCTGTGTATCATAGTGAAGAATCCCCACAAAACCCAATTGGGAGGATTTTATTTGTATTTTGTTGTTGCAGTTATTCATTGTAGAGAAGCCCCTAATTACCTCACCTGAGACCTGTTATAATAAGTGCCATATAATCATTCCAGAAAGACAACACAGAGGAGACAAAGGAATTTTCTTATCACTGTTTTATAGATGGGAACACAGGCACAAGAGACTGCGAATTGTCCAGGTCATTCAAGAAATACACTGCAGAGTTCGGAAATAACCTAAGATCTCTGGAGTTCTCAGTGTCTCAAACCAAAAGTCTTCATTGATCATTTGTAACAAAACACAGAAATAGTAATGTTAGTATCAAGTTTAATTAATTTCATTATTTTCCCAGAAGTATTTAGGAGGAGAAAATTCAGACAGAGAATGCATATTAAAGAAAGAAAAGAAGCAGAAAGCAATAGGGTATCACATCCTCCTCAAAATATGGAGGCCTTGTTTTGAGAAAATATTTCTTGTTTATCACAGCTACAGCATTCTGCTGTTTGTAGATGCAGAATTTAATTACTAGAACCGTTAGATTATTAGACTTTGATGAAAGTAAAGGCCTTTTTTATATGTCTTCAAAAGCAACATTCCATTGCTTTTTTAACCATTCTCTTGTTGTATGATCTGGGACACAAGATGCATGTTCATGAAGTGTGGTGCTTTGGAAGAGGTGCCTGTGATGGCAGAGTTCATGCTGACACCACAACTGGAAGTTTTTTAGCTATGTCAGCACAGACCTGAGACTAAGCTAATAAGCTTTATTCACAGGCTGACTTATTAGCTTGGGCACAGCATCAAACCAGTACTGCTTTTGGACTTGAATTGGCATCTCCGCAACATTGCTCTGCAGGAGCTGATGCCTGCGAGGACATCCCTGAACTGTGCTTCATTGCACAGAGCAGACGTGTTTGCTCTTTCTTCTCAGCTCAGGCATTGGGTGGGTGAAATAAAGACCAGTATCTTTTCAGGGGCTACGTCTAGTTTGGCAATAAACTTTTCAGCCTCTATTCATAGTATGTGACCTAGTTTTGAAGAGGTGCTGAGTACCTACATCTCCAGTTGAGGACAATGTAGATGCAGGTGCTCAGTGCACCTCAACATAGTTTATTCATTTAATCAGTCTTTGCCAATTTTTAGTACTCAGCTTCCCAGGACTGCCTATCTGGCATGTCTAGACTTATTTGCAATCCACACCTTTGAAGATCATTAACACTACTGACTAGACGTGTGGGATTAGAGGTGGGTATTTAATGAGAGTGCTTTTGTTTCTCCATGCCTTTTGGGGGCTGGGATGAAACATGATTTAGAAACTTGGATTTTGGAAGATTATGTATGTAAAACCAGTCTCTCTGCATACATCAGGGGGTTGTTTGAAGAACAAATGACTTCCATCTCTATGCCCAAGTCTATGACAGATTAAACTGAAAGTGCTACCTTGCTTTAATGTGCTTTGTCTGACTAACAGCTGACTAAATGTATATGAACAAATGCCTTGGGACCTTGCTATTTAAGGTTGTTTGGTACTGGTTTAAATAAATTTACATTTAACCTGTTTCTGTCTAGTAGTTTTCTCTCTGGATGGGGCTTAAGCCAGCTAAATTTGCCTTAAGATTTACTAAGATTGGATGGACTAACCGAAGAATGCTAATTTTGAAATGATCTTGAGTTGACACTTCAGAAGGGGCTGAATCATGATTAGGGTGATTTTTTTAAGGACAACACGCTCTCATGTATTTTATGTTTATGTAGAAGCATAAGGAGTAAGAACCAAGCAGTAGAGAGTGGAGATGCTAAAAGGTGACTCTGTCAGAAGACAGTTACTTTGTTTGACATGTGCCATTCAGCAGGTCGACAACTTTCTGTCCTTCCAGACTGATTCTGTTTTACCTTGCTTTTCAAAAATAGAAATGTTTTCTGAAAACAGAGTTGGTAGAAAGTGGAAGATTCTCTTGAAGAATGTTTTCTAGATCCATTTCTTTAAATCTTATTTTCAGAATGTATCTCAGAATGTCTTACTTGCTGTTGGGGGAGTCCATATTTACAGAATACTATCTTTGCTACTTCAATACAGCAAGACATAGCTGGCACCACTCAGATAAATTTAAAGACTATTTTTTTTCCATAAATGGGACAAATTTTATGACCTATCTCTCCACTGTTTTAAAACACGTATTCTGGAGGTTCCAAGCTGACTGTGCTTGGGTCTCATTTGAGCTTCTACACTGTGAATAAGATATGGAGCAACCTATGATAAAATATTAATGAGCAGTAGTCATACTATCCACAGGCATAGATCACACAGCCCACGTTAGTGGTTAGAACTACACACATCTAAAACAGATGCCTTTTTCATCATTGTCTCTGTGTTACTCCTCTCTGGGGATATAAAATAGCATTTAAGAATCCTCCCAAGGGTGCATTCATGGAGCAGATAAGACAATTTCTTCAGCTAGATTGCAGCTGTAATTCTTTTCAATTGTAATTGCTGGCTGGAGAGGTGCCTGCAGGCCAGAGCAATGCTGTTCTTTACATTAGCTTCTTTGAAAAGAAAGGGAAATATAAACCTGGTGATTGTTTTTAAGTTTTTTTTTTCCCAGGTGTCACCATGTGAACTCAAAAGACCAAAGCATTTCAGTAAAACACAAAATCCAAAAAATAATAAAAAAGAATCCATGGCTTCCTCCTGTAGCAGTCTCTTTTGGGTTATGCATTGATGTTAGAAAAAGCTGTCCCACATTTGAAAGCCTGTGTTGCAGTCAACTCCTCCTCATCACAGTCTGTTCTAGATAAGTGTCTAGAAGATAGCAGTCTTTTTCCCTTAACTGCTCCTTTATTTCTGTGTTGCTTTGTTTAGGGCAAAGGATGAAATGTTCTCTCTCCAAACATTCTGACATCTGGCAAGGATCGGGGAAGGAAGTCCTGTGCCAAAGCAAATCCCTACGCAAAAGCTGCAGAGGACTTATTATTTTTACTTTTTTGTCCTGAGAAAATGTATGAGATGATGGAGTCATACTGCAAGTGCTGTTCCGAAAGATGGCAGTTTGCATAATAACAAATAGAATCAAATAAATTGATGTTGTGTAACTTAACAATACTTCACTTAATAAAACTCCACTGCTGTAAGTTGACTTGATGCAGGTGCAGAGATCTGTACCAGTCCTAAAGCAGAGCTGAGACCAGTGAAAGTTTAGTTAAAATCTGGCCAAGTATAATATATATTAATTTTGCACTTGCTAAGGGGTAGCTCTGTAGCTTAATGCTGTATCATACGGTGTTTTCAGGCAATCTGTAGTGGAAGATAATCAGTTGCAAGCTGTAGTGCTTGGACTGAAGAGCACTTTGTAATGTTGAACACTGAGAGGGGAAGGGCCGGACTGGCACGTAGCCACCCCCTAGCTCGCGAGGAGCATGTGCTGAAGTGGGGGATTGAACATCCCCATAGCTCTTCACCTAATAAATCAGTGTCTGCTTTCTGGACTTTACTTGAGCAGTTCCTGAGATCACTGACGTGGTTTTAGGTTGGATGCTGGATTCACTGGGTAAATTTACGTTGGCTGATCAGAGCTGTCCACTCTGGCCTTTGAGTCTGACGGGATGTAAAACTCCTTCAAAAGTCCAAAGAGAAACCCAGAATTAGGTTCCTTAATAAATGACTCATTTTCAAGAATACCGAGCATTTGTCTTTCCCAATGAAGCCAGTGAGTACTTTTGGCAATCTGCCCAATGTGAATGTGGTTTTAGAAATATTTACACAGCTTTCTATTTTTAATAATCTTGATCTTTATTCTTGTAACTTCTATATTAACTGTAAAAAACCAATGCTTTGAGATCAGTTTAAAAATTGCTGATTTGACAGACTCTGTTTTCCCCATAAAACTGCATATCTGAGTGTGGTTAAATCCAGTGACCTAGTCCTGGAGTGAGAAACACTAGGTTGCACATGGCATATCCATTTCACTCAAAGCATGATTGTTGCGACGGAGTGATGCACTTCACTCATAAGAGGGAAGCAGCACTATGTTTATTGCAGTAAGATAGCGACTTAACAAAGTTCAATCGTAAATAAGAATGATTTAATGAGGTTCGATTGGCAAGGTTCGCTCAGTTATTTACTGCATGAAGGACAGGGTCAGATGCATGCGCAATGGAGACCCTCTCGTAGAGTCATGAGGTTCAGAAAGGACCCCCTTGCTTTCTAAACTCCTTCTGAGAGGAGCCTAGGTGCGACTGGATCCAGTCTTAGTCCCAGACTTGGTCAACGGTTCATGTCTAAAGGAGTATGTGTGAAGGGGACCCTCCTGTTGAGTCATGAGGTTCAGACTGGACTCCCTTGCTTTCCAAACTCCCCCTCGGAGGAGCCTGGGTGCGGCTGGATCCAGTCCTAGTCCCAGACTTGGTCAACAGTTTATGTCTAAAGGAGTGTGTGCAAAGGAGACCCTCCCGTTGAGTCATGAGGTTTGGAAAGGACCCCCTTGCTTTCTACGCTCCTTCTGAGAGGAGCCTAGGTGTGGCTGGATGAGATCCTAGTCTCAGACTTGGTCAGCGGTTTATGTCTAAGGGATTATGTGCACATTTAATCAGAGATATAACTCAGCAAAGTTTTGCGAAGTTCACAAAAGTTCAGCATTAATCACTTACCAAGGATCTGTCGCAGGTAAGGAATCTCTCAACCTCGAGGAGTGACCTTGAGAGGCGTCCCTGCTCAAGGGGAGGTTCTGCAGTGCAGCCCGCTGCCGTGCAGGAGAGCTCAATGGGCTCTGGGCTGCCCCCTATTTATGGGGGGGAGATGATTGACTCATAGTCATATTTGCATGCTAGATGGGCCTTAGTTGGTGTGTGCTCAATTAGCCCCTGCATATGTGCTGTTTACAGGGAGGTCAGGTTGAGGGGGAGAGAGCACATTGCGGGGGGGGGGGGGGGGAAAGGAGCACAGCAGCACAGTGATGCAGCCAGCCTTGGGTTCATTAATCTTCAAATACATTTTCCTTGAAAAATGAGTCTACATAAATTTTAGAGCTCAAAAATACAATTCAGCTGCGAAAAGAGCCTGAGTAGTTTGAGAAATTCACATGAGTAGTTTGAGAAATGAGGGGAGTAGTCACTCTCAGAGAGGTTTTTTTCTGTACTAATGAATTGCAGCAACATTTTGATTTTTCCTGAAAATTAAGAGTTTCATATACTCAAAACTTCATCAGCAGAGTTAATGCAGCAAAGTGAGTGTGAATTTGGCTTGCATAATGGTTCTCAATTTTCCAGAATGAAGATTCTTTGCACCTGACAATAAGTAACTGGTTCAGTTGCTTGTTGACTGTAAGGGATGTTTGGTCGTAAGATCCAAAAGCAATGGATAGCTCAATTAGCTCAGTTTAGTCTGGATTCTGAAAGAGTAGTGAGTTAAAAAGACTGATTAGAGGAAGAGCTAGAGAATAAAGAAATTTACAGTGACTGTAAAACCCCCTGCTTTTTCATTGACTTGTTCTCTCAAGTAATTTTACATGATTCAGAATCGGATTGTCTTTAGCTGTCAATGTCTTTAGTCAAGCTCCCTTGAGAAATGATGCTGTTTACATACACCATTAACTAGTGTTCAGTTGGCTTGACAGTTGTATGGATGATGCTTTAAAAGCTGCAGAAAATGTGTTGGTGATACACTGGTAGGAATAGATCCAGTCTCATAATATAGTGGGTGGGACACATGTTCCTAGAGCCATCCTTAAACATGACATAAAATTGAGATCCTGGTCTCAATTATATCAATCTGATACTGTATGGAAAGTCAAAGTTCAAGATGAGGTAGTTGCTTTCTTTAGTTTACACTCTGCATATGTTGCAAAACTGATGAGGAGAGAAGGGAGAAAAAAGGATAAAGAGCAAAAATATGAAACCGCATAAAATAAATACAACTTAAAATGAAATTTGTACACTCTAAATTTTCAAGGAAAAGCACAGCTTTAGTCACCTATCCCTATTACTTTCACTGTGGGCTAAAGCAAATGGAATGGATAAACTCCATACTGCTCTTTAGACAATGTAAGATTTTTATGTCAGTTGGATGTGAGGGGAAAGCAAAAAACTCTCTACCCGTTTATACGAGCAGACAATGAAAAATGATTCTCCTTCAGATAGATAACAACCTTACCTTCATCTCAGCAATACCTAAAATGGTCTGGAGTGGCTTTTCATCATCTAGCTTACACATCTGAAAAATGAAAGGCAAGAAGAATAGAAACAGGAAACCAGTTCCTTGCGATGGATGCAGTTTCACTTCTAACGGCACTCTCGAAATTCACATTCTCAGACACGTTTGCCCGATAATTTTCAGAGCTAAGTCCTTTGGGGGATTTCCCAAATGACTGCTATGTGCATTAAGAGGAACCAGTGCTTTTCTCCCTCTTCTGTTTCCTGCGGTATATACTTGTGCACAGAACACTCTGCCCAAATCTTTAGATGATAGATAGGCAAATACATACCATAGCTGAAATTTGCCCTGCAGTGATGCTCATCCCTGTGCAAGCTGCCAGCACAGCGCCTTATGTAGTGTAAAGCCAATTTTAGGTCCTTAATGTGGTTCTTCTGTAGTGCATAAGAATTTATGTAGATTGTTGCACTGGGGTAAATTTTCTTTATTTGCAAACAGAAAAGTATCCACTTCCATTCCCAGTGCAATTTCAAGCCATGCTTAAGATATGCAGCATCACAGACTCTTGGTTTTTACAGTTCATAAAAGACTTCTATCATCTTATCTTCACTTTCATTATTTCTGCATTGAATTGAACTTACGGTTGTGGCTTGGCACTGCCGGTCTCCCATTTTTGGATGACAGGCAGTTTGGTGGAATGGTGATATGATGTTCTTGGGAGAGGCTTCTTTCTACAGTACAGACTCCAAACTAATTGATTATTACCCATAAAATATCTAACTAACCCTGTGGCCCCCCTGGAACTGGTCAAAGTCCAGTGGAAATAAACATCTGCTGCATGGGAAAAAGAGGGGAAACCTCCAGCTCTGGGTGCACGATGGTGACATGCTCTCTCTGTTGGATCGAAGAGGAGCTTGGGAAAATAACAAGGAAAAAAAACTGCTAATAAATTATGTAAATTTTTTGGGCTACAGTGATAGCTAATGTGATGGGTTTGGGGTTGTTTTTCCCCATGCTTCTGCTCACTGCATATTGTCTATGAGTAAACTGTAAACTGTAAAGGGCAGAGACCCTGTTGGACTGTGTCTGCCGAGCATTTAGCGCAAGTGGACCTTGATCTGTTTAGGTGCTGGGAGTTCCTTTGAGCACTAAAACTAAGAATTATTGTTTGTTTTATTGACTTAAGACACAAGCTCTTGCCTTTAACATTTTCTCTGCTCCTCCATTCAAACATAATTATTTAGATGCCTAACTTGTTTATAGCTTACAAAACCATTGTTTTGGGAACATTTTATTGAATAATAGGACAAAACAGAGAAGAAGTTTATTTAAAACTGGAAAGATTTGGACTGCATCCAACTTCTGAGCTTAGCTTGCTTGCTTAGAATGAGGATCAGCAATAACATGCTTCAGGGTAAAATACTATGACTTAACTGCATCTGTTGTGTGACTGATGATGCTAGAAGGTTTGACAAACATTGGCTCATTGTCCTGTCTCTCTTTTAATGCCTCATGTTTTTTTTAAAAAGGAATATTAACAAATGATATTAACAAACTGGAAGTTCAGGGACCAGTTTTGTAAAGGCTGTAAGATACCAGTGACGTATCTGCAGATTTTTAAGGAATGGTTTGGAAATCTTGAAATGATCTGAAATGGTGAGGAAAATGCTGATATCAGGAGCTTTGGGTTTGTTCTGTACAAGATACAAATAGTGACTCAGTCTCCCTATAGTTGTTGCAATAACAGAGTTTGCTAGATGTTGCTATGTTAAACACTTAGAAATGATGCATATGTAAAAACAAAATCCAAAGTGGAACACATTCACACTG
This sequence comes from Apteryx mantelli, assembly GCF_036417845.1. NCBI lineage: Eukaryota > Metazoa > Chordata > Aves > Apterygiformes > Apterygidae > Apteryx > Apteryx mantelli. The sequence continues at coordinate 6,319,516 of NC_089987.1, forward strand.
GTCATTCATGGACAAATTATTGTTCAGACACATAAAGCTATTGAAATTAATGTCTCCTTTTATATATATATATATTTAATCTTAATATTCTATATGGATCTGAGGCAACTTTTAGCTTATGAATCAGGAGTAGCATTAAGCATTTTATAGGCTTCTAAGATCGTCTGCATTCCTTTAACAAGCTGTTTGTTTTGTGTGCCTGTGCTGCTTGCTGTGCTACCTGTGTTTGATGTGAACGATGCTATGAAAGAGAAGCAGGAACTGTATACACTGAATACTGGGCTTAATGTTATAGTGGGTGTTATAATAGATAGCAAACTATTAACAGAGTCTGGGCTAGATACACTTAAAAAGCAAAACCAGTGCAGATCAAAACAAATGAGAAAATGCACAAGACACAAATGCTGATCCATGGGATCATCCGTCTGGGCTTGAAATTATAGATTAGATCTGTGGGGGTAAAAGGTTTCAAATCCTTGCAATGTTTAAATGCCTCCAGTCTGCGCCTCCCAAGTGTTCCAGGTTACGAGAAGGTCTTTAAACTTTCAGTGCCAGCTGGAACCTGCAAACATCTGGAGCAATTCTGTTGTATTTTGTGGTTGCTGTTGTGAATAGCAAGAAAAACTCTTCACTTCTACCAGTGTGTAGCAGTGTTTTATTTTGCTGTCTTTCTGTGCTGGCATCGAGTGATCATTCTGGACAAATGACATTTCATTTGTCTCCGACAAGCTATTTACAAGCTTGCCCAGTGTTTCCTATGAATCTGACCCTTCTCGCACAAATAACTAATACTGGGGTTCTGCCACTGATTCCATTTGGGGGAGATCTGGGTGCCAACAGAGGGCGCAAACCATGGGACTGTACTTAATATAGCAATTTCTATAGCAACATCCTGTTTCTATTAGTCTCCATAGGTGCACGAGGTCTCTAATGGCAGAAGCCTAGGGAGACCTGGCTTTGAAGCGTATCTGGAAAGTGACCATAAGAAAGATACATTCCTCAATTTCACCGCTTGCAAAATGTCCATTCTTAGGCTCCAAAAGTATGGTTATTGCCAACTTGACAGACACTAGAAGGCAAACTGATATATAAGAGGGTAATGTAAAAGGCCCACAAAGAATACTGACCTTGTTTACAAGTAATGGAAAAGGTCGGTACCAAAAGCAGCTAGATTTAGAGTTACAGCTGGGAAAAACAGGCAGGGAATATGCTGACTGTTGTTTTATACCGCTTAGCTAACAAGCCAGGAATGATTTAGGATCACCTCCCAACATAATCCCAAGAATAAATGCTGTGGCCATAGGTGATAATATAAATTACATATCAGTGACAGTAAATGAAGTCTTCTTCCCTTACTATATACATCAAAAGCATGAGGATCAAGCAGTGAAACAGTACAATTCCAAAATAAATCAGCACTACCATGTTTCTAGCTAATGCAGCTTGCAAACCTCTTCAATACTGAAGGCCACTCTCAGAGGAGCTGTTCTGGGTTCCCTGTAACAGCAGACCTTTCTTTTAGGTGGTTGTCTGGCAATCAACTAACTAAGATCCGGTCACTGAATTTTTACCTAAAATGCTCTTGTTAAAATGAGGTACGATGTGAATGTTCAGTGTTTATTTAAGCTGTAAAAAGCTTTGGACCATCACTCCAGTACAGGAGTATCTTCACAGAATCACAGACTAGTTGCGGATGGCAGGGACCTCTGGAGATCATTTGGTCCAACCCCCTGCTGAAGCAGGGTCAGCTAGAGCAGGTTGTCCGGGGCCATGTCCAGTCATGTTTTGAATATCTTCAAGGCTGGAGACTCTACCACCTCTCTGGGCAACCTGTTCCAGTGTGCAACCACCCACCCAGTGAAGAAGTGCATATCTTCTTAGAGCAGTGACAGAATGTCACATCTCCCATGTCATGTTATCTTCATTGCCAGCGTGTACTGAGTAGAAAAGTGTCACAACTGAGGTTCCTCTTGGCAGGATTTATGTCACCTAATTTTAAATATCTATAGTGTAGATGTCAACGTAAGAGCTCATTATCCAAACTGCCCCTGCAATCAGCGGAGAGAAATGGGCTCTTTTAAGGCCGACCTGATCAATAATTCACCAGAGAAGGTGACGGAAGGTACCTTTTGCGTTTGCAGAGCCTGAATGAATCAGTAGGCTGGAGGTGAGAGTTTCCCCTCTTTGTGATATATACCTCAAGTCTTTAATTCTCTGTTACACAGTTGCAAGTGTTTCAGTTTTGACATTAAAACCGCTCCCCAAAATTAATAACAATGGTATTTTTCTAGTATAAACAATAGAACATGTTGCTTATACTTTCACTGCATTTTAAAACAGGGTTTTCAAGTAATGTATATAACTGTATTATAGATTGAGCTAGCAGGACTGCTTGTAAATATTCTGTAGGCCTGTTAAGCCATTTTAGAGGCTTTGGGTAAATATATACCACTATCAAAAAGGAGCAGAATGGTTAAACATTAGAGCAAAAGGAGGCTTTCATAAATAAAAAGCATCTGGCTCAAAAGGGGAGACAGAAAAATAGCATAACCTTGGCCAGTTAAATACAAAACCAGAATAAGGCAGACCTAAGAAGATTTTAAGGACCAACCTGCTGACGGCATAAAACCAATGAAAAAAAACCCCTTTTCTCCAGAGAAGAGATTCTGCCAGAAAAGCTGCATAGGCAATAGATAATATGTGAAATACACATGCAAGAAAAATAAAAACATGGCAGAAAAGCTAAATGAATTATTTGCATTGGTGCTCATTCTGGAGGAAAGTTATGGTGCCAAGGCTGAGGAATTGTGTCATGTTCAGGTGCTGGTCGGAGAGATTTTAGAACAAATAGAAATGAGGAGCAGATACAACAGAGTTGGAATAAATGCTCTCATTTCTCATTGGGAAGACAACTAGTGTTGTCCTCCAAACATCTGGTTTGGGAATTTGTGCTATTTAATATATTCATAGGTGAACTAAAGCTGTGATCAGGAGTAGCAACTTAATAAGGTTGTCTGGTGGTAATCCATTATTCAAGATAGTCAAAATTAAAGTTGAAAAAAATTAAAGAAAGATCTCAAGAAAATGAGTAGCTGGTAATAAAATGGGAGCTAAAGGTGAATGGTATTACATACAAATGCAATACACAATGGGGAAAACCAGCCCTGACTGTGACTGCACAGTGATGGACTCTGAGATGGCTGTTGCCATTTGAGCAAAGAGATTTAAAATCACTTATGAACGGTTCTCTAAAAATGCCACTTCAGCACTTTGACCCAGTCAAAAAGGCTAATAAAATAATGGGAACTAGCAGGAAGAAAATGGAAAATGAAATTAAAAATCTCAGTAGGCCACTATACTCGAATGTGCATCTGCAGTTTGAGTCTGATGTTCTGTGAATCCACCCCCTGAAGAGCAATGTGACATTAGGAATGATCAAGTATGAATGGCCACGGCGGAGAGACTGGAAGTCAGGGACTCTTCAGCTGGGACAAGGGTGCCCCTAAGGCAGGTGACAGAGGTTTTGAATGGCAAGGGGAAAGTGGGAAGGAAAGACTATTCTCCATTTCTCCAAACACAACACCTACAAGGCATCAGATGAAATGACTGTGCTGCAGATTGAAAGCAAACAAAAGGAAATACTCCTTTTGCACAACGCACAATTAAATCATGGGCTCCATTGCTACAGGATATGTCATATGCCAAAAGTATGTATAGGTTTAAAAAGTGATTAGACAATTCGTGAAAGATAGGTCCATTGAGGGCTACTAAACAGGAAGATGCTGATGTAACCCCCAGTTCAGGAAGTCCCTAGACTGCAAATTGCTCGAAGCTGTGCAGGTTACTGGGGGAATGCTCATATGTTCTTTCTTTTTGCATCTGTTACTGGTCACTGCCCTCTGGGGAAGAGGGAGCACGCAGGGGTTATTTTTTGCTGTGGTTGTTGCATGCAGTTAATGACATACCGCATTTTGGGATCTGTGTCTTAGTATATTAAAACTGAAAGAAATAGAACTGAATTTGATTTTCTTCGTTCCTGCAGTTTGTCTATTTCATGTGTTTCACTGAGTTTTGGTGATGAAACTAGGCTGGCTGATTTCTTTTCATTTACCCTGTGTTCAGTTTTCTGGTTCTCCAGCAGTACCAAAATTACACTGAGTGTGAGTGGCTTACATTTCTGGAGAACATTGGCAAAAAAGAGAAAAGAAACTGCTAAAAATAAGTGAAGCAAAACAAAATAATTAGACTATTTCTATTCACACTGAGTTCTGAAGTAGTCTTCTACTGATGGCAATATTTGAAATGGCAATAGTTAATTCCGGTTCCTCCTTGTGAGTATTTTAACCCAGTGCCTGTTTTTACCTAGTGCTGATGTCAAAGGGAGTGGTAGCATTGAATGGGATCCTACAAGAGCTTTTCAAGAGTCCTGTTTCTTACTAATGAATTAATACATGTCCCAAAGATGGGTTCCCCAGAAATCCAGCACCTTTATGGGAGTTAGGTGCCTATGTACTTTTCTGGTAAGGGTTTTGAACTCTTCAGCTGCAGTTTCTCATAACAAGTACGATGGGTGTTCCTCCCATATTGGGAAGTGTTCCTTAAAGGCAGAGTTAGAACAGGAAAGAGCAATTATAAAAATCCTATTTTAGGGAAAATCAATCTAAATATGAGTTGCCCAGAATAAAATAAGTATTCTCTTTGGTTGTAATAGCCAAATGTAATCTTTCTGTCAAATGAAAATGTAATGGGAAATCAATGACTGGACCACTTTTTCTTCATTATGTTTTGCTGCCCCACTAATGGAATCCCTGAATTTACTCAGCCTATCTGCCAACTACCGTATCCATACAGGAGCACTGTAGCCAAGTATAACCTAAGCCAGAAGCCCAGAAATAGAATACAGTGACATTTAGACACTCTATAGTATATTACAGAGACCTTAAGAATTACCACAATTAATAAGCACAGTCTCAAAGTTTCTCAGTAACAATATGGTGAAGACAGACTCAATTGATGCAGGAAGTTGAGGATTTCTTATTAAAAGAAGACTACGGTTTTCTGTTGTTAAACTTGTAGGTTGATATCTTAACAATCTTTTATTTTCCATAAGATGTTCACTTTAAACCAACTTTTAGAATGTTAAATAGCAGGTACTATCCTTTGCATGGTAATATGTTGCTTTTAACATTTGTATGCCATATAATGTTCTGCTGAGGAATGATGTGGTTAGTTGAAAGGATCCCATCAGCTCAGGGTAGCCAGCAAATTGCTCTTTCCAGTAGACATTTCTATAATTAGATAGTTGGAAAAAATATAGGATGTTATTTGTTAGTGCCATTTCAGTTCAAATGTACATGATGCTGATATTTCAAGCTGAGTGTTCTTGTATTTCAGAGAAACGGAACTGGAAACACATTCACTGTTGGATTATCTTTTTCCTTTTTACAAAAATGACTTGAAGCTCAAGTAAGGTTAGGGTTTGGTGGTTTTGTTTTTTAATTTTTCAAGTTTCCTTAAGTTTTTTACATTGTTTCTGTGTTCAAATTAACATGTTGATGTTCATTCCGATAAATGAGCTACTGTTCCTATTTATCCATCAAGCTAAGATGCCACCTCATAATTGCTAAAGCTCCATTTAAAAGCTAGCTAGATTCTTCCTCTTTCCATTACTCCTACTAGAAATGTGTTTCAGAACTTCATTGATAAATAGAAATGTTTTCTGGATTTCTACCACATATTTGTGATTAGGGCTAAAATTTTCTTTTTTGGTTAAGCAGCTCTTCTTCCTGTTTCTTGCACATATATCTGGCAATAGTAGCTGCATCTTCTCAGCCTTTGTTTTGCTGGGCCAAACAAATTACACTTGTTAAAAATACTTAAAAAAAATCTTAAGATAGGCCATTCATTGCCCTGACCGTCTGAGCAGTTTTCCTTTATACCTGTTCCAATATGAAATCATTTTTTCTTGAAAATGGGTAATAAAATGGTACCAATGTAGGTAAATTCTGTTCTGTGCTGTGTACCTACACAGTAGGTGTGTTAGTCTGACTTGTGTGTAATTGCTCAAAATGTTTTTGTTGGATATAATTTTAGTTAGATTTGCAGAAGAGGATTGATTCTTTGCTTTATTTTCAAAGATGTAGTTATTTGAGTGCTCAGATAGTTCTGAGTTAACATATTTCAGCCTTGTAGCAATTCTATAGTGACAATTAGCATTCCAGATATTTCTGTATATTCCATTGAAAGTCTCTGAAGTTTCTATGGAAAATCATGATTATGAGCCCATCAAAATGAGCTTATAATTGCTTTCCTGTCTGTGATGCTTTTTTTGAAAGAAAACTATCCTAAAAAGCATGATGATGTATTATTCAACTGTACATTTTCATATTCTAAATATACATCGAGGTCCATCCTCTGAACTTATATTCTTGTTATTGCACAGAAAACTGCTTTATCTCAAAGAGTGTCCCCAGGCTCCCCTTGGTCTGTGTAGCCAAGCACTTGACCAATAATCTGCATATCAACAGTAATGTGATCTTGAGCCCTTTCTGCCATTTCTAGGTCATGCTCAGCTCTTGGATGCACAGCCTCATATTGCCGTGAATCAGCTTTTTGAGAGAAGGGAGCCTGGCAGGGAACACAGAATTGTGGGGTTTTGCTGCAGCCATGAAAACTTAGAATACTTCTGTGGAAACCAGAGAATATATCAGTGTCAGGCTGGTCTGCAATAGCCTTATTCAGGTCTGGGCCCTAAGCCAAATTTCATGTAGTTTCATTGCTTTTTCTTGTAATGGATAATAGCGCTGCTGTGACCAGTTCTGGAAGATTTTTTTTTTTTTAAGTACAGGCTGAAATTTGCCACAAAATCAGAGATACTTTAGATGGTCAAACTCTATTCTGTCGCACAAAGTGAGTTACTGATTTCTTAACCTGACCATGAATTTTCCTTTACTTGTTAGTCTTCTGCTTTGGTTTTAGTTTCCCAAGCACAAAACTGGCAGTAGGAGGCCAGTAATAAGTAATAATGAATTAATTTAATAGGCAATATATATTTTGAAATATTACAGATTTGCACTTCATTGTTACTCAGACAAGCATAGGCTATTTTTCTTTCTTCAATATTTTCACCATACTTGTTATGCACATCAAAATTCAAAAAACACCATACTTCGATATACTGTAGGTATTTAGACATGGACACTTGGAGGTTTCCTAGACCGGGGCATAAATATTTCCTAGAAATGAGGAGTGAATCATCTGTGAGAGGCTCTGCTATCAATAAGGATGAAGCCTGGCAAAATTTCCATCACCTTTGGAGAGATCAAGGTTATACCAAAAGACATTAAAAAAAACTGAATTGAGGAGATTACAGTAAATAATACTAGTAAACTAATACAGTAAATGTTTTGATCTCAGAAGAGACATAAATGTTTCTCATTAGAGATATTTTAAGAAAATGACTTACTGAATTAAAAAAAAAGTGATTATCTTTTTTTAGCATTTATTTAATCTTCTGGAATTTTATCAAACACATCTCTCTTGGTTAGATTTTCTCTAAGACGTTAAAGAAAAAGCAATTTTCTGTTAAGTTGTCAGGTGTTTTAGAGTGCTTTCTGTAGATGCTCCTCTGGAGTCCTTCCTCCTGGTGTCGTGCCCCTTAATTTCCGTGCGACTCTTTCCATGGGGGAACTGGCCGTTTCATCTCAGGATTTCCCATTTTCCTTCTGTGCACCTTTCTTCTGTGGTGTTGCTCCTTGGGTAGTTGTCTCGAATTCCGAGGTCTCGGGGGATGCGTGAACCTTCCCCTGTGAGAGACCTTGCCCCTCGCGCACGCTTGCAAAGGTCCCTCTCCAGAGTCCCACCGCCCCTTGCACAAGTGGCTGAGGACCCAGCAGCAATGGCCACCATAGGCAGGGCTACGCCGTGTGCCGCCGGTGTCATGCCAGGGTCACTTTGCTGAATGCAAGTTGATCCTGGGGTAGAGTCGCAGAGGAACGGAGAAATGAGGTCAGGTAGGACGTGGGCTAGTGCATCACACACCCAAGCAGTTTTGCACCGTCATCATCCTCATGGGCAGAGTTTTAGGGCAGTATTGTCTGGGGGGTTTGGACTGCAAGATGCAAGTAGCAGAGCCCTGCATGAAGGGTTAATACGGCTATACCAAAACCGTTGCTGACCTCGGGACACGGTGTAGGGAGCGTCTGGATGTGCGGACCGGAGCCGCCTTGCTTCCTGAGCCTGCGGGGAAGGGAAGGGATGGGACGGGACAGGACGGGAAGGGAAGGCAACGTGACTGCCAGTATCTACTCTCAGGACATGGCTAAAGGAAGCAGCTTTAATTTCTGTGGAAGTCTCAGCAGTTCCCAACCATCCAGCCATCTTTCTGGAAAGCACCTGTGCTGTTTTCAGGCGGTCCCGGGAGGAGAGGCTACGTAGGTCTCAATCACCCCCCCTGCAGTAGTATTTTCCTCCTTGGCAAACCTGGCTAGGACCTGCACTGAACGGTGCTGGGCCCCAGTAATAATATCTATTTCCGGGTGTGTAGGATTCTCTTTTATTTTCGGTTGTTCTTTTGCCCTTGATTAAATTCTCCCCAGATTTCCTTAAGCTGTTCTGCACACTCTGCACATGGAGCAGCTGTTTGGGAGGCCCAGAGGAAGAAGGTGGTCGCGTGGCTCCCCAGATGAGCCGGAGACCTCCACGGGGGCTCCTCCCTTCTGCTTGCCTTCCCAGCTTGCTGAAAGAGATCCTCAGGTCTCCGTCGGCTGTAGCACTGGTTTATTAAAGTAAATTTTAAAAATATGTATTTTTCTTTCTTTATTGTTATGCTTTTGCTCAGTTATCAAATTGGGAGCAAAGGGTGGAAGTATCTGCTTGGTATGTAAATGACAAAGACCGAAACTACCTCTCTTCACAATGGCACTTTGTATACAGTTTTCTTAAACCCAAATGGCTAATCTTCCTATAATGAACTTTAGTATATCTTTTCACACGAGTCGTTTCAGTGACTTCAGTGAGGTTTCATGCATTAATAGGCAAGCAAGATTTTGCCTTTGAGAGCACCAAATCCTTTTGGAAAAATCCTATAAAGAAAAGAAACCAAAGAGTTTATAAATTAATAACTCAAGCCTACAGAACCTAAGGGAGCATTTTCATAGCTTCTTTCAAACATCTGGTAACATTTTGTATTAATGTTATGTTTATATGGGGTTAATAAACTGAGTAGCCGTAATAAGAAATCTAGGGAAGTAAACAATGTGTTACTGATGGCCACAAGCACAGGGGAGGAGGCAGAAGAAATCACCCTTATTAGCAGTCTAATACGTAGTTGCTCTCAAACAGTTTGTCACAATTTATTTATGTTTTAATTGATGTTTTAATAATCATTCCTCTTTATGAACTGCTTATAAATGTCAGCTAAATATAAAGCGCGATCATGTATTATGTCACATTTGTTTGCAGGAATTGGATTTTTGTTCTGTTCCTTAGGGTTCATCCAAACACAAGTAAAATGGGTCCTCTTTCCTATTGTATCCGTGATAACCAAAATGTTGTATTTCTCCACTATATGTTGTATAACCTCCTGCAGTAATCACTAAGGTGAACATCTTATAACCTTGACTGGGAAGGAGGCAGGGCTACCTGCTTTGTACCTCCTCACCTTATCCAGATAATATCAAAATCAATGAAAAGCTGCTAATTCACTAACATGGACTTTAAATCAGACCTTTTAAGAATTAAGTAGTATTTATTAGGAATAAACCAGCACTGCAGGATTTGGCCTTCTGTGATGACACAAATGGTGTATTTCAAAATGGGCAAAGATAAATCAGGAAAAGCAGATCATATTTGAGAGGATCGTGCTTATACAAATTTGTTTATTAGGGGAATTAACTTTCAGTGATTTATTATTCTGCTTGTGCAACATAGAGCACAAGAAATACACAAGTCTCTGAAAGCTGCACAACTGCCGTTGGAAGAGGGAGGCTTTTTTTTTTCTCTTTATGCTGAAAGGAGGAGCAGATGTTAAGCAACGCTTTGCTATTTTATGATTGAGATTTATAAAGGCTAGCAGTATGTATCCAAAAGTGTTGAGGTATGTTTTCTGTTAGAGGCTGATAAAAAAAATTAATGACATCTGGATTTTAAAAGAAAAATAAAAATTGCTTCATTTAAATCAGCAGTCATAAGAACAAAATTAACGTGAAGAACATATATGTCCAGTTCCTGAAAGGATGTACATCTTATGTTGTAAATGGTTATCAATCTGTGGCAATAGAAGAGCTTAAATTAAAACAATTGAGTAGGGAAGCATTATATGAATCATTAGGAAAAAAGGGAGAAGTTAACTATTTTCCTGAAATGTAGTAGTTCAGGCTACAATAATGAGAGCATTTTTTAAGAGAGTGAAAATTCAAATAACATACCTTTGATATCCTCTTCTTGAGTAATAATTATGCATGACTTCTACAAAAATGCTTTCTTCATAGGCAATCTATGAATATAAGAAACTATATTACTAATTTTTCACTCTTTGTAATGTTTCTAATCATCATTAATGGCCTTCATTATTATTCAGTTATTCAGTTTTAGAAGAGCCTGCCAGTTATGCCAAATTATGTAGGGGTATATGAGATTCTATGGGTGTTTCATTGCCACATACTGGAATGATAAGTGAATATTTGTTCTTACAATATGAGAAAAATGAATTGTTAAAGATTCAGGACAGTTTATGACTAGCCAGTAACATCCCTGGCTGTACCTGCAAGCAAGAACATTTGAATCATATAATTATAAAATACAGACTCAAAATGATATAAAATATTATTCTTGTGTTTATAGTTCTTTCCAACTGTTTGGTGTAATGCCCAAGCAATCTGTGATAAGTTTTGTCATACAGACGAAATCAGTGGGCTTATTTTTTAAATCTCTCCTACCACCTTCTAACCAACACAGTTGTTGGAATTCCTTTACGACATTAATTTTCATTTTCCCCGTTCATGAGCACACACCCTGTCAGAATGCCGGAGACTTGATTTAAATGGTTATCAGTGCCACTGTAACACACAGTCATTTTCTTTTGCCTTTTTTGCTCGCTAGTTAAGAATATGCTGTCCTTATTTGCTTAATAAATGGGCAGTTAAGGGTCTTCATTTTTTATGCCTGCTACACATTCATGTTTTATTATTATTTTATTCTTTCTATTTATAGATTTTACATTAACATTTGATGAATTTTGCACATAAATGGCAATGCTTGATGTAATTCATATCACTCTTAATATGTACAATTTGCATATATTATCCCAAGCAATGACCTAGTAAATGAATTAAATAAGCCTTGGTAATAAGAATGACATATTTGAGCCCATTTAGACAACAAAAGCAAATGCCTTACCAAAGCAGAGCAATATTGAGAAAACACAGACACCATCTTAAAATATCCTATATATCCTAATTCATCCTGACCTCTATGGCAAACATACAAACACCTCAAAGAATAGACCAGTTTCTGAAATAAACTCGTTCAGGGTAATATTTTCAGTTCTGTTAGTGAACGCAAATATCATTCTAACATATTCTTGACAAGCAAATCCTCCACTGAGTCATATGGGGTTTTTATTCATTTTGAATCTAAAAACATGAAATTAATTATATCAAATATATAAAAGCAACAGTGAAAAAGTTATACTTGCTTGCATTGCGCAAGCAGTGCTGGGCTTCCAGCTTTCTTCCTTGAGCAGCTGCAAAAAAAAGAGCCTGGCAAACATCTAGAGTAATGGAGCAACACGGTTAAATAGATTCTAGGTAGTTTCCTCTCTGTCGCATTTACGTGATAACGTTCCTGTTGCCATCCATTATTCGAGGTAACTGTTACCCAGCTAAGAAAGATGCATTTCCTGAAAGCTATCATAGAATCCATTTGGATTGTGTAAATTCTGTAAGATTCACTGAGACAAGATTACCATTAAAGTTTATACTACTCCTGCAAGAAACTACTGTCATATGACTTAAACATTCTCAGGGAATGTTTATTCCGTTAGCGATCACTCAGTATTAATATTAATTTAATATGTTATTAAATACCTCCGTCATAGTCTTCTGCTTTTTTTTCCTCTGTGATTCATATTTAGGTTGTTGGGCCTGATTCTTATTTCCCACAGCGTCTTACATTAACTTCATAGGAGCTATTTTTGATTTACATTAATTTCATACTATTGGAATTATTCCCAGAGATCTCATTGTGAGTTTTTTCCTGTCCATACAATTGTTCTTTGCTTTGCCTTTGGCGATGATGGAACTGTTGGGCTTTGCCTACCTCAATTAACTATTTCAGGCTAAATTCCTTTGTCTTGATGGGAAAAAAGTTGTTTCTGTACAATGAAGCCCTCATACCTGCAGTAAATTGAGAAAACTTATTTGTATTTTTATCCCAGTATGATTTTGTTTGGTGAAATAACTTCGGTCTCATGCTCTATGCTCAATTTTTTTTGTTAGGTCACTGAGTGTCTTCCAACACTGCTCTGCACCGTCGCAGTTAGATAAGTGACTGAATGACACATTTATTCTTTAGAAATGATATTTGACAAAACGTGGCAATCCAGGCCCCTGGATGCTCTTGATAAAACGTAAACCAAAAATACAGTCAAGACAAAGTGAGTAGTAAGAAGTTCCTCAGAACGTCCAGGGAACGTCACGAGCTCCCTTTGAAAGCCAGCGGGGGGTTCACTAGTACTCGAATGCACATGAAGAGGCAGCTCTCCTCTGAAACCAGTTCTCCTCAGCTGTCTAGCCGAAGAGGGAGCATACTCTGGAAAGGAACAATCCCAATCTCTTTTATAGCAAAGGCAGAAGCTTTCCTACAGCTGAAAACCCCATATGGAGAACACTCTCCTGCCAAATTTCTATCTATTAAGTTGAATAGAATCCAGCATATGTGGCTCCCTTGATTGCAGTGCTGCCCAAATTGCACAAAGAGAAATGTGCTCTTTTAAGCAGACAGCTCCTAAGACAGTTCGGGCTTGAAGGCTTTTAAAATTCAAATTCCACCTGGATCCATACGATCTGCAAGGGGCAAATGTTTATGGCTTTATGTTCCTGATAAGAGGCACTGCCTACCGAGAGGAAAGGGGTTGCTGATTCTGCACTAGCCAATTGCTCTAGCTTGTTTTAAAGTATAATTTAATCCCCCCCCCCCATTTTTTTGTCCTTCAGTATTCTTCTCTGGTGACAGACTCAGCTTTCTAACACCAGCTGCTGGTAGAGTACCTCCACAGTTCGGTCGAGGGGTAAGGCGTGTTAGACATTCAAATAACCTGAAACCCGCTCAATCAGGTATTGGTAGCACAAAATTGCAATGTTATGGACAGCTCAATGCAGACTCCAAAACCCACCTGCAACGCAGAATGGTGCACAGCTGACACTGAAGTACGCAGCACCTATATTGGTACTCAGGCTAGGTAGTGCCTATAGCTGTGCCTATGCAGTCTTCAGGCATATACTTACTGTGGTGCAGAGGCAAGTTAGACTGGGCTGCTGGGCTGAGCAGATCAGCTGTATTTATCTGGAAAGCCCAGCTGGTTTTGTCATCTCTGAACCTTCCTTACAAGATCTCTGAGCCGATGGTTAAAGCAATTCAGAAGCAACGTCTTAACTAGCGTTTAACAGAAAATAAATGCAACAAGTTACAACAGCAGCTTAAGGGAGCCTATATGGCCAGTTTATTTTTGTCCCTGGCTTGGGGGGAGTTGAGCTTTTTGGAGTCTGTATGTGTCAGCTATGCCAGAGTAATTCAGAGTAATCCAAGACAAATGCAAGGCAATTTGGTAGCTAGAACAGAGCACCTAGCACATGGCACCTCTGCACACATTAATGTCATTGTAAGTGTACATTTTGTTGGTGTCCATGATTCAGTTCAGGAGGTGGTCTCACTCTGCTAACAAACTCCATCTGGACAGTAGCACCTTTAGGGTTTAGGCTCCCTGTTGGTCTTAGACATTGGTTTGGAACATGAAAGACTGTAGGTCGGGTAGGTGCCTACTTGAAATCAGCGTCTCAGCCACGAATGAATAGACTTCAATGTGAATAAGGTTTAGTTACTATAAGAGAATCTGGAAGGAACCGTTCCAGTGCCCTGGCCAGTATACAAGCAGGGCAAAAGCATTCTCACTCGTTGCTACTCCATTTATAAGAGGGCCAGCTTTATAAAAGCCTTTGAGAGTCAGTGAGATGTAGTCATTTAACCTGCTTAAGTACTTTTGTAAATCCCTTTGGACATCCACCTAAAGTGTTAGGCAACAGAGAGCTTTACATTTTCAAAGTCAAAGAAAGGACATTAAGTAATTAATCCTCACAATGTTTCTGTGAACTGTTACCATTTATGTGGAAGAGGAGACTGAAACAAAGGAACTAAGGTCACGTGAAGATGTACGGAAACACGGGATCTCTTGATAATCAACGCTGTGGTTATTTTCTTCATGTTACTCTGCCTTACAGTTATTTGCAGATGATTAAAGTTGGATCCATAGACTTCCTGCGTGAATAAAATCTCAACTCTGACTCACCTGCCGTTCTCATAAGAAAATATAATAGAAAATGAGGACATATCCCTCGTGTTTTCTCAGGTTTCAATTGTTTCCAGAGGCCCAGGCAGCATGGAAAAGTGGTTAGTAATGGTAGAGCTATACTGCACAAAAATTTGACAAACCAAGGGTCTTTGAAAGATTATTTTTTGATGTGGTGTGCAGAAAAAGAAAAAAAATATATCTGCCTGACTCCATTGACCAAATCTCTATAATAAGAATGTAAGTTTGAGGAGGTCGGTGCACAGAGAGAAGTGCAGCAGTTATCTGTCAGGTTTTTAAGTGCAGAAGTGATTAGACAGATGCCAGCAGGAAAAAAGTTTTGAATCTCTGTGTATTTCAGATATACGGTGCAGTCCCCCAGTGCTGTTCTTTGGGAAAGACTGGAGACGGATAATAATCCTGACTTTGTCTGAGTATTCTGGGGAGTGGTTGCTCCTGTGCACAGGAGTCCCATGTATTGAGAGTGGATGACGAAGCTGCTCTGCAGAGGTTGTACGTGAGGAGCAGTGAATAACTGCAAAGGTGAAGGACTGCGTCCTCCATGGTGGATGGTCTCCACCATTAGTAGACAGGTAGTAGCATATGGTTACTTATCCTCCGTGGTATGCCAGGTCACCAATCTGTGCGTGATGACTGTTGTCCTTTCTTGGTGGAATATGCCAGAGGGACTGCTAAGCACAGCAGGATGTGGAATAGAGACTGGAAAATCCCACATGCCTGAAAGGCAGATTTCAGTCACTGTTCGCACCTCAGATCTGCTCAGCTCATTGTTGTGAGATGTTAAACTTGGAAATATGGGTCAAGAGAGTGGGAGAAATCTACAGAAATCTTGTATCTACCTCAGGAGATGCAAAAACATACAGTTTGAGATGTCAACTGTAGGTGATACTGTAAATTATAACATGAAACTTTGCACCGTGTTATTAAGGGACTGTGGCTTTTCCTCAGTTTAGTGAGGCAAATGGCAGGTCCAGAAGCATTCTAGTCACTGTGCAGGCCACTTTAAGGATAACATTGGAATTGGGAAACACATTTAATAATTTTCCTCTCTTTAATATTTGCTTCTTACAAGTACTTTATGACTAGTTTTGGTGATGAACGTGCTCATTATAACCTTCTGACTAGTTCTCAATGTCTTGGCTTAAGGGGCACCTTAGAACTTTTGATATGTTATTTATTTTTATTAATTTATTTGCAAAGCCTTAATTTGTGGGGCACTAAACATCCAGAGGAAGTCACAGTCTTGAAGGGTGACTTTGAGGACAGCATTGGTTGTATAGCCCAATAGTAGCAGAAACAGAACTGATTCCAAGGCTCTGGAGCCCCAATCCAGCAGTCTAAGCACTGGCCCACGCTGTGTTTCCAGTCAAAGCTCAGAGTTATTTTTTCTTATGAATTGTTCTTGGTATATTGTGTATGTGATATTTCTCAGGGCTAAAATGGGGTTATAAGATTCAGGAAGTTTGTTCTCTAGTTTTGCCTGGAAAAGACCAGCAGTCTACTCATGCTGCTCATCTAGCCTGGAAAGTCATTTCCCCAAGGATCTTTGTTATCATTTCAGGTTCAGAAAGGTTGAATTTCTCATTGCATCCCCTACCTGTTTTTACCCAATTCCTGTGTTTTCCCTTCTTGCAGTTGAGTTTGCCCAGGAGAACCATAGAAAGTTGACTTTTCCTGAGACATCTGTGCAACACTAGATAATATTGTCATCAGGACACTAGTGTTATTACATTACATTTCCTCACTTAGGCAGTGTCTGTTCAGTGTTCGCCCTGCGCTGTGTTGTCAGTTCTAGGCACGTGACCTCACTGGACTTGAAACACTTGCAAAATAGGATCAGGAAATGGCTTTGGGGGTTTCTTGATTGGGAAATCTTTTCATAATGCCTGAGGTGCTCAGCAAGTTTTAATGGGGCATCCTTAAAATAATTGTTTGAAAAGCAGAGGTACAATGACAACATATCAGTTTCAATTCTCAATTTTTGTAGTGTTACACAAAGAGTGATTTAGGTGAAATCCTGGCTCCACTGAAATGAGAGGCAGAACTTCATTGACTTTACTGAGGCCAGGATATATTGTTTTAGCTCTAACCACCTAAATGACTGACAGTAAGAACTAGTATCATACTATTTTCCAAATGTTATTAATTTGTTAAATGTAAATAAGTTTTATCATAAAATGTAACATGAAAATTTCTCAGATTGAGACAGAGCCCTTACTCTTGGTTGTGAGCTGGAATGATTCTGATGTTCAGATATCCTGCAGTATTTATAAGCAGTGTAGAAGAACTTTGAGAAAGTTATTGCCAGCATCTAAGAGCCATAACATTTACAAATATTAAATGAATACAAACATATATTTTTATGCTTGCCATTCCAGACCCAGGAAACTTATCTGAAAGGTTACGAGACAAGGGACTGGAAATGAATCTATTACACAATTGCTGCAGGGAGTTGCTGAGCACAGTAATTAATTGCTGGTGTATTCATTTGTGGCAGGAGGAGCAGCAGAAGGAAAATATCTCATTGAATTTAGAATTGTATTTATTCATGTATGCACTGTGGTGTTACAGCACAATTATTATCTGACACATTGGAAGCAGACTTGTGCTCCGTTAGTTGCTTGAACTGTGTGCTATTATTGGATGATCTGCTACAAAAATGCACAAAATTTTTCTTTTGAGAAATGCATTCAGGGTTAAAATTGATGTCTTGCAGATCTCAGCATGGCTTTCTCAAAACCCAGCAAGAGAAATAGGAAGCTCAACTTGGCATTATGTACGGTTAGTGCATGGCCCCCTAACGTGCTGATGTGTCCACAGGGGCAGCTAGCAGAAGGTCTGGAGTTCCGAGGTCGGTAGTCTCCAGCAAATAAATAGCTCCGTCTTTTTATCTGTGTCTGAAAGGAGACACGGGTGCAAGCCAGCCCATGTTGCTTTCCAGTTTCCAGTGCAGTGTTGGCACCAATCCACAGGCAGCCGCTCATCCAGCATTCCTGGCTAGAGGATCATTTCAGCAGCTATATAATATGTCAGCCAAGAGGAAGCAAGAAGGAAAAGGAAAGTGGAGTTATGAAGTTAAAACCAAGAAAATAAAAATTCCGGCAGCTGTTGTGAGGCAATGGCTGCTAGGAGGGCTAATGGTTTATTCAGTGAATCTGCTGCATAGTTCCTAATAAAACCTCACTAATCCCATTCAGAGATTTTTTTTCCCCCCTGAGCTGTGCATTATTGTTTGCATAAAGCTTGTGAGAGCTGACATGATAACAGCTGATGTAAAGGTTTATACTTGGGAAAGGTTTTTAAAAAGTAAATACGGACTCCATGGTGACTGGAGGCATGACTGTAGTCGGGAGGTGGTACCAAAGCATCATCCTCGGAGGAATGAGAGGAAGACTGTGCTTTCTGGATCTCACCAGCCAGCAGTGAGATGGAGCGCTGAGCTCGCCGAGCCTGGCCGCGGCGGTGCGTGCAGGAGCGCGGATGGGGCACGCGCAGTCGCTGCCCACGGCTGGGGGTTGCGGTCAGGAGGAAGGGGGGTGTAGGGGAGGCAGTGGGAGCAGGGCTCTTCCCACGGGCATATTCATCTCACAGCAATGTTACGCCACGGAATTAAGAGCTTGATCCTGTCCTCCTCCCACTGCCAGCAGCGCCCTGCCCTGCCAGTGGCCTCATGGGATCCAACAGGGCACTTACGGAATAGGACACTGTTTTACCCATGCAAGGGGGGGCAGAATCAGATTTTAGATGGTTATTGCAGATTTTAAAAACAAACCAGCAGCTTCCTCTGTCTTTTAAACAAACAGCCTAAATGAACTAGAAGTTAACCTTTCTTTCATATCAGTCTGGTGAAAGAAACAAATAGAAGCGATGACAGGATTATATTACTCTATTAATATGACAGATTCTAATTTGTGAGAATAAATGAACCTCATTCAGTGCTTTATTACTTTCAGAAATTCTAAAATCAATGCAAGATATGCCATAAACATCATTCTTGGCAGGCACTCATTGAGGTAAACACATAACTCAAAGATAGCTTGAACTGAATTCTGACCAATTTAGCAAGTAATAAGCAAGGCAGTCTGTGATAAGAACATTAAAAAGAAGAGACACTAACAGAGTTATGAACAGATGGTATCCATAAATAATGTTGAAATAATAATAATATTTTAAATTTATATATGATGCCTTTCACTCTGGCAAATCCCACAATGCTTTACAAACCTACATTTGAAACACAGCCTTAAACTGGAATGCAGCATTGCTGGTGTGAAATATGACAGTTGTTTGAGAGACCAAGCAATGCCAAGTCGTTTGGGACAGCAAGAGAATGAGAATTTCAGTTCGCGGCTGCTGCAGCAAGAGCTTAGGCTGAATTTTATTTCTTTCATCTCCTCTAATCTATTTAATCTATCATCACTGATAGTATCTGGATATTGTGCCGTAATACATCGCTATTATCCAGAAAGACCAGTCTTGCCATTTACTCTGTTAATGGTATCACGTGCAAGGTTGATTTTATTTATTAAAAACTAGAAATGATCAGCAGTTCGGCTTTATCCTATGCAAAAAATGACACTCTCAGCAAAAATATCTCCTGAGGCCAAGTAGTGCCAGTAGTTCAGTACGTCCTTGTGAGGGGATTATTAACTCCTGTGTCATTCTAAATTGTGAAACCTATGTCTTTCTCTGCAGAGCATAATTGCTCCTTCTAAGCACTTTTGTAGCTCAGCCTAACTTGAGGCTGCCTTCTGATCTCAGATAAACCCAGGCAATCCTTCTGGCTTTAGTGGGATTATGCCAACATCAGTGAAACTAAAATTTACCCCATGGTATATGAGAGTTGATAGGTGCATAAGGCACCATGTGACATTCAAAGGCCGCAATGGAAAAGTGCTGGAGGATGATAGGGAAAATCCTACGCTGTGTACACAGAGCAATGGAAAGTATTTAAAGCAGTTCCAGCCTTGTATGTTCTGTATAGTCCCTTCACGGGGAAAAAGATGTTATGTGACAGCCTGGATATTTGAGTGAATAAGCTCTATATTATAGAAATAATATGGACTAGAAAGACATTGAATACTTCTGAATGACAAATGATCACACTCTATTTGCAAGAATGCTGAAAACAAAACAGGAAGTGACTTCGGTTAAAGTTAATTCATTGTTAATGATTTTCCATTCAGTGCTATGCGAATGGTAGCCAACATTTTCCCATTCTGGGTTCACGTTTTTGATAGAGTCATCTGCAAGGACAGATGAGCCTCATATCGAGCTCGTTGTAACTCTCCTGGAAGTCATATCAACTGGTAGAAATACCTCAGAATACTGAAGTACCTTGAAATGATGAAGTATTTCTTACAAGTGGGAGGTTTCCTTGTAAAAACAGACCAAAAAGGTTGGTGACAGTCTTATCTGGAATTAACTTTTGAA
Organism: Apteryx mantelli; assembly: GCF_036417845.1. Classification (NCBI taxonomy): domain Eukaryota; kingdom Metazoa; phylum Chordata; class Aves; order Apterygiformes; family Apterygidae; genus Apteryx; species Apteryx mantelli. Next base: position 6,339,533 of record NC_089987.1, read on the forward strand.
CCCTTCCAAAAAACCTACGCTAACTCGCATTAGTTAAAGATTTGTAGCTTTCTAAAAGCAGGCTGGAGGTAGGTGTTTTTCGTGCAAGGGATTCCCGGAGCGGCGTTGCAGCGGGCTGGGAAGGGCTCCCCACGGCCCGGCGGGCGGTCGGCACGGGACTGTGGCATGAGCAGGGCTCGTCCAGTGCGCATCGAGAGTCCCGACAGCCGGCCCCGGGAGGACGTACAGCGACCCCTCCACCCATGAGCTGCCCTTCAATCTGCATTTTGATGCAGATGATAACTGAGATAGCAAAATGAGCTAAGACGTTGCACAGGAGTACTCGTGGCTTGCTGTGATCCCTTCCACTAAGAGGGTGTTCAAAGGCCAGTGGAATGAATGCTGCTGCGCTTTCGGCAGTATTTGTTCAAATATACTGGGTAAAATCTTGTCTCCAATAAATTAGCAGAGCTTCTACTGGTTTCATTGGATCTGGGATTGCCTCCACTATTTCTCAGTCAAACCATGTGATTTTTTGGATGGAAAGGGAGGAGAAGGGTAGGAGAATTACATTATCACATACATAGTGAACATTAGCCTAGTTATAGCTTCAGGATACTGAATAGTGGTCTTGAATATCACAGAAAGTAGAGTTTTGTTGTTTAATATGTGTAAGTTATGTATTGAAAAGTCCACTCTAAATCCAGCATGTATCTACCTGGCAGGAGATGGGAGTCTTTGGTTTTAACTGTAGCAATTTGTGCAGGAATCCTTGGACTGTCGGCTGAGGTGCCAAACTGTAACTCAGACTTAATTCTTACTTGTACCAGCAGGGTGCTTGAATAAGGGTGCACATATGTACATGCATGGACTCATTAGTGGTATCTGAGACCATTGCACTGTTTAAAAAGGCTTGGTAATTTTAGACACACTTTTGTGAGCTACTGGACAATCTCGTGTTCATTTGGTTTTATTTGGATCTTGGGAGTTTAAAACAAGATGGGCTGGTCTTGTATTATCAATCTAGTTTTTGCAGTTGTATATCTACAATGTATCAGACTAGTTGCTAGTTTAATTGACAATTTATTTTTAAAGCATAAAGGATTGTGTGGGTCAGAGTTGATACCATTGCGAGGGCTTCTGTTTCATCATTTCAGATCCTTGAAGCTGATGCCTCGAAGTTGTCCTGGCACCTTAGTCCTCCCTCTGGTGGGCACATGTCCATAGCTAAAGAGCCTGTGCCTACAACTGGTGTCCTTACAGGCAGCGTGCCTGGAACGGATGTGGAGACACAGCCCACCTCTGCACCAGCGGCACGGAGACAGGGAGCTGGTGCATCGCCGCTGCCTCCCAGCCCCATCAGGCGTGTGAAGCATGGCCAGAAAACACCTGCACTGTCCTAGAGGAGCCAGCTCGGTTCAGAAACAGGACAGCTGCCTTCATGGAGAGCTAGGTCCAAGCCAAGGCACCTGCCCCATACAGTGGAGATGTGCTGTCTCGGGCTGGCCCTGTCCCAGCCATCCCGGTGCCAGACTCCACTGTGCTACGCTGGCTCCTTTGGAGCGCCTTCCTCCTCTGAACTGTTTTTCTCACTTGAGCTGGGGCACAGGGAAGAGCAAACCTGTTTAGGTTATCCTTGCTGCAGTCTGTGCTCTTTTTACTGTTAATACAGGTCTTCACCTTTCAGACCTGTCAATATATGATCCTCAAACACTAAATTCATATGAAAAGATGAACAGGAAAAAAAGATTAAATGCATTTTAGCCCAGCTGTTAAGAAACGGGTCATTTAGTAGCCTGTTGTCTGAGTAACGTGTTGGTTATATTTTGTCCACAGCCTTATCTTTGCCATACAGACTTCCAGTTTGTAGGAAACAGGTTTGCAGGTCTGTCTACGCGTATGTAAATATTTCTGGCTGTTTTAAAAACTCAGCACCAGCCAAAATTAAGAAAAAGGTCTAAATGCTAAACATAAACTGCTACTAACTTAACCACTTTACATAAATTCCTGCTGGAAGAATTCTTCTCTCTGTCTCCTTGAGGATGCCATTTGTTCTCACAATCTGTGGTGAGACCACAGCGAGCTGCCTGACCACAGCAACTGCTGCAGAGCTCCGCTTGCCGCACACTAAGAGCACTGGAGGTGCCTCTCTCTTTTCTCTTCCTTTTTTCCTTTTTCTCCCTTGCAGAACAACTGAAAGAGGACAAGGTTGAGATATTTCCTGAGTGTTGCATTGTGCCTTGCTCTGCATGGTGCACAAACGAGGGGGGGAGAGAGGATGAAAAGAGCTGTTGGACTAATTTGACTCTTGTGTCACCCAACTGCTCGGAAAACAGAGGCTGACGGTGACAGTGGCTTCAAAAACGGAGGTTGGAGGGGGCAGGGCTGTAAGCTATTCCTGCACTGGCCAGCAGAATCGTTGCTGCTCCATATGATTTCTGTTTCTGTCTACAATAGTGCTTTTTATAATAGGAAAACATTCCATAAATGTTCCATATTTATTATTTTGCTAGAGTGAATTGAGTATGCAGAACTTAGATCAATAAAATGAAAGAAAGGAGGAAAAATACCCAAAGATAAAAGAACGCCGAGAGCTATGCGTTCCAGAATAAACACAAACCTTCCTTGACGTGGTACAGGCACTGTTTGTGCCTGGCTGCTCTACAGGGGTTCTTGCACATCCAGGAACTTTGTTTGTATTTTGTAAATTAGCAGATGGTTCTTTGATACAAAGGAGAAAGTGTTCCCACATCAGATTGAGTCGCTCTCTCTCTCGTTTTTTCCTCTCTGTTATTAAACAAATAGTAGGGGGAGACACAAGCACAATTACTAAAAGCAAAGGGGAAAGGGAGCAGAGAAAAAACACATGTAAGTTAACTGTAAAGTTCGATTTGCACTGACTACAGTAAAGCAAAGAATATAACTGAATAGCAGACGCACTCGTTTTCAACATTTCTGAACTGAGCTCCAGGAGGTAAGTATTTGTGATTAGACTATTACAAGCCTTTCAGTGGAGATTGTCCCTGCTCGGCTGAGATGTGGCATCTGACTGTGCGCCTGCTCCTGGTCTGCTGCCTTGCAAAATGAAATTAGTCCCTGGGACCCACTGCTTCTTTGCACACATCAGGCAGAAGTATCCGCACGGGACATGTGTGGTCACCATGCCTCTGCTGAATGGGAAGCGATCGCCAGCACATGGCACTCCTCCACGAGTGCCAGCACAACTGGAAACATCTGTCTGGTTGCACCCAGGGCTCAGCACCAGCCTGTGCCACTGGCTTGGCCAAGCAGGTCCTCTTCAGGCCCTCAGAATTGTTTAGGTGCCTAAATCTCATTAATTGAGGGGATTATTCAGATAAGTGTGCCACCACTGAAGTAGCGGAATAATTTTATATCTGATATGTAACCATTCTGGGGTGGAGCCTGTGTCTTATTTGGTGATTTATATAACGCGTAGTGTCTGTTTCCCAGAACAGTTGGGCTTGATCTTGGTTGGAGCCTCAAGGCAGTAATTTGAGTAATGTAACAACAATTAAATAAGACTCTTACAGATTAGATCTGTCCAAAGCATATTCCATGTTGCTCCAAACAACCTTTTTACTTGCGAGTCTGAAATTTCTTTGGAAATATTATTGCTGCAAAAGTCAACTCTACCCTCATTTACTGGAAACCTTCTCTATACAGATATTGCAATGACAAACTATCATGTGTTTCTTTCTGCTTGTGTGTTTAAACTATATATATATATTTAAGAAAAAGAGTGTTCTTTGGGGCAGGCCTTCTCTTTTTGATCTGTGTTTGTACAAGACCTGGCATTGTTGGGTCCTAGTGCATGACTGAACTATGTAAGCACAGCAGTATTATAAATAAACAAATAGCTACTCTTTCTAAAGATAAAATTCCATTTAGTCACTGTTCAGCACTTTTCCCTACAGCTCTTTGCACCAGAAGTCTTACATGAAATAGAAGTTCCTCTGCTGCTCCCAGGTCTTCTGAGTCCTTGTCTGGTCCCATTGACCTGGCTGATGGTGGAAGATTTGTCATTGACCCTGGTAGGAGTAATAGCTCCGATTGCCTGTAACGTTTCAGAACAAAAGGGCGAATGCCTTCTCCTTGAGCTTTGCCTGAAATGTAGCATGTGTCCAAGGGTGGAACAAATTATGACTACTTTCCCTTGAACATTGTAGCAGTTCAGGGGAGAATTTGCAGCAGTACTTCTACAGAGACTCAAAGTGTATGATAAAACCAAGATGGATTTAATACTCATTAGCAAAAAGTATAATCTAAGCAGAGGAAAAAGAAATTAAGAGGAAAAAGTTGCATTATATATTGGAAAAATATGTACCATGGAAAAATACATGTCCAACATTAAACATGGGCACAAGCCCAATCCTTCTCATTTTACAATCATTGAGAGTGGCTCCATTGACTTCCAGGTGACTTGAATGGGATCCAGCTCCAAATCTGGCTTTTTTTACTCCTCTCTTGAAACTGATGGTATTTCTTGAATGAGGAAAGTAAGAAAGATTTCTGACACTCAGTCTCTGGTCCTTGATGCTTTATCATATTTATGATTTGAGAGAGAACCTTTTGAAGGTAGTGCCCGTTATTAACATGCATAATTTTATAGTGATGTTTTGTTTTGTTTTCCAAGGATAGGAGTTTTAGGACATACATAGGGAGACAGTTAATCTACCTAAAGAAGTTGAAGGAGTCACCATTCTACCCTCTAAAGGTACCCAGCATAATTTGGTGTGTGCAAGAGGCACCAAATAATGTCTTGTATTAATTTGTTCCCTTTTACTGTTTGGTGACTAATCCGTCTGTAGGCACTCCTCTTTTTTTTTTTTTTTTTTTTGCATTCGTCATTTAAACGTATTTATTTGGTTGTTTATAGAGTAACACACAGATTTGAAAAATGAGAACGCATCGCTGCACATTTCAGCTCCATGTCCACTGAGCAGTGCTGCTAGCTGGGGCAGGTTGCCTAGATTGTATGATTTTGTTAGTTTTTTGGTTTGATGAACATATAAGAACTTTTCAGTTAATGCTATGTATGCAGATCTAAAACTCAGTTTCTGTTCTTTTGACATACAACTGTGAAAGCCATTTTCCGTGACAGCAGAACTCAAACTGTGTAAATACTGTGCATTTTTCATGAATATTCATTTAATGTTTATAATGATTTTGGTCTTGCCTATATGCTCCCCTTGTTTTCTAATAGTCAAATGTCTTTTTGGTAATTAATTTGGATTTTAGTACTAACAAGTGGTTTCTTCTATGAAGTAAGTCTATTACAAACATGGCATATTGTTCTAAATTGCATAATAAAATAATAGTCTAGAACTGCAGCATTTTCAGCAAAATGGCTCCACTTCTGTTTGACAGGATGAATGCCTATGTGCTTTTCAAAGCAACGAGTTTAGCCCTCTTCATTTACAAAGGGAGAACGGAGAGGAGAGAGCAACGCTACTCTGAGAACAGCTTGTCACATGTTGACCTACTTTTTCAGCCAATCTGCGTGCAGCAGAGCTGCTGTTGTGTTGACACTACATAGCCAAGCTAAAGCAAAACCCGCAGAATCTGTGGCCTGGGAGATTGGCTCTAGACTAGACAAAAGGTCTTCTGGGTTTGATAAGACTTGTAGACATGCTGGGTCTGGGTTTGATACGACTTGTAGACATGCAGGGACTGCAGGACTGCGATAGAGTGAGCTGATTTTCTAAACGGAGTCTCTTGCCTCCTCTTCCCTGTGAAATCTGAAGCAAATTATGCTCACATAATGAGGCCGCTTTGTGTCTAATCTCTGCTGTACGTTTATGTCTAAAGCAGCTGTTGTTGGTCCAGGCAGGGTCTCTCCAGCTGTATGGGGGACGTGGGCAAAGAGCTCAGTTTGTGACTCATTTTACCATTCATTCTCTGCTGCCAGCAAAGCTCGGAAAACAAAGGAAAGGTGATGTGCCTCTGACAAAGGCATGAGATGTCCTTTTGTCATGCCTGTCTTTGACTCCATTTTAGCCACCACCAGATTATTTGTGGATTGTGGAAATTAGAGTACCCATTGAACTCTCCTAATCTAATGCAGGGGGTGAAGTTTGGTACAGAGCCTGCAGACCAGGGGAATGGAAACCTTTTTGGATCTACACATCCATGCAGATGCAAACACCTGCTTACCTGTGCTCTTTGGAAATTATTAGATTCCAAGGTTCAATTCATGATCTTTTGTTTCTTTTTTTTAAATTTGCTCTCATTATTTTTTGAAAGAATATCATTTTTGATGTGCTGTACACCTATAACTCCTCCTGCCCATAGTGGGAGCAGGAACTGCTGCTACCTCTTGAGAAACAGGAGTAAAAAATACTTTGTGTTAATATGCATCACCACATCAGTTTTTATCATTTCAACCAATGTTTTCACTGAAGCTGACCTGTATTTTAGAAAGCAAATACTGTTCCTTTGCCTCTGAAAGCCTCTTGTCCTTTAATGGAAATGAATACAGTTTTATTCTTAGCAGCTTGTTGCAGAAAGCTCCAGTAATGTGACTCTTCACTAAAACACTCTCTTTATGACCAGTTTTAACTTAAAACAAGAATCTTGTTGATTCTAAAAAGGAAGAAGACTCTAAAATTTTGGTTTTGAAAACATTGCATTTCTTTTTCAAGTTTAAACTGTCCCAGAGACTTCTTTTTACAAATCTTTGTTTTGGTTCTCCTCCAGTGAGGACATTTGTGATAGGGTGCTGGTAGGATGCCTCAGGATGCATTTATTTATTTGGGTCCTAAGCAAGTAAAATTGACCTCAGCCTGATGTGAATACCGAGCAAAATAATGAGAATGACCCAAATCACAGCCTTAAAAAACCTAAACAGGTTCTAGTAGAAGCAAGCTACTGCTAGATGAAATGTTACTGGGACTTTCTTGCACCCTGTTGCTGGAATCCTTGGGAGAAATTATAACACAGTGAAGTGTCATATGAACATAAAGTGTACTAATTATTGTCCCCACCTCACTCCGTGGCACTTTCATTCCACATCAAGACTGCCTTTTTATGAGCTAGCTTAGTCGGCTTCTGAAGTGGATTAATATGGGCACTCTTAGCATGGACTAAGAGAGTCCTCTCACAGAGCCAGCAGAATAGAGTGCAGCTCTTACACTGAGCTTTTTCCCAGTGAGGTTTGAGTATTTTAAAATTCACTCAATACGGCAGCTTCTGCTGCTTCTTAGGAAGATGAGAGTGGGTGAAAGTTTGACATCTGCCATTCTGCCAAATCTGTGTTTCTGGGCTAGGGGTTCTCCCCCCAGCTCCGTTAAGTGCCAGCTCCCTGTTTTCATCGCCGGTTGTTTACTGTTTCTTGGCTACCTGAATTTGTCATCCCAAAAGCCACGTAGGCCACTGTGGCACGAAGCTTTGTGGGCTGCGTGCACTGGCATGCCGCTAGGATTTGAGAGGCCATGATTCAAGGGTTTGGGTTTGTGTGAATCTGTTGCTTTGGGGGCAACACTGAACCTTGCCGCCTCATGAAATGTGTCATGAACATGTGATCGAAAGGTTCCTACACCTCCGAACCGTGAAAGTCAATGGAGAGCTCATAGGTGGTAGGAACTACTATTATTGTAGCATGCACAGACTTGGGTGCTTTTCATTAAACAGTCTGAACACTTTGTTTGATAAATGTTTGGCATAATGCCCTTATCATATGATTTCAATTAGGCAACAACAGCTAAAGCTACAATTTGTTCTTACCTTCTAGCGAGGTGACTTTCCCATTGATGTCTGGTGGGAATTATGCAAAGTCAGAGGTGAGACACTGGAAAGAAAATGAGGACGAGATTATAGGTACATCAGATAAGTTTTACACTTCAGAGAAAATTGCAGCAAAATAGATTGTGGTTCCTTACACTTGCCATTTCTTTCATCTGCACTATTGTTTACTATTTCTCTTTAGTTTACATTAATTTCCTATTAAGCTTTGGATATTTAGGGAACCAGCTTAAACTGCAGCTAGTGCTGGGAACTGAGTGTCATAAATTCTAGTCCTAGCTTTCATCCCTACCTGTTTGGCTATGTCTGAGCTCAAGGAGTCAAGACCATGACCAAGCTCTCCATGTCAAGACAAGATGTGGGAGTGCATGTCTCTCCCTTCCCTACCCTGACTCCCATGGAAACCCACAGCTGAAAAGAGTTCCAGTCTAGCCAAATCCAGCCAGGTCTCTGGTGGGAATGATCAGACCTCCAGGACCTACACTGCTCTCCAGAGCATAGATGTAGTCTGCAAAAACTTAGGTAAGGTGCTTAATTTTCCTGCATCAGTGTACTGTGCTGTGCAAATAATCATATCCCTCACTGAGTAGTACGAGGATTGTTTCATTAACATCTGGAGAGAGACTTGAAAACCTAAAGCAATAATTTCTCAATCATGCTTAATCAGTATTGTGCATTTGATGTTAATGTTGTTTTTATGTGAATGTTCATTGACAAATTAAGGATACTTTAAAAACTCTCTTAGAAGAGTCTGTAAATATAAAGTCTCTATTCATCGTTATGTTGTTTATAATCCTGTAACACTAATATTCTACCCTGCTTTATGGATGTGTACAGGAGAGATGTGATGCCTTAATGACTTTTCAATAAGCAAAGCTTACAGCCCAGTTCTTTCCCAACTTCAGAGGTTTGACTTGTTTGTGGTGGTTTTACTTCTGCTGAAAGCACAATCAATGCCTTGTGTTTTCAATACCATGGAGATAAAAAAGTGCATTACATTTTTCAGCAGGAGTCTCACTTCCAGCAGAAGTAGAACAAATAGACCTTTCTAGCTGTTTACATGAATAGACTTTCAAGTGTATCCTCTTGTTCCCTTGGGAGGTTAATTTTTAAAACTTCTATCAATGGAAAACAGAGCTGAGTTAAAGTGCCCTTTTAAAGTCTTGAATGAAATACAGGCTCCCAACTCGCTGGTCAGGGCAGCCACCGTGGAGCGAATCTGCCTGCGTAACCAGCACTCGGCTGCTCAGCTCTTCAGATGGCAAAAGGCCGTGCTCAGGCGTGCTTGTCCTTAAGGACTGGGGGAATATGGACCCTATGCTGAGCGTCGGGCTGGTGTGCAGGAGTACGTACCTGCCAGCTGCCATAGTCCTTGCTGGGACTTTCTTTTATGAAGGGTCACATGGGAAAGAGATGCCTCCTTCGTCCTGCCTAAAACATACCTACTATCCTACTGCTCATAGTCTACTTACGCTGGTCATGCCTTGGCGCTTGTCTCGAGTAAGGGATATCTGTCGAGCAGGGTCTTTGCTTCTGCTTAGGGTTCATTATCAAGGTCTATTTTTGGGATGCTGTACATGTGCTACCCAGCATTGCCCCTCTCTGCTGTGGCAAAGTTGTGCTGGGCAGAATGCAACCATGACCAAACTGTGCAGGCACAGCTAAAATGACACTAGGAACGTGTGTACTGCACCAAAAGTTATTAATTTCTTTAGCCACTCCAGTAAATCTTTTTCTGCCGCAAACATACAGTGAGAGCTGCTTCTGGCCGAAAGAGACTTGTGGGAAAGAATCAGTGTCAGAAAGGTTAAGTAACTCAGCCCATAATTGCAGGGACTTGTCCACGATTTCAAATTCTCTGTGCAGAAAAGGCTTTTCTTTTCCCTTAGACCATGCTGTTAACGACAGCCAGAATCTGGCCATCCTGTGCAAATCGTCTAAGTGTAATAGTCCTCATTTGACTTAGATTTTCAAGCCAAGGTGATTAATGAGTCATAAATACAATGCTACAGTGATCCTTAAAATAAACAACATTCCTTGATTTGAAAATCCCAGGAGATGAGTTTTAATTTCTCTAGCCAATCTGGGAATGTAAAATATTTTCCTGTAGTGCCTTATTGATAAAATTTGACCTTGCTCAGCAGTGGAGCTCCCTGCTGGAGCGTGGGGGGAGAAGGGGGGTGTGGGCACACATGCAAAGTGCTCTTACTATGCCTGTATTCAAATTCTAATTCCATATTCTTGTACGAACCATCTCACTGGGAACCAAAAATAGCACAGACGGAAAATATTCTCACAAGATGATTGTCACACAAATAAGAATAGTCTCTATTTAACCCATTCTCTTATCAGCTTAGCTGTCTGCAGGCTTCGGATCCTCTGCTGGTACTTTGCTTTAGTCATTGGCCAAGAAGCTATTCATGAAAAGCAACAATTTAATAGTAATAAAAAATCTCTTGGTTGACAGTATGACGCTAAGCTGGATTAAATAAAGCATGCTTACCTCGTTTTAGCAGCATAAAAGCATTACTTCGGTAATGGTAATTTAGCGTCTGTGTAATAGGGCGTGTTTTTGAGGTTTGCTGACTGTTTTTCTGGATGCTTTCTAGCTTTAAAGGTTGCTAGCGACTCCTCCTAACGCTCCATTGGTTTCAATGAGATTGCACAGAATGCATGTCTGACCCAAATTCAGAATCTCCTGTGTAGAAAGAGAAGGTGAATTAACAGTGATGTCTTTATTTATTTATATTACCACAGCACATGCGAGTCTCATTTTGAAATGGGCTGGCTGTGCCAGGCATTATAAAGACTCAGAAGAAAAAGGCCGCTCCTCCAGAAAGCCTGGCTTCCTAAGCACAGGAGGAGGGTGACAGATGATACTGGTAGAGGGAACAAGGAAACCATGAAACAATACTGTTTGACACACTAAGCAACCCAACAGCACTACCGTTCTATAGTTCCTCTAGGCGCCGTGGCAAAGGGAGGCATGAGGAAGTGGAACGAGAATTATGAAGCTGTGGATGTTTTTAGGAAGCTTCAGCGAAGGAGGAGAAAACATGAATTTGCTTGTTCAAAACTCTGGCGAGTGGGTGGTGTGACCTAGCAACATGGGCGTGTAGAAGGTGGGAGCTGGTCACTACAGGAAATAAGATATATCAGAAGCTGTGGACACAGGCCTTGAAAGTAAGATGTTTGATGTATTAGAGAATGGGGAGATGGCAAAGGGACACAGAGAGAAAGAGGGTCAGAGGAGAGTTTATCCCATGAATCCCCTGTTTTTTCCGTATCGTTTTGGGTGAAATGCACTCTGTAGATTGTTAATAGTGGTCTGCAAATGAGTTTATTTGTCAACAGTAACTATTTTACAACAGCCTGGTAACTCCCAGACTTCTGTAATAGGCAGTTGCATATAAATAAAAGCTATCATCCTGTTCTTTTATTTGAATTTGTTTATAGACTATGGAGAGAAGCTGATGGTTGCATATTTACCACACAACAGATGTTCATAGTTCTCAGGCACATCATCTGCCCAATTGCCCATGGCTTTGTCTATTCCAATTATTTTTTCCCATATGTACATATTGGGTCAGATTCCAGCTCAGAGACAAAGAGGGTTTTATTCTTCGTTGCTTTCCTGAGCTCCTGAGGTCAGCTGGAGGCTGTTGCATCCCGAGGAAGAGCCCTGAAAACATGTCTATGGCAGGAACCTGTAAGGGAGCGCCTGGCGGATTCCCGGGCGGCAGGGCTGGTGCCACCTTGGCCACCGAGCCCTCCATTTCAGGCATGATCCAGGCTCAGCTGGCCCATGTTGCATTGCCCCAGAGTGGCCAATACACCTTGGGTATTGCTGCGAGGAGTCCTGGTGCTGACCACGAGGACTAGGAAAAACCCATCCCATCCTCCAGGCATGACGTTGCCGCGCCAGCTGGAGAGGGTGGAGTGTTGCTGCGGTGGTCCGGTCTGAGTCCAAGAGCAAGGAGAGCGGAGAGCTGAATGCTGCCCAGGCCAGCGAAAATACGTTGCTGTCGTCGGTAGCCGAGGAATTGCTGCCCTCCCTTCTTTCAGCGACGACAGTGATAATAACGACAAGGGTTGCCAGTGAAATTCAGAGCTGAGTGGGAGTTGGGAGAGGCAGTTTCACAAGAAGGGAAGATGCCACTATTGCACTGACTGGTGACACCTGGGTGCTGAGTGAAGCAGGAGTGACCTGATTTCCCTGTGTTTGAAACCAGGCCCCGCACTTTTTCCTTGCCCACTGGGGTGAGGCACTGCTCGGCTTCGCTTTGTATTCGTGTGTCCTTGGCAGAAACCTGTACGGCCGAGGCACTAACCTCTGCCCGTCTGGTGCGGGCAGGTGAGGAGGGATTCTTGGACCAGCGAAACCTACTACACTCAGGCGCTGAATCACAGCGATGCAGTCCTGGAGGGAACTCGAGGTCATCCGAATGCAGCATAGCGCTGTGAAACGTAGCTCAGTGCAGAGGAAAGGCAAGGAGCTCCGAACAGGTGGTTTTGACATTGGGCAGACTATCAGCCAGGCACAGGGTAGCCAGCCTGGGATAATCAGCCATGCTGAGAAGCAAGGATAATTAGGTAGACACAGAGATATCCTGCAGATACCCTTCTGCAGCCCTTAACTATTCTTAGAAAACTTTTCCTAAAATATAGTCTGAATATTGTTGGCTCTGAATTAAGTCAGTTCTTATGTTATCCATCAGATATTCTTGCTGCCTATTTTGGAAGCTCCTATCATATTCCCCTGAGTCTCCTCTTTTCTAGACCAAACAAAGAGAAAAATTTCAGTTTTTCCCTAGAAGAGGATGTTTTCCTCTCAAATTTGCCTACATTTTTGATAAAATATGGTGTTCCAAATTGAGCTCTAAGAGGAGCTTCACTGATGCTTAATGAAAGAGAATAATTCCTTCCTATATTTGACATGCATCAGTCTTATTAATACGTCTTCAAATAAGATTTACTTTTTTGTTGCAGTGTGTCATGGTGTTGAGTCATATTCCACCTGTGGTCCTCCTTAAGTCCCAGCACTCGTTTTGCAGTGCTGTTATTTAACTAGTTATTTTTTATTTGTTCATTTGATTTCTGCTTCTTTAACTTAGTACTTCACACTTGCCTTTACTGAGTTTCTTTGCCTGATTTAAGGCTGTTTCTTCAATTCGTCAAGACCGTTTTGAATTCTCCAACAGTCTTTTAGAGAATTTGCAGCCTTCCCCAGCATCCACACCTTCTGTGCTGTCCTTGCTATGAGCTGAGTCATTAATGAGAATACTGAATCGACCTGGCTTCAGGACAGATCCTTAGGGGACCTCACTTGATATGTCCAGATACGCAGTTCCTGTGGGAGGAAATGTTGCTGTTTGAGCGTAAGCTTTTATCTTAATTCAGAAACAGCGAGGAGTTAGGGCGGTCCATGCGTCCATCTGAAGTGAAGCCTCGGCTTCATAAAACATGACGAAGAGCGTAATATGCACGTGCATCTTTTATGCAAGCCACCCTTCGCCGTAGAGCTGCCCAGCGTGCAAATGCGGCACGTTGCCTTTGTGATGTGAAGCGGCACAGGATCTGGATGGGGTTATAAATATCCGTCCTCCCTCAGTTGGAGCACGAAGGAGAGGATGCAGATGGATGAGAACTGTTCCTCCGCCGCTCGCGCCCGGCGCATAATGAGCTCAGACTGCAGGAAGGAATGTGTGGAGGAGTGGAGCTGGCAAGGGTTCACCAGCTCAAATTATCCTGAGCCCATTCCATTTCTAATCAAACTTTTTTTTTTCTTTTAAGTGAAGGTGCTTTATGGAGATGTTTCCGTTTGAAAGATTCAGGCTCGTTTTACTACATGAGCAAAACCCAGGTGTCAGGATGTTGCTCTTTTGGTGAGTCCTTGGTGTGCTGGGCTTCTTATCGGAGCTTCCTTCACTATGGTTATTTCAGAGCACTTGGCGTTTCCCTGCTATGTAGCCAATTTGCTGCATGCTGGAAAGTATGAAATTGGATCTTTAAAAGGATCATTTCTGATGCTAATAAAAATCTAAAAAAAACCCTCACAAACAAAAAAGGGAGTGGGCAGAGCGGTATCACATGAGCTATCCAGCCTTGTTTACATCCTGATTTGCAAAAGATACAGCTTGACCCCCACCTAACCTTGCAATATCTCCACAGTGAGAGGAAACACTATGTAAATTAGAACAGCCCAAACAAAACAGTCCGACAGAAGCGGCAGTGTGCGGCCCGCGCTGGAACCGCAGGCGTGCGAAACTCTGCTCTGGAGAAGAAACGTGCACAAAGTCCTTTTCTCTGTGAGGTACGTGGCTGTGAAAAACAACATCGCTAACACAAACCAGCATGGCTCTTTCCTGCAAGAGCACAGCCATTTCACGTAAGAGAGGAACGGCGTGTTTTGCCCTGCCGAACACGCTGTGAAACCTCCCCTTACAAACATGCCGTAAGCAGGACCCGTTCAGAGGGCCCAGGGAAACCTCCCTGCGCCCAAGCGTTTTGGCTGGGATCTCGTGGGGCTTTAAAGGGCGACAGCGATGCCCCGCTGGCCTTACCGCGGGAGCAGGGTCGTGCCTGTTGCCCACAGAGCGCTTGACAGCAGTGAACGGATGTAGGTGGTGCGTGAGGCTTGCGTTAGCCTCCTGCGCTGGGTGAGGAAGGGGGAGAAACGTCCCAAGGGCTGTTGTCCAGCCAGGAGGTCTCCAGTGGCAGCGGTGGCCGAGTGGTTTGGTGGCTCCTGTTCTGTGCCGGGACAGATGTTTGCGTGGCTGAACCGCGAGCTGGCCTGGGAAACAGATCTGGAGGAAGAAGGGGCATTTTTCCAGGGAGTTACGCTTCAAGCCGTTCGGCTCTTTGTGCGGGCTACCTGCGCCCACGCCAGTGCAGGGTCACAGGTGAGTCCCGGGGGGTGGCGCAAGGGGCATGGGCTCTCTGAGCTGGCCAAAGCAGGACTTCCGTGGTTTGTGTGACCCACCAGGATCGTGCCACCAGAGATGTTCCCTTCCCTAGAAAGGCAGCGACGAGTTTGCGCTGGCTCGGCTCTGTGTGGCTGCTCACCCGCACAGGGGACACAGCAGGGCTCAGCGCCAGCATGGGGCCCTCGCCGCGGCTCGGCTCCGTCCGTCCGTCCAGCCCCAGGAACCCGCTCTGCTCGCCATCTGCGGATGGAGCTCCCCCCGTCGCCTGCTGAGCTGGTGGAGTTTCATTCCTCGCTTCGTTATTTGGAATTGATTTTAAGAGAGGGAAGCAGTTCCCATGCTGACCCCTCTTTGCCCTTCAACCCACAAGACTGTTAATCTCTGAATTTTAATCTCCAGAAGGTGGGAACGCAGCTGGGGTGAGCAGTATTTTCGGGCTGACAGAGTACTATTATGTAGTCTAGCACAGGCGCTTGGAGAGCCTGGTAGAAACCCGCTTAGTAGCCAGAAGTGTGTTCTCAAGCAGAGCAGTTTAGGAGGCAGTAGAGTAGGGAGATATCAAAAAGAAATAACTTCCTGCCCCAGAATTGCCAATACCCTTACTGAAATCTCTGTTAAACACGTCCTCAGCCTTACTACTTTATGGAGGTGAATGGGGAGAGCTCTTACCCAACACGAGCATTATACAATACCAGGAGACAGCAGGTTTTCATCTGACAACACACTTTCGAATATCCTTAACTGACATGTTCTTGCTCTTGAAGAAATGAGATTTGTCCACAAAGCAGTGTTGAACTGAGCTGTTGCGCTCAAAGGTTTCGTTCCTTGGATCATCCTGGGCTCACTAGGGCCATATTCTTACAGCCTTTCTCAAGATGATGAGAACGGTCCATTTGGGGCTCAAGTGCTGTTCAGAAAGAATTACAGTGCCAGAATTTGTTCATGCTGTTGAGAAATAAGAAGTATATTGCATGTAATGATGTCTGCTAAGCCTCTCATAGCACTTGCTGGCCTGCTCTCTCCCACTGGCTGCACACTCATACATACAATATGCATTGTTACTTTTCTGTGTCGTAATGTAAAAAAAGCTGTTCGACAGGAGTGCTGGTGGACAAGCCTAGCTCTTGTGTGTTGCTCTATAGATGAAATGTGAGAAGAAGTTAACTGCAAAAGCAGGTTCTCTCTCCAGTGAGAGCTGAACTCTTTGGATTTTGACCATGTGGGAAATCTTTATTCCTACTTGCAAAAAAGTATTTAATTTGCTTGGTGGTTAAAAGAAATTAGTTTCAGCCATTGAGCAGTTTGGCAGACCTCCTTTAAGTTTTATAAGCAAATATTTGTCTGACTTCTTTCTGTGAGTTGATACGAAAGGAGTAATTATTAAATCTTCTCCCATCTCTGTGTTTTTGATAAGGACATATCTAATGTGAATAATCCAAAACTGAATCCTAATAAAATGCTAATACAGTAAGTGTAATATAGTCCATACTTCATAAATAATGCATAAATTGTGGAGTTAATAGCAATGAAATGACAGTGACTAGAAGTATTTTGGATGTAGAATTTTCGTTTCGGATTTTTTAAGCAAGAGACCTAATTCAGAATTTACAGAAGCATTTAGGAGTTTTAGCCATGTTTTACAATGCCTTTAAAAACCTGTGCCTTTCTTTTTCCTACTATTAGTGAAGAAAAGCACTTGTTGCATTCTCATGGTTTTGAGACGGTACTGAGATAACTTACACCGTGATAACGGTGTCACTGCAGAGCCAGATTGATAGTACTTTCTTCTGCTGTGTGTGTAATGAAAAGTGTGTTGTTTTCAAACACTGAATGATCAATGCATCAATTTTTTCCGGATGTTTTTTCAGACACTGTATGACAAAGTAGTCTTTCAGATTCCTGATTTCAGGGTTGTATTAATCTTTCCCATCACACCTTTATAAGTATGCTTTTGTTATTGCTTTTCTTTTAGTACATTGAACTGTCTGGGTAATCTGATCTCACTCTTTGAGCCTTCAGCATGGTTCTATAAAAACAGCTTTGGGCTAAAAATGGGCAAATTTTCATTGTTTGTGCCCATCACTAAATTATCTGGAAACATTCTGCTGTGGCTAACGGCTAAATTGGGGCTCCCAGAGAGGTGCTGGAGCCAGGACAGCGCAGGTCTCGGCGCGTGCTGCAAAACCTCCCTGAGGTGCTAGGTGAGGCCGTGCTGGTGGCGCAGCTGCTGCGGCGCAGCGCTTCTCGCAGGGGAGATGTGCTTAATGGAAGGAAATCTGCAACAGCCGTAGAGAAACCGCTCGCAAGTTGTCTGCCGAATCCGCAAGGGAGCCGGCGGCACCAGGTGCACCGCTGCTGCGCTGGGACTGCCCTGTGCGGATCCTTCTCGCAGTGCGTGGGTGTATTCTGCCAAGATTATTATGGATGCTTTGCATTACGTCATGTATGAGCCTGACTGTTTTCCTTCACCGATTCCCTTGCTGAGAAAGACTTTCAGTCTCCTCGTACGTGTCCTGGCTGAGCACGATCCTTGGTCTGCACTTCTGCCTCCGCAGCGGTGCGTGCCCGGGGCTTGGGGCACGTCCAGTGCCTCCCTTCCAGAGGAAACCGCGTGTGGCTTCGTGCCGGCAGGGTGCGAGAGTGCAGCTTATGCCCATACTTACAGTAAGAACTTAATTATATTAAGGGTAATTTTCAAAGAGGATATAAACCTCTAAAATGTCGATATAAACAGAGCTTGCGATAGGGCATGCGTGTCCTTATGCTGAGGACCGTAGAGAGGCAGCGGTGGCTTCTGTCCCCAAGACCTAGCTGCAGAGCAGTGACCGCAGCTGGCCACGAGCTCTCGACTCTGCTCCGCTCTTGCACCCTTTCTGGCTTTTTTTTTGCTCACATGAAACAATAAGGTTTTACTTTCACTTTGTGCTCCAGCTCAAGTTAACGTTGACCATTAGTCATACCCCTAAAATGAATCTATTAGTAAAAAGCAGACTGAAACTCTGCCCCCGCCTGCTTCCCGGCACACTGCACGCTGCCGTAAGAGGCTCCGCCGGCGAACGCTTCCTCCGCGCGGACGGTCTGAGTCACGGTTCCCGGCCAGGGAAAGGGAGCGGCATCCTGCAGGGCCGCCAGCCTCGGCAGCCCGCGCGCCGGATTTCTGTTTGCCTGGCCCCGTGGGTTAGATGCAAGTAGTGGCAAATGGGCCAAAAGCGCGGGTGATAAAATCATCCCCTAAGTGAAATTTGTGTGTTAATAGAGGAGTCCTAAAATGCTCTTTTTTTTTTTTTTTAAATCAATGCAGGGCTATTAATTGATACCCTGTATTCTGATGATTGAAAAAGCACAGGCATATGGGAATATTCTTACAGTTTCCACATTATTTTCATTCTGAGGTTTTTAAAATAGCTCTATTTTAATTTTTTTTTGTTTTGGGAGTTATTCCTGGTTAATAATATTTTCCAAACTTTTTCATAAGCATGAATAAAATATTAATGTTTAAGAAAATTAAATTATATGTTTAAGTAACCATTTTGGCAAAAAAAACCCCATAAATTTCTGTCAATACCTTTTAAAAGTAACAAAGGTATCTTTGTGAGAATCGCCTTCTCCCCCCCTCCCCAAATTACATCAATGGAACTATTTTTTTATTTTCTTTTTAGACGTTGTTTTCTTCCTTTGTTAAGTTTTTGTTATCTTTGTTAGGTTAAACAGAAAAAGATCCCAGAAATACGCAGTTCTCATTCTGCATATTAATTTATAAAAGAGCTGTAATTTTAAAGAAGCGGAACCAGCCTCTTGCACTGGCGTTGCCTGTTATTATTTGGTGTGAAGCGTCTAAGCATCTCTTCGAGGAGCATTAGCGTCCCCAACGCTTACGGGAGTCTTTATGTGCTCAGCAGGGGAGAACACGCCATGACTGAAAGGGAGCAGCGAAGCCTCCAAGGTTACGAACGAGCCTTTCCCCCGTCCGCTGCCCTTCCTTCGGATTTAACCAAGGTGCGAGATGGCGGAAAGCTCCGTTTCCCTTCTCTGCCGGCAGATCCCGGCCTGGGGAGCACTGGCCCGAGGACGCCCGCGAGGTCTGGGCAGAGCTAGGGGGAAGCGGCCTCCCGCCGTCCCTTCCTGCAGGCTTTCGCAGCCCCGCGTTCCCGGCGGTGCCAGGAGCCTGGTGCAATCGGGTGAAATCACCCCGTCCTCCGGGGGCAGGAGCCGGTGGTGGATAGCCACGGGTGAATCCTGCCGCGGGCTTTCGTTCGCGGCAGAGAGAACATGTTAGAAGCTGTACAGACTGGAAATGCTTTCTTCAATCTAAGCCTTTAAAAATTCAGTCTGGTAATTAATATATAGAATACGATGCAAATCTACCCAAAAATTGGAAAAACTGCGCAGCTGCGGTGATTATGCAAGCTCTCTTATTTCCATGCACGTAGGTATTGTGGTCTTGGACTCCCCAGTCGCGTTTTCCCTGCGACAGCCTGCCTGCCGCAATGCACGGGCTGGAGGCACAAGGGGGACAAATTAAGATTGCATGTGCAGCTGCAAATGTGACATTTGGACTGTCTGAGACAGAACAGAAATAGCATTACTTTAATGTCGCTTTTTGTATGCATTCAAATCAGCTTGTGACTTACGCTCACCTCTCTCAGGTGCTGAGGCTTTGATACGGGTTGTGTTTGCTGGCTCTGTGCTTGTCACTGCCGGGACGTGGTGGTTAGCGCCGGGCTGGCTGTGGCGGAGGGAGGACGTAGTTCCTTGGCTTCTTGGGTCTAGGTAAGGAGCGTTTCACTGCACTGCTTCTCCGTTTATTGTTGATGTTAAGGCTACGTTAATTCAGCACAAGTTTGGAAGGACTCGAGCTGTTGGAATGGTCTGCCTTAGTAGGAACTTTTCCTCAGGTTTCTCTTCCCTGTCCTCATGTGTATTGGACTCTCTGCTCGGTGTCACTTCTAGGTGGCATTGCTGTGGGCCCAACAGTCTGTGAGATCTGAGACGTTAAATGAACGCCAGATTTCCTTTGTACAGGAAAGAAATATTTCTGAGTCTTAATTAGTCAAGTGACAAAACTTAAGTCTGTAAAGCTAATATTGTAAGGGGCATCTTGAAAGGTGACAGAATGACTTCGGCATAGAGGCATCCAGCTGCTTCATTTTTCTGTGCGTGTCTGGGTTACTGAATATGCCCAACCTGCACACAGAAACCCTGCTTGGGCTGCAGGGATGTCTACATAACTTCTTTTTAAATCTTGGCTTTGAATGATAAAAAGGTAAACATCTATTAGCCTGTTTGTTGAAAACAGAATGCAGAATTGGATTAGACCATAATATCTCTTGGAAAGAACACATTTGTTAATTATTTCATAGGAAGGTTTAAAAAGAAGACCTGGCGAAAATTAAAGCCAAAACCTTACCTTGCATAGAATCTGCTTTGGTAGCTTTAAGTATAAGAAAAGTGGAGTAGCTGCATGGAGAGGTGGGCTGCTGGGAATGGAAAATGGCTTTTTTTTTCCCATCATCCATCTTACCTATAATTAGGTCCATCTTACCAAATCCATGTCATCTGTCTTACCAAATAAATGCCACTGACTTATGGAGAGAGAAAGCGATAGGGAATACAGTGGCTCCTGGGAAATGCGAGCTGTGCCGTGCTTTCCTCCCAGGCACTAACCCTCCGCGTAGATCTGCAGGGCCCCAGGTGAGCCGGAGGGATGTCAGCCTGTCCTGGCATGGTGCGGAAGAGCTGGAGGAGATGCGGGGATGGCACCTCTTGCCGTGCTGCTGGACCCGCCTCGGTGAGACCCCGCAGGTCTCCTTGCTTGCTTTGCCTACGCCGCTAGCGAACCTGCCCCCTCCAGAGCAGCCGCGAGTCTGTGCGCAGCTAGCTGTTACCGCTCTCAAAAGCTGCTGCTTCCCTTTCCGTAGCAGAGCAAATCCCTTACTACAGATTAAATCAAATACAATGCTTTAGTTGATGAAACACGTTACGAAGGTGTGTGTCAAGGCAATTGTTTTATTACTTAGATTGCATTAAAAAGCTGTGCTTGCACATCCAAAAAGATGCTGCAAATACTTTGCATCCTCTGTTATGATGAACATTGCCTAATTTCTTAATGAAGATCCAAATGGCTTATTCCATTATGGAGAAAGGGAGAAGAACGTTTTCTGACCATATTATCATCTGCATGCAGGAAGTTTAAAATAAAGTGAAACTGTTTCTCATAGATATGACAAAAAGCAAAAGCATTTTACCACAAAGTGATGGCTTTTTCTTGAAGAAGGTGTTCTTTATCCCAGAAACAACATAAGCATGACATGATGTGGCAGTTACCATGGCAACTAATTATTTTTTATTGAACAACAAGAATAAACACAATAGCTTCACAAAACCCAGCATATCTTGGCAAGCAAGTTAAAATATCCTGGGGCATCATCAACATATGCAGTCATCATTTTTGGTTTCCACTTCTTTTTTTTTCCTCTTAGAGTTTTGGCTTCCTTCCCCCCCCTTGAATAAGAACAAATACACTTAATTCTGGATCAGAAAAGGTATGTTACTTTCTCATCCCATTTCCTCCTGTACCAAAATCTCCACTATACAGTCTTGCACTACTGGTGTGCTGTGGTCATTTAACTCATAATAGGAAATGTCAGCCTTGGTTACACGTTTGAATTGAGGAGCCCAAATTCTCAGAATTTGCCCAAGTAAGGACTGAAAGGTTGACAATTTAGCTGACAGGACAAGATGACAAAGAAAGGAACAGACGGGGGCCTTGAAAATACCATTCTGTAGAAGTATGTGGAATCAATTTAATCCACAATAGCAGTACAATGAAGAATCTTATTCTGTAATTACAGGGCTGAAAGAAAGATGGTTTTGATCCAGATACTATTGATTTAGTGGACTGTGGTTAGTAGAATAATTCAGAAGTTGTAGTGTCTGATTCAGGCCAGGCTGAAGTCAACTGCAGATTCTTTTATTTAGAGTCTGTTTTAATAAACTGGTATGAACTTTAACGAGCACCACACTGAATACATGAGTTGAAGGTGATGTACTGATGTCATCAAAGTTGATGGGACTTTTGCTGTTATCCAGATAGACAGAGCCAAGGAGAAAGACCATGACACAGTGTATATTTTCCTTTAATAGCCAGAAATAGGTGGGTTTGGCTAGATTACTTCAGAAACACTGCTGTTTGTCATGGCAAATATCACATTGTTAGTGAAGATTCCTGTCCTATGATAGTTTGCGTTTGTATAGTTCAGTTTGTATAATTTGCTATGCTAAATTCAAACTCTTAACTACTGTTATTGTAGACCATCTTCAAGGCAAGTATAGTATTAACCTCCATAGCAGTATTGCCGCTATAGTTTCAATTATGCATGCAGGCTCATCTGAGGACAAATTAGATATACTGCCAAAGCCAAAACATTTAAAGAATTTTTCCATCTCCATTTGATACATCAGAATGAATGAAGAAAATCTCCATGTCAGTTCTACCATTTAGAATGACCTTAAAACTGAATATCATTGGTTTAATTCTAGCCTCAATTAGGGAAAAAAATGATCCCTCAACCACATATTCAACCTCAAAGTCAATATTTTGGTTTGGTTCAGAGCCGGCTGTGCTAAACCAGTTAAGGTCAGATTTAGTCCAGAGAGGCTGCAAAATTGCAGGATCAAATGACACATAATATACAGTGAAACTGAATTGCATTAGAGGTTGCATAAGTAGAATTAGTATTACTTACCATTACTTCAGCATCTGAAGTAATAAGAAGTCAGAATGAATGAGCCTGAGAATCTTGATGGGTAGTAAAACTCCAGTTGTGTGATGGAAGACTGGAATGAGACCCGCAAGTGAAGCTCAGGTCTCGTGTGAGGTGGTGCTCATATGCGGTAGGGCCTTCTTCTCTCTGTCATGACTAAACCAACAGGCCAGCGTAGGGTTTAAGAGACATGTCACACTCCTTTCAGCAGCCAAATTAGTCCATTGTAATGCTGTCGCTGTTGGCTGTCTTTTGACCAGAACGCAAATTGCAGACTTGCCATTCACTGCCGTTGGAGATTGAGTGGTTGTGCTTGTAGAGTTAAAGTGCTGATTTAAATGTCCCACACCAGTTCTGAATGAGATGAATTAATTCTGCCTACCTAAAAATGCTCCTGGGAAGCTCTGTCAAACTATTCTAGTAAGACTGACTTAACTATCCACCACCAACTTTGGTTAAGACCCGTATACCAAGTTTTTATTTTGGTAGTTGTGGAGAAAGTGTCTATTTGCTTCTCCTAACACTGATGTGGAAGCAGTAACCTCAAGCAACAGTGAGAGGGGGGATAGCTGTGTTTATATTCTCGTATGCCTTTAGGATGAATCACTGGAGCTAATCCCACTAGTTTTGTTAGGCTCCTTATTCTTCATTTCTCCAGATCTGATGATGGGTGGAATAATTCCTCTGATCATCTCTGTATGAGAAAATATCTGGTTATGTGACTATGAGGGGAGAAAGCGAGACTGAGTGTTAACTGGAAAAGCAAAATGTAGATCTCCCTGCCCCAAAATTAAAGTACTTTTAACATTTATGTAAATAGTTGAATTTTCATTCATAAATACTTGTATTTATGAATTATGTCCCAATAAAGTGGTGAATGTTAAGATGGCAAGAGTACTTGGTCCATTGATCTGGAAATGAATTACCAAGATCAAATGGAGAGAAGGACGGTGGGAAGAGAGGGATCCATGGGTGTGTAGTGCTCAGAGAACAGTCAGCCACGCTTTCCTTGGCAGTGGCTTGCTCAGACTGACATTTCTTCACACCATCTCTCTCCACTCAAGATCACAGCAGTTTTTCAGAGAAAAGAGGGATCATCACCTTCCCCTTACTATCAGCTCTTTTTTCCTCCCAATATTTTTGTGCTTTGTTACTCATCTTCTGTTTTCTGTAGCCCTTCCACCTGTCTGAGGGCCTGGGCTCCTCAGCTATTGCTCTTTTTCTTCCTTTGATCTGTAAGCTCACTGAAAGTGATGTGTGCAATCTCTGTCCAGAGTTATTCTCTTTCATTTCTGTCCTGTATCTTTTTCAGTCAAGCTTCTGTCCCTGGCATTCAGCTGAAACCTGTAACTCACCAAAATCTATAATGAGCTGGTTTTGGTTTTCTGTTTTAAACCCAAACCTCAGAATACCTCTCTGGCCTTTCAATCATCTTCATCAGATTAGAAGAAGATATTGAAATTGTTTTCTTTTTATGACTCCATCCTCTCTAAATTTTCCTCATATCCTCATTTTGTTTCAACTTCTTGTGGGATTCTGTAAAGGTTCTGCCCTGCCTCCATGTCTTTTTTCTCTATGCTCTGGTTTTTGTGCGTTTTTCCTCTGCAGATACAAATTCAGTAATATCTTCCTGGATTCACCTTTCACTCCATGTATAGGGTAGAGTCCTAGCTGCCGTGATGCCACTACTTCAGTTTTCAAGCAAGTATTTGAATGCTTTCTCCCATGCTGTCCCTCATGCATGGACAGAGCTTCTTGCAAATACCTAGAAATGAACCTCGTTCTCCTCTGTATTTCTTTAGCTCTATATGCAGAGGTGACTAGGAAGGACTCTACATGCTGATGTGCTGACACTATTGTCCTCAAGTCAGCTATTATAATTTTGTTTTTCATTTATGTAATAGAATTGAAGCTTTTCTGTTGTGTCTTATGTAATTAGGTTGCAAATTGTTTGTAAGAGGGACTGGTTTTGTTTCACTGTTTTCATGACTATTCTAGGTTTTTAAGCAATTGATAAAATAGAATCAGTCCTGCTTATTAGGAAAATAAATTTTAGCCATTTAAAATAGCATTACTCATTTACTACAGCAAAGACTGGAGTGTTAAAAACTGCTTTCAAAAAGATGCCCAGTCTTTTAAAAAACGTAAATGGGGTGGTGGCCTGTGTAAAAATACTGGATTCATTCATGAAATGTAGAACATTCAGCAAACTGACAGAGAAACCAAGAGATGTATAGTTCTGTGATGACAAACTATAAAGATAAACAAGCCTTTGTGGAGTTTGCTGTGAAAAGGAATCATTTATTAGAAAGATGCATGCTTTCTCAAGCTTTTTCATTTTCTTCCTGGCATGCTGTATGAGGTACTCCAGCCGCTGCTGGTAGAACGATGCCTGGAGGTTTCTCCAAGAACGCTGGAATTATGGCACCGGAGAGTCAGCTGAGAGGATCCATGTACCTACGCTGAGGCACACCAGCTGAAAATCTCTTTCTAAATGCGGATCGAGGTTGTCGTGCCTCAAAAAGAAATTTATTTTTATCATTGAGCTAAAAACATGCAGCCAATAGATACCAGTGAATTCCTGCTGTATAGTTCACATTCCACGGATAGCACAGTGTTGACTCATCTGAGTAATCCCTATTCATACTTGCAGGCAACAGAAGTCAACTCCTGAGTGAGTACAGGTTGAGAGTCAGACTGTCATTGACTTCTTCACTTGCATAACATGATTATATTGTATCTAGGAGTATGATGCTGACAGCACTTTTTTGTTGTTGCTGTTGGAGGACAAGGACAATAGGCTGCAAATTAGAAGTTCAGGGCAATTCTGTTATATTATGTTTAAACATTATTTTAATAGGGAACATAACATGACATAATGTTATAGAGGAACAGATATGGCTGCTCAGTCACCTTTACACCTTGCTGACAGGGATGGGGCCATGGTGGAATAAGTATATCACATTATATTTATGCCATCTCAATATTCTTTTACAATATCATAAGTTTAAAGATGCTTTGTCATAAAAGAGAATCCAGAACTGAGAATTTGTTGCTGATGATTTTCTTTGTCTGGGATCTAGCCATGGAGACACTTAGCACCAAGTACCTAGCTAGGTGGCATTGAACTCTGTGCTGCTTCAGGCAGAATGCTGTGGAGGTGCTACCTAACTCATTTAACGCTATTTCAGAAAACTGCGTTGTTGCAGGAGTAATGGCAGTTGTAGGCTGTATTTTTGACAGCCATGTGCTCTCTGAAGCAACCCCCCCTTCCAAATAGGAGCAGAGGAAAATGTTGATTATCTACAGAAGAGGCATTTACTGGCAGGGAAGGAGCTCTTCATCCTCTCAGACTTAAGGGTATCTCCACAAAAGCCTTTGGTTTTCTTTAGAAATCTGTAAAGTAGTCCTTCTGAGCCTGTACGTGATGTGAAACCATCCTCCCAGTTGTTTTTGACACAGGCATTGAGTGCCCTGCAGAAAAAGTTGGAACTGGCAGACAAATGTCGTGTTGTTAGCACTTGCCTTATTTTCAAGAACAATATTTAGGCACTCAGATACTGTGGTGACGACTATTCCAATCTGAATAAAGCAGCACAATGAATTGCTTAGCATGTTTTGAAGGAGTAGCTTTTCCTCCTACCCTCTGCCTCCTACTCCGAAGTTTGTAGGATATTACAGCAAAAGTATGGTATGCACTGATTGTGCTGAGAGAATTTTCTCATCGGCAGCCAAAGGGTTTTATTACCCGAGTACACTTCTGTGGCAGTATATGAGGGCTGTAATGAAAGAAAGAATTTTCTGCTTTTTTTCTAAATTTCAGCTGAAATAGAAGCAGTGAAGATGCTGAGCAGTCTTGGTTTAATCTTGTAGAAAGAACACTTAACCGTGTGCTGAGGAGGCAAATTTGTTGCAGTCCCATTGACCTCAGTGGCACCTCTTGTATGTACACGCTTTGCAGAGTGAAGGCCAGCGCATTTGTACCCAACTGGATCAGAGCTTTGGCATACAACTGGTTTTGGTATTAGATAGGTATGATTTGGGGTTCTGATATGTGTTGTTTAGCCATTTTAGGAAGAAAGGAAAACCCACCACAGCCAAGTGGTTCATTTTCCACTTGAAGAGCCATTAGATGGATGCAAAAAGGAGGTTGTGTCTGCAGTGAGGACCTGTAATAATGCATGGTGTGAGTGGTGGCATGAGCTCAGGTCCTCCTCAGAGGCAATGTGACTGGTCCAACACACTGCTGAGCCGCTGTCACACCTTTAGGTGTGGACCTTAATATCCCTCCTGTCTTGCAGCAATTTCCTGTGTTGTATTTTAAATTTGGTTGTATTCACATGGAAAGACATCCCCTTTCTATAAGACTCCTTAACGACTCACCCTAGCAGTCTATTACCTGATTAATTTAAAAGGGGATTATCATAATCTGTAACACTGTTCTTGGACTGCAGACGTTGCAAGGACAAATGAGAGTAGAATTTGGGCTGTGAGCTGTAGTTTGCAGATAATACAGTGTTAAATCAAAATTGCATTTATCAGTAAGTCCTCAGAAGCAGCTTTTGAACTTACAATATTTTCAAGAGCCACAGTCAGTCAAGATAGGTATGTGCTCCATAGTGTGTAAGAGGTGCAAGGGTGACATGCAAGTCGCCCTTCTCATTTGTGTACTCCATACTGAGTATAGACCCAATTTCAGTAATTGTATTCAAGCATGGCATGAACAGCTCTAGCCTTGTCCCCATATGGCAGGTAAGAGGTAGCTCCTCTTGCCCTTTACACTGAACTTGGAATTAACTAAATCTGACAGGTTAAGAGACATATTTCCTTTTACAGGGACTCTCTAGAACTGCCCCATTCGCTGCAAAATTGAATAAACAGCAGTGGCTCCATAAGGCACATCTGAGTTCTTAGCATCTCCTCAGTCTCCTATGAGCAGTGCCAGAATGCTGTGAGAGTGTACAGATTTAGCTCTGCAGAGCACAGGGCCAAATGTAGCATAGCTGCTGATTTAATGATTATCCTGTAACTGAGAATTACAAATAAGAGAATATCCCACAGTTGTTGCACATTTTTCCAAGAAAGATATATTTATAAACATACACATACACATATAAGGAATATGATTTATTTAATTAAAGATATTCATTGTCATCTTGAAGTATTGAACATTTCCTGCAAAACACTGAAGGAGGTTATGAAAAGGAATGTTTAATCCTAGTGTTGTTTAAGCATTTCTTAGCATCTCATATTTTAAGCATTACCAAGGGTCAAGAGAAGAGATCAGGATCAGCTGTATGCTTAGAATTTTTTGGCAGGATGGAGTTGACTGAACACTTTAGCTAAGCAAAGAAGATAGAGAGGTCAACATGAAAAATTGGAAATGACATATCTGGGCAGCCTTAATGAGACACATGCAGGCATGGGTCAATTCCCTTGACTATATATCAAGTGAAGAATCACATGGATCCAAACCCCAGTGTGTATTGGTTGTGTGTTTGGAGCTTTGGATTTAAGTTTAATTGCAGTTTAGCAACTTTTGGAACATTAAAGAGTAAGGCAGCTATCCATGTTATTCTGTAAACCTGGAATGGATAAAGCAAATTAGTAAGTACATTGTATTAGTATTTTCATGTATATACTATATGAATACATACGTGAATGTGTGTGTATACATATACATGCACACACACACAAGGTTAAGTAGTTGTCTCTCTCTAAAATACCTGGAGGAGTTACTTGATAGAGTCATTTTGTTAGATCAGTTTTTCCCTTTCATTGACACATTTTTCTGTATAATACCTTACAGCACTAAAATGCAGAAAAAATCTGAGAATATAAAAAAATGCAATGATTTGTTTAAAATAATAGAAGACATACGGCTTAGGTCACTTTATTCACACCTCTTTTCACACTCTGAAGAAAATAGGCAAGGGATAGAGAGGAGAACAGAAAAGTAAACTCTTGGAGGCTGCAAATTTAGTTAAGAATAGCCACAAATTTTTCACATTTCAGTGCCTTGTAAAATGTTATAAACTACCATATATTCATTTTATCAGCATTAGATTTTATCATCAATGGGTTTTATAGACCTTTTTAATGATGTGCAAACCTTTTACAATTAATAAGCAATTATCAGCCTATTAAAAATATTGCACAATACAGTACTGCGGGCTTTGTCTGACAGTTGAGTCATTTTGTAGACAAATATGTTGTCAACATTAGCTATAGGTCCTAGAGGAGCTTCTTTTAGAGATGACTACAAATCAGTACTCAGAGCAGTGAAGTTCACCCCATTATTGACCAAGATTAAAAAACAAACTATATCAGTGATTGAAAGGTGCATCTGCTATTGGAAAGGCAGAGTTTAGTGCTCCATAAATTTAAACAGCATCACTCATGCAATCTTTAGAATCGATATTTGAATAAGCTATTGTCACATCTGCTGATGATGCATTGAATAATTGAAAGTCATTAGTTTTAAGGGGTTCCATGGGCAACGTAGAGTTTTCTTTAATCAATAATGTGGGAAATAGCCAATCTTCTTAGCCAATAAGCACATCAGCAAGTTAAAATCGGTTTATTTACTATTATTTTTAGTATATACTGTATTACCTTTTATTGAAAGTGGGTTATTGGCAAACTATGCAGAGAAGGATAATAAAACCATTAGAGAGACAGGTTCATTTGACATATTCATTATTTCTTTCGCTAAGGATAAATTTTTCAGGGCATTAGCAGATCTAGAAAGAGTGGTTCTTGTGTAATTTGAAAATAAAATAGCAGCAGATGAAAAAGCAACAGGAAAACCCAAGTGGGGAAAAAAGCCTTGTGCTGTTGACGCACTGAAGTGTTTCCTTCATGCTCTTTTGGAGATGTGCTTATATTGGGAACACAGATCCCCCAAATGGTGGAATCCCCTCTCCTGCATCTACCTGTCTCCCGTCCTTCTGTCCACGATCCCCATGGGCTTTGGCTGGCTCACGCAGGTAATTGAGCTGTGGCTGGGGGCAGTGGGTCCTGGGGGCCCAGCGAGCCCTCCCGGCAGCCTGCCGCAGCTGTGGCTCCTGGTTTGCTCCTGGCAGTGGGACGCAGCAGGACCTCCCCTGGTTCTGGCAGCGTGACGTGCCTATTTGTTGCTGTGAATTCCCCCTCTCACCAGCCTGCCTGGCCCTCAGTGGCCGTGTTCAATCTCTTCTGCAAATCCTGCTTGTAGTACATGTGTGTCCTGGCTTCCTCACCCTCGACTTGCCTTCTGATCATGCTTTCTGCTTACCCTTCAGCTCAGGGTTTTTTTGGTTTCCTGTTTAAACCCTTGGCTCAGCCAAACCTTTTCTTGCCTTCTCTGGTTTTGGGCCTGAACCGTAGGGCCTGACCTCCTCTTTCCTGCCCGAGACTCTTCACTATTCAAGATCAGTGGTGTTATGTGCAGGGACAAGGGATGTCCCCATCTCCCAGTCATTTTGAGTTTGTTCCAGAAGCTGTGCATAGAAAACAGGTAAGTCTGTACATATGTGGTTATGAGTATATGGTTGTTTAAGTAGTCCCATGTATGAAACATTGCATATGCCTTCGTAGCACTGTTAACACTACTGCAGACACTGCTTACAATATATATGTCTCTTGTTAAGAGGGGTCAGGCGTAAGTTTAAAGTCAGTCAATAACAGTTTAAGGAAAATATTCCCACATATCTTTTTAACTGAAAAATGATATTTCATATTATATTAAGTCTTAGGAAACAAACTAATATCCCATGGTGTCTCCACTGTCACATGCATGTGTCCGCATTTTCAGTAGACGGTGTTACACCTTGGGCAAGAATAGCACGTGCAAGAGCTAGGGAGATCAGCCCGTTTCAAATTCATTGTCCTCACATCCTTCAGAGAGCTAGGAGAGGAGGATTTATCACCCAGCAGAGTGAAGCTCTCCTACTAATCATAAAAATTCTACATTCTTTCAAGTGAGATAGAAGTGATGCTTAGGAGTAGAGCTGGTGTAGTCGGCAGATCACTGCCGATATGTTATATGTCTCCCGCAGCACGTTGCCTGGAAGCGGAGTCAGCTTTCCAGAAGGCCCTTCCTGTTCGACGGGAATGCAGGGTTGGCGTGGGCCATTGCCAGATGAACGGAGGCCTCTCAGCACGGTGCTCTGGCCTCAAATGCGCTCGCTGAGGACAGACTTTATTTTTTGTTTTTTTTCAGTGAAGCCTGCTGACTGCATCCCTTACTGCTAACTGTCCCATTGGTTTTGACTCTCGGGGGACACGGGCTTCTTACAGCCTTCAAGAAGCTGCCTTTGGAAATGTGTATTTTTAGCGCTGGAGGCCCCTAGCTCGATCTCTGGCATCGACCAAGAGGACAGCTGTCACCAGGGACTGCAGACAGGTCGGTGTTCAATACATCGCCAAGTGGGAGGGCAGGAGCGATCAGAACTGGTGACTTGCCTTAAGTGTGATGTATAATGCCAGACATGAAAATCACCAGTGATTGTGTCTGAAATGAATCATCCATAGGTTAAAGGTTTGATGTGCCAAATTTGAAAGATATGAGCTAGAGGAATAGCATGTTCCCTACAGACACAGATCGAGCTTTTTTACTCTGGCTCTAAGTCATTGGGTTTTTTTTTTTCTTTTTTTTTCTTTTTCTACTTGAACAAGAGTGTTCTGACTCAGACTTTAATTTGCAAATGAGTTTCCAATATTCCCCTGGTGAACATAACATAGCATTTATAAACAGAATCTTACTATGAAGTAGGATGCCAACATGTAACCCAAATCCTTGCTTTTAAGGCTTTATATTCCACTTTTAGCTTTTTTGCTTTCCCAAGATGGAATTTTTGTAATGGAATAACTTCATAGTGCAGCCCAGTAATGCTGGCATTAAATATTTCTAAAGAATTTCACAGAGTGAACTGAATACCATATTTCTGGTGGGGAATGTCATTTGGATATAGTTGAAGTTTGGTAATACAAAACAAGAAATCATAGTTAAAACATCCTGGAAGTAAAGAAACATACAGTTCTTTGGAAGTAAAGAAACATACAGTTCTTTGCAATTTAATTATATTGCATAAAATAAAATGCCAATGGTAAATTACATTCATGGATTACATTTACCGTATTTACCAATATGAACTCAAATGACAGGACTCAAATTTCAGAGGTGGGTTAAGGATGCAATTTATAGCTCTGATGAATTAACTGCAGTGGTTTAAAAACCTGTCGCTCCAGTTGCCCAACCCACCCATGAATCAGCAGTGGTGGTTTAAAGCAACACCCTGGGCAATAAACTGTGGTGGCTAAAGCATAATTCACGTCTCATTTGGCTGACATTCACCTCTGGCACAAGGATGAGGTAGAGATCCAGAAACAGTAAGGTTTTAAACCACCACTCCTAAATCTACTAGAGCTTGCCTCTCAAAGCTCTTGCGTCTTCTTCTGACCTCAGCAACACATCTAGGCTCACCTAGGATGAGGCCTTGAGCATGTAGATGTTAAGTCCTTTGCAGATCTCACTAAGACTGGATAGCTGTGATAGATATGCCAACAGAGAAGACCTGTGGTAATGAAATGTGCATTAGCCCTCAGAATCCAGTGGAACTGAAGAACTCTTTTCAACTCACTGCAATGAGTTTGGAGGAGTAGCAGAGAGTTTTTTGCAAATCCAGCTGTTTATATTTGAAAGTAAGCTTGTAATTACCCATACTTATTCATTCCCTAAAAAATATTTAACACTTTATCAAGGCAAATGTTTGAGCTTCTCACACTATGAAAGTATTTCTTTTCTCAGCCTAAACTAGGTGGAAAAATATCTTACTAAGAAAAAGGAAAAATTCTTTCCAGGTATTGGTGATACTATGTATTGTCATGCTCTGGGTAACACTTCTGTGAACTAACAGATAAGCAGCCTCGGAAAACTCAAGGTAAAAATAAATAGAAAATCAATTGT
This sequence comes from Apteryx mantelli, assembly GCF_036417845.1. Classification (NCBI taxonomy): domain Eukaryota; kingdom Metazoa; phylum Chordata; class Aves; order Apterygiformes; family Apterygidae; genus Apteryx; species Apteryx mantelli. The sequence goes on from NC_089987.1 coordinate 6,371,911, forward strand.
ATAAATGTGGAAGCCATTTTTGTGTATTGTTAGAGTTAGGCCAAATTCTTCTATCTTTGGCTTTGCAGTGCTACCGGCTTTCACACTTTTTATCATGAATGCTGAAATACTTAATGTTTATAAAAGCTCAGTCCTTTAAATAAAAATCTCAGCTTTTACTTTAGAAAACAGATTTATGGCTGGCTATAAAAACTTGAAAATATGACCACTGTTTATAGAAAAATAATCAAGAGCCATACGACAAAACCAGACCAGTCATATATCTTTTCAATAATTTGTTAATTCATGTCAGAATCTTATGAACAGGGGAACAAGAGCAAGATATGATCACTCCTGCCCAATGGCTATGTCCAGGTGCTGGGATCAACCATATTTGATAGCTGGAGTACCTGAGCATAGTAGTGAGTTGGGAATCTGAATGTTGGCTATGATTGCTGGTCAAGGTGAAGGACAAGAAAATGGAGACCACAACCAGAACAGGAGAGGAGAATGTGGTCAAAGTCCAGCTGAAGATGCAAAAACTGAGATGCCCATGGTTTACCCAACCAATGGCAATGGCAAAAGCAGAATTCGAGGCAAGGCCAAAGATAGACACCCTGGAAATTTCTAATTTAGTCTCATGATTTTAGGGGGCTTGGTTTGTGATTCATATAATGTGTGGTAATGCTGTATGTGTGTGACTAGTTATGTTGTCCTCCAAGCAATTATATGCGTACATTTTCTTGGGGAACAACATTAAGCATTGCACAATACATTATGTCTACAATAGCTCTTTCAGAACAGCTCCTCATACAGAAACTATTCTCCCAGGACAGTGTACCTTTCTTATATTTACCTCAGACTGCTTCCAAAGTAGTCAGACATTTCTGGTACCTAAACCTCTTTGTCACTGCTTGTTTTCTGTACTGTATAATGTGTCTGGAAGATTGATGTTTATCTTCTGATTGTCCATTATCAGTGTTAAATATGAATGGCACGTGCACAGCGATTTGTCCCTACCTATGGCAGCAGGTTGTCAAGAGGGATTATAAAGTATTGCACTGCCCTACCTGGTAAAAGCTATTCTACTATTTAGGTGAAATTATTTGATTAGCTCAGGAAACTAATAGTTCATAAATAATTGAAGTCTAAACTCAACCCTTCACTTGGAAAAGATTCAACATTATGAGAGATTGTATATGTTTCAGTTTTGTTGCTGAGGGCTTGAAAATATACTGTGTAGATATCAAAGAGCTGTCAAGCAAGATTTCTAACAGGCTGAGTGCGTTGAGAAAGGAGTTAGTTAAAGTCTAAGCATGAGTGATAGTGTTTGCATAGTAAAGCAGTGATTATAGCATTGCTGGACTGTAAGGATATGACTAATGCTATACCGAGCTGGTAATGCTTATGGGGCTTGAAAAAAAATGTGCAACACAAATTATTTTTCTCTCCTGAAAATGACATTTGAAATCTACCCAGAGAAACTGAATTGGTTCCCACGTGAAGCCCTGCAGCGAAAAATATGTGCTGAAGACAGACAAGGGGAAAGTACAGTTACTCACAAACATATTGCTACTGAACTTGGCTTTCAGCAAATGCTGAAGTTTTGCAGCCAGTCAATGACTGAAGGTCCTCTCTGTAAAATCTCCTGAGCGCCCATTTGGCATTTCTGATCTCAACTGTGCTCAGGAGCTTCATGTCATTTCTTGTCATTTGCTGCCTCACCTCAAGCACAGTTGTGCTTTTAAAATGGCCACTATTCACGGCACAAACCATCGTACCTTGGTGAAAAAATTCCCAGTGAATCCTCTCTTGAGCAAAGGAATTTTTCCTTTCTCTCTGTGTTATGTATAGGTTGTGATTGCTAATAGTAATTTTTTTTTTTGAGTGTGAGTATTAAAATGATGGTGACTGTTCAAAAACATATGTTTGCTTTAGTTTCTTCATCAACAAATTTGAGAGCATCAGGTGGGAAGTAGACCAAAAATACAAAATACACAAAATAAAGGGTTGTTTCTTTATTGACAGTCAATGTTTTGGCATCTGGTCACTTGCTGTATAGTATTATAGAAAAGTGGCTTGTCACTTCATATTTCTTTCTCCACCTGTCCTGATTTTCAAGTGCTGTTTAGATTAATTGGGGTAGTTAGTGAGCACCTGCAATATAAATACTCTTGTTATTGGGTAGGTAGAGAGAAAGATGAGTACTTTATGAAGCTGATACACTGGGAAGGAGAAAGTAGGGGATTATAAAGCTAGAGTGGCAGAATGGAACAGGACTTCTCAGTTGCGTAGTTATAACTTAATTTTGTTTCCCTAAAGATGAAGACAAAGTAAGGGGTTGGGATGCTAGACTAGGTCACAGCCGTGGAGAGCAGTGATTCCCGCTCCTGCCAAGGAGCGGTGGGGAGAGCCGCGCTGGAGGATATCCCATGCACCATGGCCCCGCGGTTTGCGATGAGCCAGCAGGTGGGAGGTGGAGATGTGCTCCAGCTGCCCCAGCCTGCCGCACGGAGGGGGCGAGGAAGCCACCGCTGCTTCTCATCTGGGACACTTGCAGCCTATAGACCTGTTTTCCTGTGCACAGACTGAAAGGTTCGGAGTCTGAACCCTATCAGGAATTATAAAGTCTACTGCAGACTGGAGATTTGGGGTATCTTGGCAATTAAAAGGAACGATTTCCCTTGGAAGTGGAGGTTGTTTTGCTACCTGGCTGAGCTCTCCTGTCGATTCTCTTTCTCTCTCTCTTGTGTTTTTCTAATGACTGTGGTTTTTTTAATGATGTAACTGTATTTTGAGGAAGAAGGTCCAGGCATATTGCCTGAAGACTGTAAGACTACTGGGGATGGATATGGTGCATGAAGTAGTCTTACTGATTTCAGGTGCATTTCTTTAATAAGTGTTTGAGTTGTAGGAATACCCTGGGATCCAATCAAGCAGAAGCTCCTGGGGTGCTTTTCCTGAATGGCATGTAAAACTATGAGATGGGAGGTAGGCTATGTCCCAAAGATGTTTATAATCCAGCTGTCATTAGCAAGACTAGAGAAAATGCTATATGCAAAATGTTTATGGAATTGATTTGCCAACTACATGTGGGCTTCTGTTAAGAAAATGCCCAGGTGGTGTCATTAGAGGTAAGTTTTGAAATGCCTGGAGTATTAAGACCTTTCTGGTTTCCTTAGAGGTGCTGATTTCTTGACTTCAAATGGCTACAGTGTAAACCATGACTTTCAGCCCTTATAGTGACAATCAGGAAAGAGAGAATAGATTGCTTTTTCCCTCCTAAATTTTAGTTTTGAAATTAAACTGTATTTTAAATCAAGGATGACTCTTAAGGGCATCACAATATCTGGGAGTCATAATATCACAGAGGACTTGTGCTGGGTGTGCTGCTAATCTCAGATCCTTCATCTTATTGTGGAGCTCTAGAGTTACTGCAGAAACTCCCCAACCATCTGTATCATAAAACTTATTTCAGATAGAGTTGTAAGTACTCAATAGGGGGTCCAATTTTAGACAGCCTTAAAACCTGACCTTTAATAGGTACTATTTCAGACACCTTCAGTAATTGTGCCCCTGGAAAGCTTCATTCCTGCATCTCTCTGTCACCTGTACAGTCCTGCAGTCTTTGATCATCTAATTTGTTTTGGTGGGATCTGAAATTTATTAGCATGTCTTTTGTGGAGTTTTTTTGCTTGTCTGACTTCTTTGTTTTCTGGGTCAATGTCTGCAATGGCAAACCACTCTTGCTTACCGCAGAGTATTTTGCCATACTCTCACAACGTGGTTACCTGCCTTTGAGTAATAATTGCTCCTTAATCACATTGAAAACAGAGATGATATCAAGACAGATTCACACACAAAGAGAATTTCCCCCCCGCCTCTGCATTTAATTTATTATAGTATCCTTCCTCTATAATTTGAAAAATATTTGAAGGTATATTTTGGGATTGATTATATGTTTATCTTTCTTCAACTCTTAATTAAAAATGCTAGGTGTTGATAGTGAGTAAAAAGGAAAATCAATATCAAGATGAACTATTTTAAGCTCATTAATACACATTGAGTTAGGTATTTTGTATTATAGGTGAAGAAATGAAAACATTTATTCAGAGCAAAGGTACTTCAATTATAGGAAGCTTTAATTTATATTTTTTTAAATCTTATGAGAAATATGCACCATTTTCACTTTTATTTCCCTCCATGCCAAATATATGTAATTTAAACTCTTCTGAAGTCAGAACAATTCATTCCTAACACCCCTTATTCACTCCCAAATAAAGCAGCATACAATAGAGTATTTTCTCTGCAGTGCATTTATCCTGCCAAAAATAATGTCTACTTGCAAACATAAGTGTCTTTAAAAGGATTATTTCTGAAAAATGAAATACTGGTGCCTATTAAAACACATTAATGGGAATGCAACTGATGCAGTAAGACTAAATTTTGTTTTAAAGTTTTGGCCTGGAGCCTCACTTATATGTAGTCTGCTCTGTATAGATGGTGCATGTGCAAACAGAGGATTGCAGCAATAATTTACCTCCCTCCTTGAGTTTCCTTTAAGACGGGGTGAACGTAAGACCCCCCCCCCCCCATGTGTTATGCTCTAAACCTTTACTTAAAAAAATGATAAACAAGCCAGCCCTGCCCTGATAGTGGTATCAGGGACATGAAGGGACCATGAAGTTTTGGAAGGCCTGCGATGAACTCTGTTTTGGAGCGCTCTTCGTGGGTATCACAGTGTGGTCAAATGCTGTGTCTCCATGTGATAACATACCGTCGGTGTCCAGAGAGGTATTTTTCCCAGAATGAAGCTGCCAAAAAGTCTGAAGGAGAATACACCTCCAAATGGTGCAGTGTTTGGACATTAATTCATACAAGTCTGCAAAGAAAAACAGCACCACCCCCAAGCTGAGCTCTGCGCAGCAAGAACTTTTTGACAAGAACCATGTACCTGACACAAACAAAAAATACACAAATATTCATTTGCAAAAGACGGTTGGACAAACGTGGTTTCAAAGAAACAATTAGTTTTTCAGGAACAGATAGCAGCACCAACAGAAAAATTGTTGCTGCCCTTAGATTTCAAAATAAAATATTCCAGCTACTCTAAGTAGGAGGCTCTATGCTGTTGAATAAATAGAGAATGAATGACTTGATATGTAGAGGAACGGACAAGTATCTCAGAAGGTGGCTTCTAATAATCCATAACCACTTTATAACCTGCATAATGCAAGGACTATCAGTATGGACCCTAATAGCTGCACTTGAAAGCATCGCACTTACTGCTTTTGCATGAAGCCAAAGCCCATCTGTGTGTTACTCACTGATAGTAAAGATGAATGTCAATTAGTTACCCTCTGCACAATATCTGATCTGTGCAGGACTTCAGCAGGCAACTGGCTGCAAATGATCTGCTCGTACAGGTCCCATCTGCAGGACTGGAGCTTTTTTTACCAAGCTAATAATCACTATAAATTAATACACCTATTACTGTATAAGAAATCACTTTGTGCCCAAGCTATGGCATTTTAGAAAGGCCAAATTTGAATAACGTGCATAATCAGTTTGGCCGATTAGTTAGTTAATACTGGTGTAGAGGGAAAATATGATGGGCCTGTTTTCCATTGATACTAGGGCCTTTTTGTATCAGTTGTTTGGCAGGGAGTTACTGCTCAAAGTTGTTAAAGACCGTTCCAAATATGTCTCTGCATTTTCATACAGCTGCTACTCATCAGCAAGAGTTAAGCAAATGTCGTAAAAATATCTGTGAATACTGATTCGGGTTTGCAAATTAATTTTCTGAGCCATGTTTATACCTCTTTTGTATTCCCTTTCCATGAATACAGTTGAAATGTGCAATCAAGATGCCCATGGAAAGAGCTTGCACACGCAAGCGCTTGTGGGAAAGGAGCTCTACATCTGTACGCTCAAATACTGGTGGGGAAAGAGGGCTACTTGGGTGTTTGAATGTGTGCACAGGTTTCCACCTCCTTGCAAATTTGGCTGTGTAAATGTTAAGACTATAGGTTCAAAAAACAGAATTTTGGGGGAGGAAATTTGCTTTCTGTGAATATCGTATCTGCACTTGAGAATGGACTATAAAGCAGAGGTTAGTGTATTAAAGAGCCATCCAGAACTGCATGGGGGAACAGAGAGAGCAGCATATTAGTCAACTGTTGTAATATTCAGTGAGTGTCGTGTGAGGCATTTTTTTCAGAAAGTTTAAGGAATTAGTAAATAACAGTTAGATTTACCAGTCTTTGATTCTTTCTAGTGTGAAAAATCAATGAATTGCATAGTTAGATAAATGCTGGTTATTTTTGGAATTAAAATGTGTCACAATTCAAAATCAGATTAGGGTCAATTTACACTAAGTCTGCTTTGAAACTGTTACATAACTGAGCCAGAGTAGGTCACTATGTCCTGCTCTGCATACAAAAAGCTCCCAGACTCGGTGTCTATAAATAAAGATCAAGCTAAACCAGACAAGCAGCTTGAGTCTAATTTTGGGGAGATCGTTTTGTGCTACCTGCTGCAAATAATTACGCTGGAGTCCAAGCAAGAAAGGGGCACACTGTCGCCTGGTGTACGCCGCGCATACGGAGGGAAGAAGATGACCTTCTTGCATTAATGTCAGCATTAATAAATAGCCCTCCATAGCTCTTAGTAAGCTCCAGGACTAAAATATGAGCCGTAGGAGGGGATGAGGTTTGTTTTTTTTTATTTACCCATCCACATACCTATCATATTTTGTGCTGCAGCGCAAGAAGACAGAATGGCATGGCAGCGCGTATGTGCGAGATGCTGTTGCCCTAGTTACCGGCCTCGTATCAGGGTTAAGGTTGACGGTGTGGGCTCGCTCCTTAATGCGAGCTCAGGTTGCTCGCGAGGGAGGCGGCGTTGGTGTGGGGCGTCGGGCTATAGCAACGCACCGGGGAGTATTGCACAGCTCGTGCGGGGATGGCGAGGGGGATTGCTCGAAGGGGAAGGGGAGCCGAGCTGCGGCGAAGCTTATTAAATTATGGAGCAGGGAGTTATTGGTGGAAGCAGGGAGTGGGCTCCGGCAGCCCTCGGAGCAATCGCTTGCGTTGCCGACCGGCAGAAGAGGGGGTTTTGTCACCGGCCCCTTCCATACAGCTCGGATAGCATTGCTTCGTGACGTGCATCGTGTGGCCCAGAAGGGTTTCGCTTCGGTTGTGGTGATAAAAGAAGGCACCGCGTTCGGCTGTGGGTAGCCGGTGCGTGGAAACGCGCTCGTCCTCCTTTGCGGGGCCTGTGGGCTGCGGAAGAGGATGAGTCGAGGAGTCAGGCGAAAACTGTGGCCCTGCTCAGGCACCCGCGCTGCTGGGATTAACTCTGTAAGCACCTGCCTCGTTCGATATAAGTTCCCTGCAATGCACAAAGATGGTTCTTGCATGCCACCCAAATTCTCTGATAGTCCAAGGCATCAGAATACCTTGATGAGGCTGAACATCTATCTGGTCCTCATCTAGGTGAGGTGCTTCTCTGCCCGGGTCACCTAGAAGCCCAACCTGGTAGGCTTTCTCGTAGCACATGCGTCGCCCTGATTGGATCCGCTTTGTCACAAAATACATTGGTAAATGTTGCTTTCTTTAAAGCTTGGGAAAGGGGAACAGGCTGTTGGAGGTATTTGGGTACATCCTCTGCCTGTGGAAGTTTAAACTTGCTTGTCTCTCTTTCCCTAAGTGTTATAACCATCGTGTTGGAGGGGAGGGCATTGGAATTAAACTGAGAAAGCAAATGCTAGGCAAAATTCTGGGGGGGGAATGGCCTTACTAAAGGAAGGCACTGAAGAGTTAGAGACCGTTATTGCCCTGCTGGGTTGGTCTTCACAGGCCTTTCCCTTGTTATAAGGGAGCCTCTGTATTCCCATATGCAAAGGCATTAGACTCATCGAGCCATAATCACATCCTATAGCTAACCATGGGGGAGATACCGGTCTTCAGCTGGGGCACGTGTAACTGAAAGGATCCACTGTTATTTCCTCAGCTTATGAAAGTGCCTTTTTAATTTGTTCTTGAGACATTAATTTTCCTTAGCCACTGTTACTTGTTCTCAGTCATCTATTATAAAGGGGGCGCAGTCTGGGATATTTGTGTGCTATCATGACAGATATTTCATACTTCTTAGTGCTTTCTAAAGATAGTACCATGAACACGTTACCTGAAGATAAGACCCGCTGTGCTTGATAACAGTTAGTTGGAGACACATAAATCACCAAGCTGTTTTTTTTATAGTATCTTTTCCATGTGCTGGTTTTAACTGCGAGAGCTGATGTGTTTGCAAGGAGCAGGTTGCATACTTCGGGCCGCGTGTATAAGAAGGCAAACCCACGGGCCGTGCTCTTGGTGCGCCATGTACACTTTACTTCAGCTCTCTTCTTTAATGTATTCTTTGAGTTTACACATCAAGATAAGGTTTCTTCTAACTGCCAGTCATGCAAACTTAACCCAGAATCTGATAATTAACTTGTGTTCTGCTTCATACATCAGCAGCCACCACAATCAATAACGGGGCTGGAACCGGAGCTTTAGCTGGCTGCTTTGCAAAGGATGCTTGAGGCAAAACCGGAGCAGCGTGGCTGTTCCACAGCTGTATTCACTCCAGCCGCCCAGGCCTCGCTCTGACAGCCTGTTTTTGTAGATTGAGGAGCTGATTTGCAGGGGGTATAAATCATCAGAGCTCTATTGACTTCAATAGAGGATCTTTCTCTTTCTTCCCCCAGATGTTCTTGCGAGAGTTTGCACCCTTTTCCCTTTTTTTCCATTCTCTCTCTGCAAGAGGCCAGAAGTGCGTGGTCCCTTCCGTGCTAGACTTGTGAGCTGAAACAGGGTGAGCATGCAAATACTTTGGATAATCCCATTTGGACATACAAATTACAGTAGCCACGTTTTAGATCCCTTATGCAGTTAATTAGCTGTGTGCATTCCCAGCAACTGGGCTCATCACATCACATACATTTCTTAAGACGTACTCTGCAAATCAATACTTAACACTTCCCTGGCAAAGTGAGAAGCAGCAGTGCCCAGGCTGGCAGGGCTGAAGGAGCTGAGCAGCCACGGTGGATATGGAGATGAGAGTTGGTGCACAGGAGCGAAAGGGATGAATTTGGTCCAATATGATTTACTTTTTGCATATTCCTAAATGCACTTTCCAGGCATTTCCTATCAAGATGATTTATAATTGTTGCGGATGGTGTCTAGGCTAATTCCCAATGAGAACTTTCTTAAGCTCCTGAAGGTTTTGAATCTGCAGCCACGTATCACATCAGGAGCATGAGGCTTCTCTCTAGCATGCTGTAGAAATACAAATGACAGTGACTGTAGGTGACCAGAACTGAATCAGTGTAAAGATAAAATATGCAGGATTTTCTCTTAATGATATCAGAAAATGAAATATTTCCTATTTTAATTATTAAAAGGAAACATAATTGTTGACCAATATTTTCTTACCACTAACCGCAGTTTTCTTTCCTAATGATGTTAATAGGCAATCAGATAATGGAGTGGACAAGAGAAGGGGATGCTACAGAGCCAAGACTTTGCAAGATGTAATACTTTAAATGAGACAGGAATAGAAGTAGCACTTCTCTAAGACTGCATTAAAACTTGGCCATTGAGTAACACTAACAGTAGGAGACTATCTCTGTACTTATTTTGATTGCTTTGATTTTGAATTCTTGGAAAATAGCCAGATAGCATACTGTTCACTGCAGAGAAAATCTGTGGTCATTTTGGTCCTCCAGAAGTAAGTGGTCACAACCCACCAACTGTAAATATTCTCCCTGGACTCTCTTAAACAGCAAGAATCAAACAGATGAAAATCTACACGTTTTAAGGTTGAATGAATGTCTGAGCAATATTAAGCCACTAATTGACTTGTAGTGCTACTGCAGGTCAATGGAGAAGTGAAATCTGCAGTTATTGTCTCCTTAACTGTGTCTTGCTGAAAGCCTGCAGCAGGACAGGACCCTCAGTAGGAGCTGAGCAGCCTGCAAAAATTGCAATTTATACTTTTTAATATGACTACAGTGTTGTGGACACACAAACAACATCTGGCAAATGGTGCAGGAGCAGTTACGTGGATAACAGCATATTCTGTATTCTATACTCAATAAAGTATTAAGAAAATATCTGTGCGGCTCAATATTTTTTTTTGTAATAGGACTCATTCTAAGTTTTACCTAAGGTCTTATGAATATATGCAAAATGGTGCTTTGGAGCTTCTGTTGCAAAAGGCATGAGTGCCTGACGTGATGTATAGGGGATGATTCTTTCAACCGTAACAGCACTAGAAATGTTGGGGCTTATTTTGGGAAGCTTCCCACTCCATGTAATGAAGTGCATCTGTTATGCTACTTATCTGGATGATATGTTGAGCCCACCAGTCAGTGGTCTACATATGATACAGTAGTCTATATATCAGAACTGTGTCAGGATATCTTGGCCTCCTTTTTTGCCTGGGGAATCTATTTTTTCCACTACTGCTTTTCTTCTCTCCTCATGCTTTTCAGGCTCCTGTTCCACCTCCTTCCCTTCCATCCTCTTTCTGGTCAGGAGAAAGAGAAGGCATTAGCAAATTGCTTATATGGGATGCTTGTTTAGTGCAGCGCTTATCTATGGCCCTGTCAAAATATACTTCTGAGGTCTTGGCTTCAGGGGATTATGGTAACAAGAACCTTTCTTTCTAAAATGCCGCTCTGAACAGGCGTTGTATTGAATCAGAGCAGGATGGGTTGTTTGCATTCAAATACATTGGAAAGATTCATCGGAATTTTAATTGTAGAAATTCTGAGAAATATGTCTAAAAAATTCTGGTTCTTAAAGATCACCAAGGAGCAAAAGGTCTCATTGAGAAACATTCAATCTCACTTATGCTGCCGTAAATCCAGAGTAATTTCAATGGCTTCAGTGGTGGAGGACAGGTTTATACTGGAGCATCTGCTACCAGATTCTGGCTCATCAAATAAGTAAACTGCTGTAATATTGGGACGTTGTCTGCATAAACAAAGAGTCTTTGAAAGATCCACATCTGGAATGCACCTGCTTTTGCCAAGTTGGCTAAATCTCTTTCCTAGGGATTTCGTACTGGCATTTCAGCTGACGGTTTCTCTCTATTTCAGTCAGTTTTCTGCCTCATGCATGAGGAGACAGGATTCAGTCATTTCAGTTCACTTCTTTTTTTTCAGTTCAGAAAATTAGTTCCCAAAGCAGTTGTCCTTGCACACAGAGGATGGGGGGGCTGTCTCTGTGCTGTCTTTGCCATCTGTGTCCGCTCTCGTTCTCCTCCAGGCAAGCGCTTCTTTGCTCTTTTTGCCTGTCCACAGAGCAGGAGGGTCTCGACTAGGGTAGAAACAAGCAGCTAACGCCTGAGGAGCACAGCTACTGGTCAGCAATGAATGTTCGTGGTACCAACTCTTATGCTGGACTAATTCAGACCTGTGTTTACCTGAGAATGTCTGGGTGATTTGTAAGTGTGGCAATTGCATGCACAAGCAAATGACTAGATGTATGTTTTTGACCAAGTATCAAGCTGTGAATGCCCAGCACATAAATTTTAAATATTGGCAACTAGCAGCTCCCGAATAACTGCAGATCAAGAACTATCTGTAGGAGGTATTTGGCAAATAATTTTAAATAATGAATACAGCTAAGATGATCATGATCTACTTGCAGACAACATTCTCAGACAAGTGTAACTGTTATGAATTATTCAGCCAATTCTATTCAGAATTATAGTTTTTTTTGAGAACTATAATTAATGATCCATAAGAGGAAGTATGAAACACACTAACAAAGGTCTATTCTGTGCTAGTACTTCTGAAAGATTAAAATGAAATGCAGACAGTTTGGAAACCACAGACCTTGTTTTAGAATTGTTGTCTGCTCTGTTTACTGACAGTGACTTTATGCTGCTTGTTTACAGCAATTTACTTAGTTACAGCATAAGTTGCACATTATTATCTTCCCAATAGGATGCTAAGCCGACATCTGTCAAGTTTAAAAGTCATGATAGGTGCTATTAGTCATTGAGATGATCCAAAGGCATAATGATTGGTATGACAACAAAACTGTGTTGTGTGTGTGTGTGCGTATGTATGTGTGTTTTTAAGTTGTAAGAATTTCTAAACAGTGTTTTGGGTGGGCACTACCTCCTGAGGAGTGAGATGATATTAGTGTTTTAAAGGCTAGGGAGAGGAGAAGCCAGGGAGAAGCGTACGGCTGGTGGTCATTGAAACCGTTATCAGAATAATATCAATTAACCAAGCAAAATACATTGTTTGTTTACCTTCTTGTTCGTTCACTGCAACAGAGTGGTAAGTTTAAAGTATCTGCTGTTTGTGTCAGAAACTTCATTTCTTGTGGGTTTATAAAGCAGCAGTTTCAAGCTATGTCAAGCTAGAGTTGCCTTACAAGTCCTCAGCTTTAATGCTAATTAATATGCCTTTAAGTTCCTTTTCACTTTTTTACAAAATAAAAGTTCTTGGGTGTTTCAGATGCTTTTTATTTTAATTTAAGTAAGAAGCTAGTAGTTAAAAGCCTCTTTTCAAGCTGTTAAGGCCTGAGGCAGCTCCTACTGAAGTCAGTGACTGAATTTGCTTTGACTTCAATGAGAAGACGGTCAGTTGCTCATCCTCCACCGAGTTTGGTGGCTTTGATAATTGGGAGGGAAGAGGAAGTCCCATCAGTTGCATTTTGAAGCATGGTGTCTTTCCACAGTCTGTGGAAGTCTGGACAGGCACCCACGTCATGCCTGGCTTTGCCTAAGGCACATGGTATGTACAAAGCTCTGTAATCACATGGATGGGTTTCTCTAAAACACTTCCATCGGTGCCTTCACTTCTTGGTGAATTTGCAGATTTTTTCCGTGTAGACTCCTGGGGTCAGAGGCGGTTCCTTTTCCTGCTGGAATGAGCCATGCACAAGAGTTGTATCATTACTGGATAGTAATGGTTTCATTTTTCAGATCTGTATAATAGGAATTTATTGAAAAGGATTTAGTTGATATAGTGAAAATTACCGCTTCTATTTTTACTGTGTCTTCCAGTATGAGGTTTTTTTTTCTTTTTCCTTTTCTCCCATTCTGCTATCTGGCCAAACCTGTGAAGAGCCAAAGCCAAATGCTCTAAAAAAAGACAGAGAGGAAAATCTTAAGTAAAGGCACTGAAATGAAGTAAAAAAAAAGTGAATGTATTAATGAGGACAGAGCAATTCTTGAGAGAAACTGGTCGAGTTAACAAGGTAGAAATGAAGTGGACAACCCAGCTAGCGTCTGAGAAGAGCTTAATGGCAGGCAGGGAAATACAATCACAAGCCTGGAAGGGGTGGAAGGAGAAGTCGTGAACATTTACCTTGGGACACTGATAGCTGATATAAGAATTCAGATACCTGGGAAGATGGAGACAAACCCTGCAACAGCAGCCTGTATTTTTGTGTGAAAGCTACTGGGAGTCCCCCACTCCATCGTCCAAACAATGTTAAATCAGTTCTGCGCAGTCTAGAATTGAGAATAATGGCTTTAAAATGATTTTCACTGAATTTATATGTGGTGTGTTCTTTGTGCATTTGTTCATTGTATGTGTAAAATATCAGCCAAAAATAATTTGCAGCAATTATTTCCAGTGACAGGTCGATGTGAATGCTCCCAAGAAGAGGATGACTATGTGAAAATAATTATACATGAATATCCAGCTGAGAGCTCTCGAGCTATTGAGAAAGGGTAGTATGTAAGCAATTTTGTAACAGGAGTGATAACACATGCACATGCCTACTAATGCGATAGAAAGTTTTAAGACATCCAACTGGGCTAAATTGCAGATGCAAAATTAAACCCATGAATATTTTTGCCCGTAAAATTGCAGGTTCAGAATTTGGTCAGGCTTTCAAAATCTCAGCGAAAAATACCAAAACTGCTTCAAATACTTGGGCTTCAAAGTCATGTGGGCATTTCTGAGAGCTGTGCTTCTGGCTCATGCTATGAGTATCTTCTGGACAGGACAGGGTTGAGCCAGCATTATCATATGTATTTCTGCACGGTGTGCAGCATATTTTTCAGCTTCGTTAAAATTTCTAGTGCTGCTAAACACAGATGTGTTACGAGATAATCTATGCCTGGAGACCAAGGAAGTGAGAGAAGAACTAAGGGTCTAAAGAGGCAGCGGTAACATGGCACAAGAATTAGGTCGGGAAATCTAGGATACGGCGTCCTGGGGAGATAAATGGCACATGTGAAGTGTGATGTCTGTAAAAGATCCCATCTACAAAATGTGTTGCTCAGGTTTAGTCATTCTGCAGTGAACAATAACCTGCGTTGTTACCCTTTTCTGGGGTTACTTACGGAGTAGCCAGCTATGTTGGGAGGTGTTTTTGAACTCACAGTTTACACTATGAGTATACTGGTTTTATGCTGTAGTCATGGGAACTCTGATTCTTCAAGGACTGTGTGTAATGAATAATCTATTACGAGGCTATTCACTAAGATTTCTTGTGTGCTATAATATTAACAATTTCCCACATGTGGGATTCATACTTATCCTTTTGTATATTTAAGGATAGCATAAGTAGATGATGCAAGCACACATACTCTGATGTAGTATCTGTTATAATTATTTCCAGAGCATGTGGAATACAGGCCATAAAATACCTTCTAATCTAGTAACATTATTAATAAAACAAAATAGTGCTATTCATTACCCACATGGAGAATTTAAAAATAAGCTCCACATTTAAATGACAGATTCCATAATTGCAGTACATAAAAGTGTATTCAAAGGCCAACAGCAGTGTGTGCTAAAAATGGCCAGGTTGTATATTCTGCTGTGTTTGGAGAATATGGTGTAATAAGCTTTGAACGGTCGACAGGTTCTGAAATATCATGTAGCACATTACTAGGTGCCAGCAGCTGTGGTCTCTGTTTCTTGGGCAAATTTTCAAATCTTGGCATGCCAAAGTATTAATTTCTGATCAAGATAATGTAGTGCACAGCCCTTGAGTTTAATATGCAGAAGTAATTGTTTCTGCAGCAGACGAATGAATCCCCAGCTAATTGATTAAGTGGGTGTGCAAGTGGGCAAGGTTGATTCGATATGTGGTTCAGTGTTGAGTGACTGGTTCTCAGCTGGTTGACTTCAAATCCAGACTTGTATAGTACTGACTCACGGGTAGGGGCTGTTCACTGAGTGTTCAGCTGTGCTCGAAGGCTGAACTGGCATGGGAACGGGACAAGGTGCACGGACAAGTGACTTTTGCAAATCTGTGCTCAAGTGGTACAGTGGGTGGAGGTGGGTGAAATGAGTTTTTCCAGTTCAGAATAGGGCAATACTGTATCTGCCTACTTCTCAGTGCTTTACACACGCAGTGGAAGAATTTATTCTTTTTTTAATTTATCCCTACATACTTTGCACTGTGCCCTGAGCGTGACATAGCAACACAGGAGATTTCTTCAGACTGACAGCTTTTTTAATAATAGAATAATGAGAAATTATTGTGAAGAAGTGTGATAACTTGGAGAAATAGTTTTTTGCAGTGTCATGTTGGGCTTCTCCTCTTAAAATTTTAGATTATGCCCTTTGTAGATCTCCATGCTTTAGGTAACAGCATATAAACATTCATTTCTTTTTCTGAATTAGGATGATTCTGAACTGCATTGGGCTTTTTAAGAAAGTCTTTTGAATATTGATTATTAGGTGGGATACAGCTCTTGAATGACTAACATTGTATTGCCTCTTCTTCCTATAGGCATTATGCACCAGTTCATGAAGGTGGACTGCTCAAACATGAAACTCCTGCATAAACGAGATCCTCCTTTGTCCTACAGAAGATTTCATGGAGGTAGGATTTCATTTAGATACTATGAATGAAAGGCTATGCAAAAATGTCTCTGGAAGAATAGTAGTTTTTTTTTGTTTGTTCTGTTCGATTGGATACTATTTACGTGGGACAGAGGCCATAGCTAATCAAGATGTATATAAAACACTATTTCCACAGCTTATATTGGCCAAAGTTTCTCATACTGTTGTTGCATATGTTCATAGTTCTTCATTTAGATACAGAGTGCTACCAGCTACACCTCATTCAAACTATGATAGATAGAAATTTCCTGTTGTTGCTGTGATAGCAGGGAACATTTTCCCATTAATCTTGTGGCATTTTTTGAAGATTAACAATGTGATTATACCAACAAGTGGGTTTTCAAGTGGGTCTCTGAAGAACAGAAAGAGATTGTGTATATAAAACAACATGTTTGCATGCTTAATATTTATCTTTGGGCATTGCAAATGTGCTCTCAATGGTGGCAGGTGTGTGTAGACATTGTCACCCATTTGTGAAAAACAGAATCTGTTTGAGGCAGATAGGTAATACCCTTGCAATTATTGTACTGCTGATTCAAAAGTGGGGCTACAAATGTGCGGTTATACTCCCTTGCTTAAACATCTCTTCAACAGGAGAGCAGCATCAGGCATTTTTCTCATACTGCTGAGAAATCCTGCCATGGGGAGATCATTCATAGTTCAGATGAGACCTATTACTTCATTGCAGAGATGAATCAGGACTGCAGAAATGGTGGGGAACGAAGGCTAGGAAGATGCTTTCTGCTTAAAGTTGAATGCAATTGGACTGTAAGGGGAAGAGGAAGGAATGGCTGTTATGTGTTTTTATTATGGGATTTAGGTTGTTGCAATGTACGGTTTGGGAGTAAAAAGAAGGAAAGTGACTTTAAAAGGCCTTTGGGATGCAGAGGATTTTATTGCTAGTGGATGTGAAGCTAGCCAATTTAGAGAGAGCAGCATTTTTGTGCTTATTTCGTGAACTCAAGGACGCAATGCACAGAAACGGTCGTTCTGTTGTCTGCCATCTAATGGCCAGACACGAAAGCAAACCAGCCTGGTGTGCAGCCTGGGGGCTATGAATCACTGGGGATTCTTGAGCTAAATATACGTACAAGATGAAAAGAAATGCAAGCCTTTGCTCAAAGGTTTAAGTGTGTTACACTGGGGTATATGCTGCCATTGGAAAATGGTCGGATTCCACAATAGAAAACTGCTCAGGACTAGAAAAGAATTCGCATCTTTGCCTGGCAATGTATTGCTTTTACACGTTGTATATTTTAAAGCAAATATCAATCTCTATATGAATGAAAATTCATAATTTCAGGTGTTGGAAATTTTCCCTTATTTATTTATTGAGCAAGTGAATATTGCTGTTTGTCCGTCTTTTCTTCAGTTCCCCCCCTCCCCTGCCAGCATCCTCCTCGGTACGCCCTCATTCTTTTATTATAATGTGCAGTATATCAGATCGCTCCTGGATGGGGGAATGTTAACACACACCTCTGCCTTTTCCTCGCGGGCAGACCACAATGCCATCTGCAATTACTGACACCCGTTCCCCAGCACCGAGAAAGTGCTTGAGGTAAATCTCTGCTAGAATAACAAAGAATAGATGGGGAGATGTTCCAGTTTAATATCCGCTCCATCTTTCTTATCTATATTAGAAACGTCTATCACTAAGGATGTCTGAGTAGAGCTGAAATTATGAAGCACCTTCCAGATTCCTTTATCTCCTGGAGCAACATTAATACTTCTAAGTAGTAAAGGACACTGGGTGGAGGAGGGAGCGTGGCTTGGTTATGCTGGTCTGTTTGCCTAGGAAATATGCCTTTTAATTTCATAACGCTGTTTGAAATGCTTTCCTCTGCGCTAAGAAAATATCCACTTTCATTATTCTTTGTGAAACGGAATCTGAAGATAGCCGACTTGCTCACAAAAGCCTTAATTTGAATATGCTCATGTTAATTTAAGCAGTCACTTGCCAAATTTTCATGTAAAGGACTTTTTGTATTGTGCACATTTAATATTTGTACATCCATTATTTGCCACACTTATCTGATTCACAGGCACTGAGTAAATATTGTCTACAAGTATGATCTACAGCAGAAGTCGAAACAGACACCTCTCCAAATTGGGACGCTTGGTCCTAAATATGGAGCTCCTTTCTCCTTTATCTTTCTTGAGAAATTCAGGGGAACCTACTTCTGCACCCAAAAGGCTCATGAATTTGTTTTGATTGATACTTCTAATCTAAATATTACAGATTATAGCAATTTCTAATACGACACGAGGCTGAAGTAATGGTGTGCATGAATAAATTCCTCTCTCCTTGTAGCTCTGCTTGTTCTGAATGCAAATGGTGCAGCTAGACATAACCTCCTTGAACAGGAAATGGTGATCAATGGAACACTTAAAAATAAGTTTCCAAGTAATAAGACTGTGACAATAGGAAAAATTGCATACCTTTTCTTTTAGAACATCAGCAGTGGAGGGAAAATAAGTGAAAAGCTTAATTACTTTTATGAAATACTGAAAATAAGATCTGATTTCTGTAAAAATGTGTTTTCTGATGTTCTAACCCAAAGCAAAAGGTGAAATACATTATTTTAAGTGAGATGTTGTGGGTGTGAAATATGTTAAAACCCAGTAAAATAACCCAATTTTGCAAGAACAAACTTATCTGTTGGCTACCTTCAGTAATGGTGACTTTGTTGAGGTTAAAATGTGTGAAATTGGTAAGTATTTGGTATATATCCATCGTTTCTAGTCTTCTCAATAGGCCAGTAGCTTCTTCGCTGCTCTAAGAACGATGACCTATTTCATACCCTATCTTTACAATGAATCCATAGGTAAGTGGCAAGGTATTGTACTAGTGCATTAGCAGGGGCACCTGCACAGAGAAAACAGGGGAAGCGAATACTGCTGGTAGCCAAGGGAGAGTTTCTGTGGTCTTATTAATGTGGTGTAAACAGGTAGAGATTGTTTTGAATAAAGAATAAACTTGATTGAAAATGCAGCGGTATTGTGAGGATACTGAATTTTCTTCCCTGTAACTTTCTGTTTTGCAGTTTGCTGAACCTTGAATCTTAATTGTATTTTTGAAGTTCTTCCAAAATGGGACACACAAGGGGAAAGCAAAGCTTGTGTGAATGCAGAACAATTTCATTCAAGTCAGGGAAGTTATTCACTTGAAAAACTAGTAGAAAGAAGAAAACTGGTCCTGCAGCTTGTCCCCTTAGACAAGGACTATGTGTTTGTCTCGTGAGCTAGACAAAGGCAAGTGTATCGTGAATGCTCCTGGAATAATGTGTTGTGGAAGACCCCACAGAATAGTCTACAATGAAAAATAATCTGGCATCATAAAGAATGCAGATTTGTCAGTGTCGTGAGTCTCTTCTTACTCTGGATTATGATTTAGCTGCATAGTCCCTTCAACAAAATGTTACAGCAAAGAAAATCTTTGCCTAACCAGGAAGACTTCTCACTTTTCTATGTTTTGCACTCACACGGGAAATGAGCACTTTTCTGTTTCGCTTTCTTGCTGCTTTAGCAGAGGTGAGAGCATTTCCAGTTTCTTCGCCACTATTCAGTTGCATGTGCTGGACGTTGTGTAGGTGGCCAACATAGCTCCAGGAATCTGTGCATACAGCTGTGATTTTTGGCAGACAAATAGGTAATTCTGGTGGTGGGCACTATTTTATAATTCACTGCAGATTATTAGTAAACTGGAAAGAAACTGGTAGCTTTTCCCAAGTGGCAGTAAGAATTCCTTATGAAGATAGTACTGCTCCATTACTAATTTAATTATTTCATCACTATGTATTAGCTCTATTCGACTACCCTGTTCTGGGTTCTAGCCCGAACTAGACAGTGAAATACTGCAGGACACTCACGTCTCAGAAGTCTGGTAGAGGCTGACCGTGACATTCCCAGCAGATTTTTGCCAAAGATTGTGTTTAAGAACTTTGTTCAGCACGAAGGTTGGATGGCAGATGCTGTGGCTTAGTGAGCACCAGGCACGGCCTCCAAGACCGGACGCTAAGGTACCCTTCGGCAGAGTTCGCCACAGGTTTGACAAACACTGCTTTGTCTGACAAGCGCTTACTCCCCTTGGGACAAGGAGGGGAGCAATAATTTGCTGGATCTAGGAGTTTACCTTCCATGTCTGAAAAGTCACTCCACTTGGCTTGAACGGTGCTGATGAATGTATATTTTTCAGCCATCTTCATTGAAATACCCAAGAAAGCTGAATCTCTGCTGCTCCTTCTGTGATAACAACTACTTCAGTACAACATTCTTCTCTGCATTCCTATTCTGCTTTGAAAATGCAAAGTGCCGTTAAGTGCTACTTTTAATGATGAGCCATATCACAGCTAATTTTCTTAGCCTGAGCTTCTATTCAGCTATTTTCGCTGATATTCTCTGTGCTATTTTGCTCTTTATGATCATGGCATTTAAACAATGCTTCCTAAACCTATTGCTAGCTGATAACTAACGCTGACTTCTATACAGCTTCAGTGAAGAATGATCTAGTGTAGCTGTCTTCTGGCTCAGTGTCTTTAGCAACAAAGTTGTGAAGGCATGTCTAGATTTCTTTTTGACCCAGCTGCCAGGGACTCAAGATGATGGTATCTTTTGTGTATCATTTTAACCACTTTAGACTGAAACAATTTCACTGAAATTGATGGTTCAGAGCCAGGGTAACTGAAAGGGTAATCAAGTCAAAGGCTGACTTACTTATTTTTGGAGGAGAAAGAATAATCCATAGTACAGCATGACCCAAAACATTAAGCTCAACTGAGAGCTCCAGCCTGTCCGAAGTAGGATGGGTGGAGTTACAACCCATGCCCTCTTGTTATGCATTCAGTTTAAAGAATCTGGGCTTAAATCAGTGTTATTTTAAAAATTAAAATCTGCCCTGTTCAGTGCAACTATTAAAAAATCCTCAGAAAGAACTTCTCAGTGCTTTGATTATTATTTAAAGTAATGTCACCCTGCACTTGCAGAGACGACCAAAAACTACATGTGTTTAGGCTAGCTGATTTTCTGCATGGCTGCAACCCAAAGGAGAATTCAGATTTTCCCCCTCAGATTGTCCACAATGCTCAAGAAATCATCTGCAATCTGCCTGTAGCTTCAACTTTCCTGCTAGTCCCTGCAGTTTTTTTTTTTTTTTTAAACTGAAGTCAGCTTCCAGTCCCACTGTGTCCCCAAACGTGAATGTCCTGAAACTCAGAGAAATTCAAATCTATGCTATGATCTAAACAGGTATACCAAGTACCTCTGCTGTCATGCCTAATTAACTTAGGACATTTTAGGCTTTCTCTCCAAGCATCAGTCTTCCTTTCTCCCATGGATACTGTGAAGTCCCACAGTGAGCCTTGTTGTCATGACCTAATTTTTCTACAAATTGAGAGATTTAATTTGTTCAGGTGCCAGGCAAAGGGAACACAAACTTGGAATTCTCCTGGCTTCTCTGATTTAACTGAGACTTGAAAAATCAATAGGGGAATTATCTTGCTGTCTCTAGGTAGTAACTTAATAACTAGAACATAATTAAAAGGGTGACATCGGTTTGTTTAGGACTACTGTGGCTTTTTCTGTGGGCCTGCTCCAGAACCCGCCTCATACTGAGCTGAGACAGTGGAACTGGGACTGGTTCCTCTGTTAGGGAAAGCCTACATTTACTAAAAGTGCTGCTGTCAGTTTTTATTCCAAAACTAATTGAATAACCCTTCAAAACAGTATATACTCCCAATCACACTTTCAGATATGATTGTGACATTTTATTAAGCTGACCTTTTCAGGATCACTATCATTAATACTTACGATCAAATAAGTTTCTTCATAGAATCCAGTGTGCTCCAACTCCTCTAATGAAGTTGACAGTAGTTATATATAGATGCGTATGTGTGTATATCATATATATATATAAATACTGCTGTATATGAAATGCTGTCTGTTTTGCGTTCTTGTGTCATCAATAAACCTGAGGAACTTCTCACTGAAATTTCATTGGCAAGTACTATTAAATATGACAAAATACATGGTCTGAAAATTCATTCATTGGCAGTAAGAGAATTTCATATTTAACATTTTAGTGCTTCCCAAACATCCTAAATGCTGTTAAAGAACATGGTCCACTTCAGATCATTTTGACTTAATATTTAATACCAGCTTCCTCACCACTATGGTTCCTTCTAAAACCCTGTCATAAGAATGCGCTTACTAGACTTGACAAGATACAAATACATAAATTTCTGCAAATCTGTACAAGTGACAAATTAATTAGCAGGTCAGAAGCTTGCAAATGCTTTGTGAATCACTTTCATTGTATCCCATAGTCATATTCAATACATGTATTAATATTAGACCGCACAGCTACATACATCTCAGAGTTGAGCTGAAAGCGTAACTGAAAAATACACAAGTTGACACTTCCATATGCATTGTGTGAAGTAGCTTAAATGACAATTGCATGTCTAAGGAACAAGTAACTTCACAGAAAGCTAGTTTACCAAATGCATTGAATGAAACATTTAAAAATCCATTTTAAATGTGAGATGAGCAAAATTTAGGAGAATGAACTGCCTTGAATGAAATGTTAAAATAAATAGCTGGCAAAGGCTGCTGCCCCATGAGGAACCAGGCATTTTGCAAAACTGCATGCTGAGGAAAATCCAAGGTACTTTATTTTTGAAAGTGGGAGGCTGATTCTACGAGAACTTTCTATTTTAGTTTATTTTGAGCACCCCAAGCACGCAATGCTGACAATCTTTTCCTTGGCTGATGGCCTAACTAGCATGTTACAAGTCAATCCAAAAGCTGCCTTTCAGTGAACGGCAGCCATTCCGACACACTAAACATTCACTTGACAAAATGATCATCTATGAAATTAATTCCTTAATATGACTCCCCCCCCAGCCTTCCCCGCACCCCCCAGTTAATTGCATCAATAGTCTAAATCTTACCTGACTAGTAAATTCTCTGCTGCTTTCACATAAATGACAGCTTGAATGATCTTATGTAACACACTTGTGGTGCTCAAGTAACTTTAAAAATTGCTTCCCTATATTTTGCCTCAACTGCTCCACTGCTCATTTGCCCATCTTTGTTCAGATTAATGTGCTGACTAGGGTTTTCCATTAGGATTGCTAAGAACTTAACTATTTTTATTTCCATTTCCTACTGCAAAACTTAAGTGGAAAGCTTACACATGTATTGAGTTTGGTTTTGCTAATACAAAATAGGAACAAATTATCAGGAAATGAAACAGTTTTTCAGTTTATGCTCTCTAGTGAAGATGTTGCTAAAATTGTATATTACAAAGCTTTCAAGGAACCCTGGTTAGAGACTGTCTTGGTCAGAAGATCTGGCAGAAGCATAGCTCAGCCCATGTGTTTGCATAGCATTTGTTACTAACTACATAATTATAAATGGGACCAAACTTTGCCCTCTTATCTGCATCTATGGCTCTCTTAGGAACAGTGAAAGAAACTAATCTGCGAGCCGTACTTGACCCTTTGAGAACTACATGCATCTGCTTAAGGCCATTTTTCCACATAAAACATTTTTCAGGAAAATGATTTAGCATGTGTTTAATTTTAATGATTTGGCTTAAGTGTCTTTTTGAGTGCTTTATCAAGCTACAGCAATCAGCTGCTTAATAAATATTGGATTAAAGTCTGTAAAGGGAACACATGTATCAGAGACAAAAATGAAAGAACATTGCCAGACACTAAGCTTTTCTGGGGTGTTTGGGCTGAAGGACAGCTTTCATCGATGTTTGAAACTACAACACCAATGGTTTTGACAATAAAAAAAAGTTTGACAGGGATTGCAATTCTGGAAGTTTGCTAGTTAGACAGTGAAACCCTCCACAGAATTTAATGCTGTTAGAGGAAAACTACTACTAAAAAAAAAAAAAAAAAAAAAGCCTGTTAGCTGCAAATACACATTAATACCCCAAACTATTGCTGAATTCAAACTGGGCTGGGCTGAAGTGATAATCTGGGCTTTGAATTGGCAAGCATTTGACATCCCAAAATACCATGCTATATGCTCTTTTGGTAGAATAAAGATTCACTGATATTTAGCAATAATTAAGTTGGGTTTTCTTAAGTTATGACAGAAACACAATAGGTAACAAATGCAAAACTTAGCTTTTTGCAGTACTGACATATGTGAGTATATTGATTCATTACAAATAACTTGATGGTTTTCCAGTGCACGATTAAAATAAAACCTCTAGCAGTCAGAAATCCTTCCTGCTCAGCATTGAATACAGCAAGTGCCACCAATAACTGTCCCCTTGATTTACATATTCTTCAAATTTTGAATAGGCCTGTCCAGCTGGATTGCTGTTTCATTTCCATCAAACTGAGCTTCTGTACCTTTGGGTTCACTCCCTCTCAATATGCAACAGCACTGACTCCTCCCATGGTCCCACTGCCTGCTTCCTGGGTGTCCAGTCTGTCCGCTAACCGTGGATACCACAGAGCTCTGATACTGACAGCTCCCAACCCTCTCACATTTTTCAGTGAAATATGGCCTTTCCCAAGCTCTTCAGTAAAGTCAGAGCAAACATGCATAGATTGGGAAAAATACCAGCATGTTTTGATGATTCTCCATTGTTTAAGGTTTGTGCAATACATAACAAAGCCCTAAAACAACATTGTCGACTCCACATCCACTGAGACATTCAGTGATTTAGCAGTTTCATAACCTCAACCACAATTCATGTTATATACTACAAAGATCCCCAAGCAGTATTCAGATTTTCAACTTTCATCTTCATAGCCAGGCTTAATGGCATCCCACATTTTAAATTGTTTTTTCTTCCTTCCTATAAAATATCTAGACAAAAAAATTCTTGTGTTCAACTGAATCTAAACAACCCGAAATTTGAAAGTTTAAATAACTGGTTGATAAAAATGTATATAATCTACATAACCTATAATGGTTTGGTTAAAACAGTTCTTTTTGTAGATGTCTAGTTTTGGAAGTAAATGCAAGATAAACAGCCATAGTTCACATCAGGTTGAAACAAAATCCTCAGTGTTTAATATAAGTATGACTGGGCAATATTTCAAGCACAGGCTCAGCACAAACTCCCCTCACTTCCACAGTGCTTCAGTATATACTCAAAAGCAAAGTTTAGAACGAGTTTCAGATCTTAAGAGAGAAAGCTTGTATTGATGGTACCCCCCATGAGAGGCCTACAGAACAGCCAGCCAGTGCGGGATCCAGTTCAGTACTGCCCTTGCAGAGCCACGAGGACAGACTGGCCACACGAATCATCTTAGGACACCAACATCACACATCTTCGGAACAGAACAGATTTGTAGGTAGCTTAACCCCTTTTAACAGTGCATTTATTTTAAAGACAACCAGCAATAGGCATCTTATATCCCGTGCTGCTGGATATGTGGACTTGATTTGGGGAGCATTCTGAGCTTTAACCCATCCTTTGCCTCATGTCATTAGAGACCAGAACTTACGTATTGATCTAAAGGCTTAAATAGTTATCAATGTTTCAGTTTATTCAGAGCACAGTCTACCATTACCAACAAACTAATAGTTTTACATTAGAGTGCCGGCTCTACTTTGTCTGCTTGAACTTCTCACTACTAGCCTGCAAATGTTAAGTGAAGCTATTGTTCTGGTCAGTAGAAATTAAAAAACAGAAGAGTTTCTTTCACTTTAAGATCTTTAGAAAACTCAAAACACAGAAGTTAAAGACAGGACAAAATCCAGTCTGTTATTACATGAACTATATTGTTTACATTTCTATTCTTTAGTTAATGTAACTGTGATTACTGTAGTTCATAAAGACATATTTATATACATATATACACATATATGATCTATGACTTCCCATGACATATGATTTCTCCACCAGCATAAAGTTAGAAATTTAAAAAGAATGACAAGAATAGCTTGAATATCCATTAAAAAGGGGTTTTAAGCATTTTGCTTTATTATTGCTCTTCTGAGTACCAGGATAAACATACAATATTTTAATATGCACATTATGTTTTGCTCAAGCAGAAACTGATATAGCTACAACTGAAAATTTTAATTTGGCAACATTTCAGTCATGACAGTTACACATTATGAAAATTACTCAGTAGTATGTTTGATGTTAAATATCAGTAAAGAATATTAGTTTAAAAAGTAGAGCTACATCACTGTCTCTAAAAATATTGCTGTAGTAGGACTATTCGCATGGCTTCTGAATAACAATCAGGAGATACTCGTTCTCTGCAAGATATAAGAAGTTTTAGTTAAAATATTTTATCTGTTTTCCCAATATTCTTATCTATTCCTCTATAATCAAAATTATATTTATGAAATTTAAATTAAAAAGCAACTGTATTCCTAAAAACTTGATTTAAAAATTTAAGCACTACTTTTACAAAAATCTGAAATTTCAGATGAAAATCTACATCAATGTTTAACTATATGATATTAACTCTATTTTAGTAAGCAGCAAATTTGCTTTCAAGTAGCTGTGAAGATACTTAAACAAGCAAGTAAAAAGAGAAGCCACAAGATAAGCACCTGGAAGTTAGCACTTGTTACAATAATAAACTTTTGACAGCTGCAGACACTTCTGCAGGTGCAGAGAACTTCTTTCAGTTCACTACCTAGTTTATTCAAAGTTGGAAGCCCCATTTGGGGATGAAAACAGCAGGAAAGATTTGAATAGACATTTACTATGAATAAATTCTAAGCATGCAAGACTTCACCTACTAATCCTAAAAACTTGAGGAACAGTTTTAGAAACAATTAAGTTGTATAGCTATTTAACAGTAACTATTTTAAATGAAAGATTTCTTTAAAGTATCCAGTGAACTTAGGGATACATCTGCTTTAAAAAGTTAAGCTGCTCTCCTCCATTGCTACTTTGCACTTTCATCCAGAAGAAAGGTAGTATAAATCACAGGATAAAAATTCATTTGCTACCTTTTATTATTGTAAAAGGCAGTCAAGCCTTTGAACAGCTAATCTCCCTGTTAGCAAAAAAGCATCACATTCTACACCATTTATTTGAAGGTCAACATGCTTTAACGGTTACTAGTCAAAGAGAGTGAGCCTCTCTCTAAACAATAACTGAAGGGCAAATGCAAAATAAGAATAAGTGCATCAGTTTAAATAAGGTGTCTTGCTCATTGATTTAAAAGATGCATCCTATTTATACTCCAAGATACACAGCTGACTAAAATTTTCATCTTACTATTAGCTGATTTTACCCATATTGGTTTTATACCAGCATTATAAAGAATTCCAATCAGGTGAGGTAATGAGTATCTCGTGCACTACCTCTGCTTTAAGTTTGCCTATGAAATCAGCATCAGAGGACAACCGCAGTGAAGAGGATCTACTAATGGTACCATCACTACCTTGGTGGTAATACTACATATTGATCTATATAACACATCCCGCCTATGGCTAGAAGTCACACCATCATACAGTATCAGATGAAAAACAATTTTTAGAAACAAAAGCTATCTCATGCGTCTCTTCAAAGCTAAAATTGATCTGCCGCCTTTAAAATTATACGTAATATTTGATACTTATACTTTTGTCCAGTTTTCTGTTGGTTGAAAAAGGCACAGAAACCAAAGCATTAATCAGATCTGGACTTGTTTTGTTGCTTCTAACCTTGTATACCTTACATTAAGATGCTAACATCTGTTTACATAGTGAACAATATAGATATACCCATGTTCAAAAAGGATCTACAGAAGTATAAAACGCCTTCTTATGGTTTTATTTTTAAATATTCATTTTTAAAATGCATTTTCTTACGCCAGCCTTGCTTATGAAGAACTAAAAGAAACCTGAAGAACATAAAATTCTATGATTATTTAATAGAAATATTACCTGGAGCTACCATGATTTCATGCTTCTTTGATCTGATCCTAAGAAAGGTTAGATCATTCCGAGGATCAATATCTCTCACCGTGCTCCTAGCTTTCATGGTGAGCTGCTGAAGAAGACCTGCATACTGGACTGTTGTAGAGTTATCAAAAGTCGTTCTGATTGGAATTCCTGCAAATAAATAATATTCTAACTCATAACTCAGTTAAACTGCATATTATTCATATATAGCAAATCATAAAAAAAAGATTTCATCTTTTTCATGGCAGAAAGGATTTATATTGATTTCAGGTATCTACATGTGTTTCGAGGTATGTTTTTTTTTTTTAAATTAATCAGTGGCAATTAAACATTGAGTTGCCTTATGAAACTTTTGAAAGACCCTAACTGCTGTTTAAGGCTCTTAAGTATCTATCAAACTGTTCTATAGCACTTTAACAGGTTTGGTGCTTCAATCAGTTTAAACATTGTCACCGAGTTCGCATCTTGGCTACAAGAATCTAAACCACATTTCAACCAGCTGCAGCATTTGGTATGTGCAGTGATAGAAATTATGTATTCCCAGTGAAATACCAAGAGCAATCAAAGGGTAGAAGTGGCATGCTTGCATTTGACAAGCAAACCACTCTTAGAAGAATCCCTTACAATTAGGATGCAAAATAATGACAACCGGTAATACATACTATATCGATCCAAACTACTAAAAATATGACCACATAAATCAGGATTAATTTTTGATAATTTAATGAATCATTGTTTAGCAATGATTTGTCAAATCATGCTTTTGATATCAGTAGGCTACCAGGTGGAACTAAACATAGGGGTCACAGTAATCATGCAAGTGTAAAATTGTTTGGCTTTAATAAGCTTGTTTCACTTATTAAAAAAATTCCTTGTAACCTACTAACAAATAGATTAAAAGTTGGCAAGGCAATATTCTCTTTACATACATTTATACTGTATCTTCCAGATGGACAGGAATATAAAAATAGAATAATATGATTTAACAAGTTGAAGAGCTTGATTTATGAAAGAATTAACATGCAAAAATACTGAATGTCAGTTAAACAATTGGAGGCAAAAAGAATGAAAGAAATGATAGAACTACATTAGATTTAGGCTATTCCATAATTTTTCTAGGAGGGTATTATCTGAATCACTTGAAATCAGTGTTAACACATGAGAAATAAACCTGCATTGGTAGAGAAGTATAACAGGATGACCCAGTACATACTTTTTGTGTCTAATGTTTATTACACAGATGAAACTGAGGATTTAATGGAAACAAACAGGTGTTCCCAAGCACTACATTAGCACAAAAATATCTATATAATCACAACATTAAAATGGTAAGTCACTTAAAAGCAGCAATGAAACCATGTCAAGCTTATATGACCTTTTATCTAAATGATTACCTCAACAAAACTAGCACTTTTAATGAAATATATCATCCTCTAGGGTCTAATAATAATCTGAAAATATGTTGACACAAGTGACATCCTTAGATAAAAAGCAAGCTATTCTTCCTTTAGGACAAATTCTCTTTGCCTCTGCCCCTCCAAATTAGAGAAAGGCAAATCCATCCTTCATTAGAATTGCTGTAGTGTGATCCTTCACAGCTGTGAAGGACATCATCAGTTTAGGAGATTTCCAACTTGAACATACTTAACATGTAGTGTTACAATGAATAAATTAACTTTGAGCATTCTGTTTCAAATAAGTGACTGGCAATGCTTGTACCAGGAACTTTTAAATTACTATTTTGCCTGTATACAGGCCTGTATCTATACTAGTAAAAATATTACTATTTATTTTACTGAAGAACAGAGGGTTTGGTCTTTCTACAGAACCATGGGAAGCCTAAAAAAAATTTATATTTGCACTGTCAGTTCAAGTTATTTTACTGTGGCTCATTTAAGTTGTAAATTTATATTAAATGCTTCAGGATAGAGAAGTCAAATTTTTTTAATTTGTATAGAAAGATTTGAAATAATTAGATGGACCAGTGCTAAGTATAGACATTTGGAGATGTTACAAAACCAAGCAACTACACACCTGCTTCAAGATTGAGTTTGTAGAACCTAAACTTCTTGGTACCTTGAATACATTCTCACATAGCATGGTTGGTTGTATTCACATCTGGCATTTAGAATTGTAACGTTTCCAAATGAGAAATTAAACTCCAAATTCCTTCACTACTTTTCCAGTCAGTTTCTGTCTGGCCACATGTTCTGCAGGTTTGTGAGGAAGCAGAAGTTCGAACAGGACATGACTTTTTGCCTTGCTGTGAATAGTCTAATGTGCAGGAAAGGAACAAACAGGAGTGTACTACCTCCTTTGTGCAAGAAAAGTGAGAAGGAATCCATAACAAAGCCTTTTTAAAAAAATGCGCTATTATCACGAAGACTTTGTAGATCTACATGTGAGCCTTCCCTTAACAGACAGTAGAAATATCATAGGTAAAGACATTAGCACACCTGAGTGAGAAAGCATACTTGACCAGTATCATGCCAAAAAGCAAAGCGTAATGCTCTGAGAAACTGAACACAAAATGTGGTTATTTTTCTATCAATTACTTTAGTGGTTTTGACTTATTTTAGAAGAAATGTATCAGTCTGCAAACTCAACAAGGCTTGCGTTTTCTGAATAGTTGGTTTTGTGCAGTTTTAGTCTGCAAATTAATCAGTCTATAAATGCTCATTGGATCAAGTCACATTCTATTGATTTAAACAGAACATGGACACAGCCAAAAACAATAGTTGTTCTAAAACCAAACCGTATTTCAGCTCAGTAAACAGCCATACATGGAAATGAGCATGTGCAGGCACAAAGCAGGTTTTCATTTACTGTTTATCAGGCTATGCACTTCTCTTGACCTGCATCATCTATTCTGTGAACAAAGACATGTTTTATTTAACATGTCCAGGCATGCAAATCAAATTGTCTAGATTTTCCGAAGACTAAAAAGCACTTAGGCTTCCTTCTTAGTGTTCTTTCCTCCTGCTGCTGAACTGCTGCCAGGGGAATAGAGGTTTTCTTTTAATTGTAAAAGTGAAGGAGATCAACTAAATTTTAATACAGGCAAGGTATTGTGGAGTGAGTTGTCTTACCTTATTTGCAATGGAATGGTTAAAACAACATTAAGTTTAGAAGCTTAGCTTCTCAAAACTGACTTCCGTGGCCAGTTCCACGTTTGGCTTGCAATCTTCAAGGTCCGGTCACAGCCAAAGATGGCCTGACACGAAACTCGCTCTGCGAGACACTAGGACAACGCACCATAACACTCTGTCACCAGCCTCCGAGTTTAGCACAGCCAAGGAGCTGCTCCTACAGTAGGAGGCCAACTTTGCTTAGTAAAAGGTTTTCTCCTGATGCCTTTGTTACCTTTCCTGATTTTTCAGAGGAAAAGAGGGGGAGTGAAGTGCTAGTGTGTTTTCTTGTAAATGTGAAGAATTTGGGACCAAAAAGCAACTGTAAAAGCAGCAGCTTAGTGTCACGCACGTTCTCCCTTTCTGTAACCTACCAGGAGATGTTCAAGATCCGGTTCTGAAAAACAGAGTTTAATTTGATTAAATAAGTGGAATAAGTAATGACACGTTACAAGCCCTTGAATTAACCAAAAGTTATGAGACCTTCCATTATTTCTTCAGAGAAGATTTGCATCAGAGCTCTCGACTTCCCTGCTCCCCATTAGCTGGGATTAAAAAGAACACCTCGAAGAGCTTCGCGGGGCGCCCGCACTCCCGGAAGGCGCCGCAGCCCCTCGCGGCCTCGCACCTCGGCGGCCTCGGCCCTGCGCGGCCTCTGCGACGCCCTGCTGCGGGCGCCGCCGCCAGGCCGCTACCGCGCGGCGGGTTTTACCTTCTGCGTTCACAACGATGGTGCCGACGACCCCCTTGTGGGCTTCAATCCTCTTGAGGGTTTCCTCCACCTCCGCCTTCGCCTCCGCCTGCGGGGAGAGACGACACCGCGCCAGTCCCGCCGCGCCGCCCGCGGCCGCCGCCCCCCCGCCCCGCGGCGCCATTACCATGGCGGCGCCGCCGCTCCCGCCGTTACCCGCCGCCGTTGCCAGGGCGCGGGGCGGAAGTGACGCGGCGGCGCGGGCCGGCCCTGAGGGAGGGAGGTCGGGCGGGAGCCGTCGGGCGGGAGCCGCCGCGCGGCCCTTCGCGCCCCTGAGGGCGGCTGCGGCGCGAGGCGGGGGCCGGCGCCCGCGGGGAGCAGGGCAGGGGCGGCGTGGCGTGGCGAGGCGCTGAGCCCTCTGCTCGCCCGGGCAGGAGCGGGGCGGCGGGCGAGGCCGCAGCGTAGCGCAGCTCCGGAGGCTGCGCGGGAGCCAGGTGCCCAGCCCAGGCTGGGGCGCAAATGGCGCCTCGAGGCGAGGGCGGAGGAGGGGCTGGAGGCCCAGGTGAGGCTGCTCAGGGCACTTAAGGCTTATTAGGGCATCCGGGGCCCTTATTAAGGTGTCAGGGCTGAGCTCTGCTGGTGTGTGCTCAGGTTGGGACTAGGGAGCAGGGGGAGATGCAAGCTGAAGTCTCCTTGCCTTTGGGGAGGTTTTTATTTATTTGTTTAAAGTTAAGATTACTTCTGATTCTAAAGACTAATAATATCATTTAGTTGCTGTCCCTAGAAATAAAGCAGTTTCTTTTCTTGTTGCACATAAGTAGTCCCTTGTCTGCTCCCTTACTCTCAAGGGAGAGTTTGTTTTGTGGTGCTGCTCCAGTCCAGCTGCGCCCTGGTACCTGCCTCTGAAAAAGGTGCTTTGTGCTGCTGTAGCTTACCACATGCTTCAGATGGGTGTAGGTCACTTGTACAGTGCTGCAGCATGGCTAACTTATCCACGTGGTCCCATCCCCCTTTCTCTGATAGCAGAGGCATAGACTGTATGTGATGAAATCTTTGAGGAACCATCTGCTTTCCTGTGTTTCTACAGTAAATAATATTGAAAGTATGTAGAAATGACTTTTGTATGCTACTAAGAGGGGGATTTAGTCTGGCTCAGTCTTCTCTCTTGTATATGAAGCCTCCTGAGTCCTCATTATTGGATTTTTTTTAGCTGCTGTGCTCTAAAGAGTTAACTACAGCCATTTACAAAGTCTGCTGTTATCTGAAGATACCATCCCCTTTTTTTTAAAGTGAGATCTTAAGAATAAGTTAACAAGTTAATTATTGACCTGCAGCTCTTTAAGGCCTCAGTTGTGCCTGAAAATGGCAATGATATATTTGCACGCTGACAGGGACCAACATAAATCAGAAGTGTTGAAGTTGCTGTCTATTCAGATAGGTGTATAACTAGCTTTAAAATGCATTTATTAAAAGAAGCTAGTATTGTAGGAGATTGCCCAAAATCCTTTAGCATGCTTTGGAGGGCAGTCAAAAACACTGTGCATGGCACAGGTTCTAGTCCATCTGAGTGACTCTGCATCAGCTGTGAAATACATTTCGCCTGTGAGCAGATTAGCCAGCAATGAAATTTGCATTGCTACACCTATGTGGTTTTGTCATAGTAAGGGTTATGGTGTTCTGAATTTTTGGAATTGAGATATTCTTTCATTTTTTTTTTTTAACAATTGGAAGCACTGGTGCATGATTATTGAATCTGACTGGAACATCTGCTGTGCAATTTTGTTTTAGTACAGTCAGTAGATGTTCTTAAATGAAAACTTACAGAATATACAATGTGAACCTGATCCTGCTGTCTGCATTGGTCACAGGAATGGTCCTTGCTATTACAATCCAATTATGTCAACGCACTGTGGGAAGACATAGTGTAAGTGAAGGTGATAATCTTACCCCTAGTAACTGGACGGGCAGTTCCAGGGGTCTAGGAGAATAAGGAGGAGGAATTTTTCCAATTATTCTGTCCTATTGCTGTTACTTCATTTTCAGTGCTTCTTTCAAGATCCCTGTTTTTCCTCACAGATGTGAGATGCCTGTGAGTCTCTTTAAAACCAATAAAAAATCAAATATAGTTTTGCAGAAGATGCTGAACTGGAGCCAAGATGACAGCTAGCATGATACATGATTGCTCTTGGAAGCATTATTTATACTCAGCATGAAAGACTGAAACATGCAGCCTTTTGGAGGCACTCAGATAGGCTTAGTCTCAGACTTTAGATATGTAAGAATAAATGAAAATATTTTCTTGGTGACTTTTGAAATTTAAGCAAGAACAGATTCTAAGCAACATAATTACTCCTTTGACATACAACAGTGAATACAATATTAGGAACAGGATGATACTGCTTGAGAGCCAGCAGCTCTTTATAAGCTGGGACTGAAATTGCGCAAAAGCTTCTGTGTGTGAATAAGTCTAAATGTTTGCTGTTAAAGTAGCAAGTGAGAAGTTTAAGGTTCAGGTATTTGGACTTGTAGTCTTGTGTTTGAACTCCTAAAATATATGCATTTGCAGATAAGATTGAGAAAATAATTACCTGAAAGATGAAAAATGTTAAAGACTATTCCCATATCTTTTCTTCAAGCTGTGGCAGATGTAACTCCCCACATGGGAAACTAGGAAGAGGATTTTGCTGGTGAGAGTGTGAGAAGTTCAGTCCTTCATTGCTAGTAGAACCTGAAGACCCAGGAAGAGGTAGGGAGAAGAACTGCCATGTCATTGGTAAGACACTGAGGGACCTGTGCTACACTGAAGTGCTGTGAGCAGTCTTGTTGCTGCTGGCCATTATGAAATAGTCTAAAACATTTCAATGCAGGAAGAACTTCACTTTTTATAACCAGTAATCAGTCCATAACCAGTAATTGGTGTGTATATATAAGCATTAAAAACTTGACTTCAGGTAATTTTAAAGCTATGCCAGCTACTGCTGTAGCTCTGCTGCTGCCTTCCTTGCCCATCCTTTAAGGTATCTCCAGAAGTTGTCACTCTTTGTAGGCCTTTAAAGTGGAATGAACTCATGCATGACAATAGTGAAGCTACTGGTGGTCATGCAGTTGCTTCTTTCAGTTTTTTCTTTATACCTTTATTCCTGACTAAACAGTCTTGAGGAAAATTTGGTAGAATCAGCTGACATGTAGGCTAGTAGGTGAAAGCTTATAGAGGCCATTCTTAGCACACAGCTGTTACAAATACCTAAAAGAGACTACTGATATTATTTGGTATTACCTAATTATTTTGATATGATATTTGGAGAAAGAAATTCAAGTTGTGTTCAGGAAGTGAACACACAAAGTGAATTGTGTTCAAATTGTGTACTAGAAGTTTGAATTTTTCATACAGATGTGTGACTGGAAATCATGTTACTGATCAGTTGCACTTTAACCATGGAATAGGAACTACTGTTTGGACTTACTGCTCACAGACTTAGTGGGGCAATTACATAGTGAATATTCTCAATTAATTCTTTATCCTCCAGTCTTTGAGGAACCAGCTCAGAGCTTTTTAGAAGTAATAAAAAGATTGGCTGTTGCTACCCCAAGAAGTGCTATTTTGTGGCAGTAGCAAAAGTAATCTATAGAGGAGAGTGTGCCCAGCTGAAAGTAGTTAGTGAGGTTTGGGGTGTTTGTTCATGGAGAGAGTCAGTAGGGCTCCAGGGGTACCTGTCTGTTTCTTCCATCTCCCATGCCCTCCTGGGGTGGAGGTGAGGCCACTCTAGTGGTCACTCTTTTGTGTCTTGAGTAGGCTTTGAATCTCTTAACCAGCTGAACAAAATTCATGGATAACTTTGACTTAGATGTAGTTGAATTTCAGTTTTACAGTGGACAACTTGCAGCAGCTGAAATTCATCAATTAAATGATAAGTTGCGAGGTGTTTGCTCAGGTATGGGTGGCTGGCTGATGACAGTTATCACTGTAGGTAAATGATAGCTGGTGTTCTGCAGCTGAGAATATTCTGCATCCTGTTGCCTTTACTCTGTCTTGTACTTTAAAAGTGCTTTTTCTATGTAAAACTCTACAAAGAAGAATTGAGGTCTTAAGAATTCTTTAGAAGAAATTTGAGTGAACTGTTGCTGTATTCACGTCCTTATGGGATTTTATGGACTCAGTGTGATTATAAGCATCAGTGGAAACCTAAGATAGTGTTTTAGTTCATGTTAAGGCTGAAATTAGGATAGAATCAACTTAAAAGTTTATGTTAATTGGGCGAGAAGGCAGAGTGTTCTGATAAAACAGGTGCTTAAACATAAAAGAAAGATTGTATAAGAATTACTGGTACATATAAGCAGGTAATGATTCACTGTGCAGAATATAAAACAAATTGTCTTTCAGGCCACCCTATTTCCCTTTATGAAGTTTCATTTTGATATAAATACCACACTGTGAACAACCTAAGCAATAAGTCCTGTAACCAGAAATGCATCATAATGAAAGAAAATAACTGTTCTTGACTCTGAAGTCTTAAGTGCTTGTTTTCAAGAGCAGTTGCCTGGATGACAGGAAAGATGACATCAGTTCTCCTTTTTTCCAAAGCCCCTGTGCGCCTTGTATGTACTGTCTTTGCCTGTATGCGGTCCTCTGTTAAAACATGCCTAGCTCAGAGACGCTATATGCAAGTTGGAGGTGCTGATGCCAGATTTCCATTACCTTCTCAGCTTCCTGCACACAGTGTTTGGGTACTGATTCTTTGGAGCAGATGAGGTGTGAAGTTAATGGACTCTTACAAGTGAGGGGTGCTCTTGCACTGGGGAGGAATGAGATCAGAGGAGATGCAAACAGCCTTGATGTGTATGGTTAGCTCTGCACCATTATATTTCTCCTAGTAGAGCTTCTGGCCTTGCTCTTGAAGAATCTGAATGGCTTGTGGCCTGTAACGGTGTTCAGAGGAGTAGTAATACTTGGCATTTACATTGCTCAGAGATAAGAACAACTGGTGTTTCCATGAAGTGCCAGTGACCACTATAGTGCAGTTCCACACTACCTCCCATGCACCACACAGCAGCGGAAATAGACACCCTCGAAAAAGGCACAGAACTTATTAAAGGGGAGAGCGTGACTGAAATTTGGTTTTGGTTTCATTAAGAGGCCTCCTTAAGGGTGAGAAATTAAGGAAAACTTAGTCATTCTGGCAAGGTTAGGAAGAAAAGTGCTAAGGTGAGGTCATGGCTTTCCTCACTTGAAAGAGGTCCTGTAGGAAGCATGTGACCTAGAGTGGACTCGGATAAAGACTTTTGCCATTTTCACTGTCTGTCAATAAAGACTTTTGTTCTAATCTTCTGTTAACTCAATGAGTCCCAATATTATAAACTATGGAAGTATTTAAGAAAAACTGTCACATAGGCATGTGTGAAACAATTTAAAGAAGGTACTCTGTAGATCAATGTTAGAATAAAAATTAACTCAAAATGTTAACTCAAAATATCAAAAGATTTTTTCCACAACTCTTGAGCAGTTTTTCATGCTTTTTCCCCCATTGTGTGAAGAATTTCTAGCACAAATCCTCTAGATGGTGCTACAGCTATGTTGAACTGTGTTGAAACAAGCTCCTGTGTTAGATTTTGAAGAAACTGTTTCACTGCTGATTCACTTTAGTCATGCATTGTACAAAAGGATTAACAACTTCAACTATGATACTTTTTACAGGTTTATGCAAGGAGGAATTAGCATATGTGGATTACATACCCTCAGCTAGCTAAAAGGGTACAACAGTTTTTTTATAGATACAGAAGTCCTGCAGAAACTGTTTTGTGGTCAAATTATCCCCTCATCTCTTGAAACCTTTGTGAAGCACCTTCTTAGTGCATCTGTACCTTGAGTGCTGATGAGGGCAGAGGTGACCAACTGTAGCCTGTGCTGCTGATTAAGTGATAGCAATAAGCCTCTTAAGGCTCCCAGCAGATGTTGCTGCTTTTGTATGCTAATGAGAACTTTACGAACCATTTTCTCTTCCTTCTGAGAGCAGATGTAAGTACATGAAAATCACTTCCTTATATCAAGAGCAAATTGATAATAACCTTGGTTCAGTTGTAAGGCAGGAACTGTAGAGGCACTTTATTTGATAGTTGCAATAAGCTTATGCAGAGCTTCATCAAAATTAATATTTGATATTCTGCTAACTTTTCACAGAATCACAGAATCACTGAGGTTGGAAGGGACCTCTGGAGATCATCTAGTCCAACCCCCCTGCTCAAGCAGGGTCACCTAGAGCACATTGCAAAGTAGTGAAGCAAAATCTTAATTGTGAGCATGTTCCTACCTGGGCTTCTAAACTATCCACTTGGAGGTTTTCAGACTGGGATGCGAATCTGCTCTACTAAATTTCCTTCCTCACCTCTCCTCTCTTAAGGTAGCCACTCCCAACCCCCTGCCGATCTGATTATTTCAGTGGGTAAAGTTTAGTCAGAACAGGCATATCTGCTTATCAGCAGTACTCCTGAGCATAGGAGTACTTGGTGACCTAGTAAGATCTTTTGTGTGGTCTGCTCTGAATATCTAGTAAAAAGAATTGTATGTCAGGGAGGGGGCTGCTGAGCCGTACATGCTAATATTCCCCAGTCCTGCCTTGACAGGGAATGCCCACTGAAATGGTAAGAGTTCAGAGAAGTACTCTAGTGATGGCTGGATCATACTGAGGTTAGTACTGTTATCGACAAAGTGAGGACTGTGTTTGTGATTAGTTTGTATTGAAACATTAGGCTCCAGGAGGTGGAAACACAGGGGCATAATCTGGGAGGAGACAAACTGTCCAATCTCTGCTGTTACTAAGCCTTCTGATTGACTCAAGGATATAGACTATGTCCTTTGTAAAAATAAGGAAGAACTTGACAATCCTTGTAAAGCCTCTGTTGGTAAAAGGTGTTTTCAGACAATAATAAAAGAATAGCCTGAGCCATGGATTTGTATTGTATTTTAAAAACTTCAGCTCACTTGGATAATTGTACCCTTTCTGATATAAGTTGACATCTTGCATTTTAGGTTCTTTGTGAGGCTGGAAAAAATTCAGTAAGTGTTTGTTTTTTTTTCCCCCCAATAAATAATTTAAGATGCTTTTGTATTTCTATCCTGTGAGGTAGAATACTGATGTCTTCCTCATTTGAAGTTATTGAAGTGTTCCTCATGGGGTACAGAGTCTACTGGCCAAATTTCACTTTGGGTAACAGCAGTTTGTCCCAAGTTCAGCTATAGTTTCTGTTAGGTATTGTAATAGTGATTCTGAGCTGACTAATAACAGCACCTAAAGTTCAGTACTTTCATGTTTAATACAGGAAATAAATGTACTGCTTTTTACTCTCTTTAAAATATAGCTGTACTTCATTCTGGAAGATGGCTGAATGACCATAGCTTTTATAAAGTTTGCACATCCATTTTTTTTATGTTGGTGAGGCATTTCAGTTTGACAGTTGTGTAAGGTAAGATCACAGACTTCTGTGACCTATTCTGCGTAGTATGTGTGCATACAAATATTCAGAAGTTAAAGATAACCAGAAACTAGATGGTTCCTTGCACAGCTGTTGTACAGTGGCTAACTTTGGCACATAGCAGACTGGAGGTGTTAGTAAAAGCTGGTGTTGGGGCCCTTAAACAAGTACTGCCTTCTTCCTACTCTGGTGTTCAAATGTGAGATACAGTATTAGGCTGTCCCAGCTGGTTGTAATTGCCATCCTGGGAGAAGGAGTGGATATAGCTGGGCTCCAGGCGATTTATGTCTTTATACATAATCCTCAAAAGCCTGGAGTACACCTACTGCTGGACAGGGAGCTAGTAGAGAATTGGTGCAAGAATGTATTTACCTATATTGTCATTTTCTGGACAAGAGCTATGTTTCCTATTACTTAAATGTTCTGGGTTGTCTTTGAAAGTCCCAATTAAACTACAGTCCAGGAATACAACCTGTAGTCTGGTGGTATGATATTCTCATGTTATTTCTTCATCTCAATTTGGACTGGAAGTAGGAGTTCAAAACAATGTAAAAAGCCAGTGTTTATAAACCTAAGTCTGAAAACACCACAGCAAGTGTGCGCACATAATTATATATCATGAGAGCTCTCCATCACTCACGTCACCAGCTCATTTATTAGGGAAAGACTGCTTGGAGCAATTTTGCTATTAGGAGTTTCTCCCGAAGGCTTTTTTTCTTATAAAGAAAGTTTGCAGAGCTAATTGGGAGAGTTAGTGGAACTGTTGCTCATAGAACAATGATGAGAAAAGTAATTATAACAGAACTTGTGTGGAGGTCTAGACAGGTTATATTTTAATTTAGAATTTTAGTGATTCTGGAGGAAAAAATCAGATTACCTGGTTTTAAAGAGAAACAAATTATGTAATTGCAATTGTGTAATTTATTTACATTGCTTATGTGTTTAAAAAACAGTTGTGTTTATAGATGATGCTGCCTGCCACTTGTGCTTAGCAGGATAATGCAGTACCAATGACTCCTAGACTGGATTATCTGAAAGCTAACAGGAAGGGAGCTCGTGGTAGAGGCACACTTGTTCTGGGATTCATGTCCGTTACAGAACTCAAGTTGTTACAAACTTTCTATCCAGTGTGAAAACTGATTTTTTTTTTGTAGTTATAAATCATCAATTAGCACAGCTGGAGCCTATTTCTTTTGTTACTGGAGTTAATTTTGTATTGTTTTAATCCTTCTCTGTAGGCATCCCAGGACTATGTAGCTGTCTTCAAAATCAGAAATAAATCCAGCAGTAAACCAGAAAGCTTTTAGAGGTGATATGTAGCCAATGTAAAAGTTCTTGGAAGCAGTAAGGATTTACACTAGATTGAGTTGTTTTATTGTAACCTCACCAGTCACATTCTTCCTCCGTATGTGACTGTAACTTAGTGAAGCTTTAAATGCTTTGGTCACCTTCTTTAGCTCCATGTCAGTTTACTAGCAAAGTGCATTATTCAGTTCAATCACTCTACAACTAGAAGGCTAAAAAAATTACCACCAGAATGATGGTGCTAAATGTACACCGAAGTGGTGTCAGAACAGCATCCCTGTGATGAACTTATGTAGTGCTCTTGGAACTGGAAGCTCTCAAGTAAATGTAAATGACTGACACTGCTAGATTGGAACCAGAAGCCGCAGTGATATACCGTGTGCCATCCTTCATGTGGTGGAAATTTTTCTGTGTTTTTTATGTAAATTTAAAAGTAGCTATTGGCTTATGGTTTCCAAGTAACCAACATATAAGCAAGGGTACATGTTCTCTGAACACTGCTTGCATTACACCATTGACTGTGGTTCATGGATTCCTGTTTTCTTTCAAATAGACTCCTTGGTGCACAATCAGTAGCACAGTGATCTGTGATGCGAGTGCAGCAGCTATTGCCAAGCGCCATGTGTTAAAGGCACTGTTCTGTCAGTCTAACCAACCTTTCCCCTCCGACCCTGTACATCTTATTCTATTCTGAGCAAGCATTAATACTTCTTGACTGTAAGTTTCACAACTGCTTCCTGGGTAGGCCAGAGGGAGGGATTTGCTTTGGTTCTTTTGGGATGATCTCGTCTCCTTTAGAAATTGGTCTTTCAAGAGGTAGTAATTATCAGAGTGCCTGAACAGATCATAGGATAATATATTGCAGTAGCACTCCTGAGCTAAGGGGAACTTATTCATGAAACAGGAAACTGCAGCACCCAAAGGTGTTATCTGTCCTTGTATCCTAATATCCTTTCTGGATATTATGCAATATCCAAGTTCAGTTCTGCCATATTTGAGGCAGGTTTCCAATCTTCTAATCAGTTGTTCTAAATCTGTATTACACCCTATATTTGGGGCAGCTTTTTCCCAGTCTTGTGTTGTCAGACCCAATAAATATTTAAGTATTTTATTAAAAAAAAATCCTCACCTCATCTGCTGAAACTACATATGAATGAAAATTTGAAACTTGCCAGCTTTCTTATTTATAGCAGCTGTTATGTGAAAATAAGTTCAATATCAATTAGATGTTAAACTGTTCTCACAATTTGTAAGTTACAGTGCAGAGTGCTGATATTTACAGGATTTCAGGCTGTGATTCTCTTAATCAAAGAAGTTATCTCTGCTGTGGTATGAGTCTGTTGTTTGACAGCGTTTGTCGAAGCTGCTTCTTCCTACTTTCTGACATCTGAATGTGAGCCTTTTCAGCTTGCATAGCCCAAGGGTCTATACTGAACAAACTCTACTCAGACTTTCATGTCAATATAATAAACAGCTTTAGTTCTAGACTTACAGTCCTTTTAAAGAAATGCCAGCATTGGTTGCCAAGCAAATACTGAAAAGGTATCAGAGAGGAACTTTTTCCTTGTGTCCAAATTCCAATAAAATTACATTTGAGGGCAGACTAAGCTCTCTGGATATAAGTGAAGTTTTGGTTTCAGCAGGCTAGCTATGCAGGTAGGATGTCAGGCAACTGGGATGCGGCCCTTAGTTGGCACTAACATTGTTTAAAAGTAATCAAATATAGTTTTAAGTTGTATCAGATGGAAATCGTTTTCTTTAGGAAGTAAGCTTTTGCGTCTCTCCATGCTGACAAGCCACTATTCTGATGTTTTATTGTGATCTGCTTCCATCTCTTAATCCAGGGATCCTGATTTTTCACTTCAGCTGCTGATCCTATGCTGATTCAACTGTGGTGACTTCACTGCGTGTAGTTCTGACTGTGCAGGAGATGAGAACTGGCCTCAAAGGCTGCTTTTGCTCTATCCTCTCTGGACACTGGACAGAGTGCTAGAATCCTGTCTTAGGTTCTGATCCTGGGATGGGCTTAGCTGGCTGTCCAGAGTGCCAGCTGACATCTGGGTAGCTTAGGTTATTTAGAAAGTGTGATGCTGTACATTGAACAAATCATATGCTGAGAGACTGTTG
Organism: Apteryx mantelli; assembly: GCF_036417845.1. Lineage (NCBI taxonomy): Eukaryota > Metazoa > Chordata > Aves > Apterygiformes > Apterygidae > Apteryx > Apteryx mantelli. The sequence continues at coordinate 6,414,365 of NC_089987.1, forward strand.
TAGGTTTTTCCTCTCTCCCTCCCTGCAAATGGTGATGCAGCAGTCATCATCTGTGACAGCGGAGAAGTGTGCCAATGGCAAGAACCCTAAATGGCTTCAGTGGTGCCACTGATGCATTAGAGATGATATTTAAATAAGTGCTCATTGGTCAAGAAGGCTGCCGTAATGGGAGCCATGAGAAAGTGAGATGTCCCCCAAGACTGAATTCCAAGCCTGGAAAAAGTAAGCAAGCAGGTGAGGCTGTAATTTGGCCCCTGGATGTTGGGGGTGTGCCAACAGTCAGTTGTTCCTTGTTATGATCTCTTCACGTGCATGTATATGCACTCTGCCCTGCTGATCAGTTTTTTCCCTCAAATTAATTTCTAAAGGGAATTTCTGTACCTTGCCCCCTCTCATTTTAGATTATGTTTAGTCCTGATGAACTTTGACACAACTACCACCACACCTCTCTTGCACTCAGTGCACTTTACTCCTTACTTCCTTACTTGGAGGAATCCCATGGGTTAGGGCCCTAGAAGGAAGGAGTGTTCAAGAGAGCTGGTTAATATTCAAACATCACTTCCTCCAGGCTCAAGAGTGGTGCATCCCTATGAGTAGGAAGTCAAGCAAAGGAGGCAGGAGACCTGCATGGATGAGCAAGGAGCTCCTGGCAAAACTCAACCAGAAGAAGGAAGTATACAGAAAGTGGAAAGGGGGACAGGCCACTTGGGAGGAATATAGGAACGTTGTCAGAGTATGCAGGGATGCGACGAGGAAGGCTAAGGCCTGTTTGGAATTAAATCTGGCAAGGCATGTCAAGGACAGCAAGAAGGGCTTCTTCAAATACATCAGCAGCAAGAGGAAGACTAGGGAAAATGTGGGCCCTTTGCTGAATGGGGTGGGTGCCCTGGTGACGAAGGATGCAGAGAAGGCAGAGTTACTGAATGCCTTCTTTGCTTCAGTCTTTCCTGCTCAGGCCAGCCCTCAGGAACCCCAGACCCTGGAGGCAAGAGAGAAAGTCTGGAGAGAGGAAGACTTTCCTTTGGTGGAGGAGGAGTGGGTTAGAGATCATTTAAGCAAACTTGACACCCACAAATCCATGGGCCCCAATGGGATGCACCCACGAGTGCTGAGGGAGCTGGCGGATGTCATTGCTAAGCCACTCTCCATCATCTTTGAAAGGTCATGGAGGACAGGAGAGGTGCCTGAGGACTGGAAGAAAGCCAATGTCACTCCAGTCTTAAAAAAGGGCAAGAAGGAGGACCCAGGGAACTACAGGCCAGTCAGCCTCACCTCCATCCCTGGAAAGGTGATGGAGCAGCTCATCCTGGAAGCCATCTCCAAGCATGTGGAGGAAAAGAAGGTGATCAGGAGTAGTCAGCATGGCTTCACCAAGGGGAAATCATGCCTAACCAGTCTGATAGCCTTCTATGATGGAATGACTGCCTGGGTAGATGAGGGGAGAGTAGTGGATGTTGTCTACCTAGACTTCAGCAAGGCTTTTGACACTGTCTCCCGTAGCATCCTCATAGACAAGCTCAGGAAGTGTGGGTTAGATGAGTGGACAGTGAGGTGGATTGAGAACTGGCTGAATGGCAGAGCTCAGAGGGTTGTGATCAGCGGCACAGAGTCTAGTTGGAGGCCTGTAGCTAGCGGTGTCCCCCAGGGGTCAGTCCTGGGTCCAGTCTTGTTCAACTTCTTCATCAATGACCTGGATGAAGGGACAGAGTGCGCCCTCAGCAAGTTTGCTGACGATACAAAACTGGGAGGAGTGGCCGATACACCAGAGGGCTGTGCTGCCATTCAAAGAGACTTGGACAGGCTGGAGAGGTGGGCAGAGAGGAACCTCATGAAGTTCAACAAAGGCAAGTGCAGGGTCCTGCACCTGGGGAGGAATAACCCCAGGCACCAGTACAGGTTGGGGGTTGACCTGCTGGAAAGCAGCTCTGCGGAGAAGGACCTGGGAGTGCTGGTGGACACCAAGTTAAGCATGAGGCAGCAATGTGCCCTTGTGGCCAAGAAGGCCAATGGTATGCTGGGGTGCATCAGGAAGAGTGTTGCCAGCAGGTCGAGGGAGGTGATTCTCCCCCTCTCCTCAGCCCTGGTGAGGCCACATCTGGAGTACTGCGTCCAGTTCTGGGCCCCCCAGTACAAGAGGGATGTGGCACTACTGGAGCAAGTCCAGCGAAGGGCCACAAAGATGATTAGGGGACTGGAGCATCTCTCTTATGAGGAAAGGCTGAGAGAGCTGGGCCTGTTTAGCCTGGAGAAGAGAAGGCTGAGAGGAGATCTTATCAACGTGTACAAGTATCTGAAGGGAGGGTGTCGAGAGGATGGGACCAGACTCTTTTCAGTGGTGCCGAGCGACAGGACGCGAGGCAACGGGCACAAACTGAAACACAGGAAGATCCATCTGAACATGAGGAAAAACTTTTTCACTGTGAGGGTGACAGAGCACTGGCACAGGTTGCCCCGAGAGGTGGTGGAGTCTCCTTCTCTGGAGATATTCAAAACGCGCCTGGATGCAATCCTGTGCAATGTGCTCTAGGTGACCCTGCTTGAGCAGGGGGGTTGGACTAGATGATCTCCAGAGGTCCCTTCCAACCTCAGCGATTCTGTGATTCTGTGATTGCCTGGTAACATGGTGAAAGTGGAACAGATGCCTGGTTCTGAGGAAAATCAATACTTGCTGAAGAATGTTCTGAACACTTCTTACTGGAAATCTTAAAATTTCTGGGTACTAAACCATGCAGTGGTTCTTGCAGTTAGGTAAAGTGCTTTAATCTGGCCTTACAAAAAGGGGCATTTTAGGATTCTTGCTACTTCATGAATGACAGTTGATTAATGTTCATCTTTGGTCAGAACTCCACATACCTTTTAGTTCAGAATTAATCAGCCAGTTGTGCCACAATGATGTAGCTGTATTTCTGGTCTAGTTATGTGTTAAGTAAAAACATCACATTAAAGCATAACTATCTTAACAACCACATGTTAGGTTTTCTAAAAAGCATACTTAACTAAAATTAAGTATTTATAAATGTCCAGTTAAAAGAGTTGAACACTTATTTTTGATACCAAGCAAGCTTGGACTTTTCTGTGCAGCCTTTTTAATCCCAACTGGGACTGAACAGTCTTTAATAAAGAGCCAACCAAGGCTATAGATTGTAGCCAGTCTAGTACAGTTTCTCCGCTATTGCATCATTCTGAACTTCCAAATCTCTTGAGGAAAAACTGGAGCGACTGGCTTTGCAGATTAATGACTGCTGCCATTTGTAGCTTTTTTCTGCTCAAATTTTGGAGAACTGCACTTGTTTGGGGCCAGCCAACATAGTTTCTAACTTGAAACAAATTTCCTATTTTCTGTGGGATTTTATGCCATACTTAGCAAAGCCGATGGAAGAATTGCCATATATATACTGGGGGGCCATATAGTATATATGTACTATATATAGCCATATAGTACTGGGGGGCCTAAATTTTAGTCTCCTTTCTGTACGACAGCTCAGTTCTCTTACCATTCAAATCAATGGTAGCATGTACCTGTTCAAAAAACAAGTATACCCCCCCTTAAAATTACTATGTTTCCTTTCCAGAAAAATAGTGAATCAGTATTTAATATAACTATCAGTTATCAATACTAATCAGTGTTAATATAGTAGTGCATGAAGAGAATTGTATGTGGTATAGTGGAGACAAAGTAAAGACACTGCGTGTACTATGTACTGATGCATGCGGAAGTTCTTCAGTGAGCGCCTGATCCTAACATCAGGCCTCATTTCAAAGGCCAGGTGGAATAGCAGCATTTCCACAATGAACCAGAGCTGTGAGTCTTCTAGACCAGTATCTTGTGTCTGACAATGTTCAGCATATTACACTTCTACAGTCAGGTGAGGGGCATTTTGGTACATGAACTTTAAAAAGACAGTATCATCTTTCCATGATAAGAATTTAGCTCATGTTGGGGATTTTTAGTTTCTTAAACTTGCAGTGAATCAGAAGATCTTGGCCTGTTAATGATGTGTTGTGTGATCTTGAGCAAACTACTTCACTTCCTTGTGTCTCTGCTTCTCCTCCCACTCAGTCTGCACTGTCTGTTTTCCGGAGCGCGGGCCTTCTGCTGTGTGCTTGCTCAGTGTCTAACACAATGGGGCCGGGGCCCTAATCTCTGTTGGGGCCTCTAAGTGCTATCACTGTATAAAATAGAAATAATCCTTCTCATAAATAGGAATGCAGACTTGGGAATTCAAAAGGGCAGAAGGACAGCAGTCAGTTTTCATGGACTCCTTTACAAGACAAGGCTGTATACTCAGAGGCTTAAGGCAATTCTCTGAGACCCAGTCCTGTTGCTCTTGGCTTCAGTGATGTAGGACAGGAGAACAGACTTCAGAAATCTTCCATTATATCTGTCTACCCTTTTAGATGTCGCAAGGGAGATTTTTAGTGCGACAGATTGAACTTCAGATAAGATTACATGCTGTAATTACCAGTGAGATTTATTTGTCCAGTTCTTTGAGCGTTGAGTGGAAAAATGCTCATGCATCCCTTAAATAATGAAAAGGGATGTGTGTGCATTTTTCCACTCAACTAAAGAATAAGATGACATTTAAGCATGGATGGGCAAAAAAGGTAAATAAACAATTGTTTATCAAAACAAGTGTGCAGACTTTCCTCATGCTTAATAGGAGTATTTGGAATAGAGTTGTTTAATGGCTGAAGTTTGGATTTTGTTTACTTTTTAGCTGTAAACATAAACTGAATTGAACTGATAGTTTTGATTAAATTTGATTTGGCTGTGGTATTGCACCACTTTAAAGGGCACTGGAGACACTCAAGTTGCACTTAAAATCTAGTATTGTAATTAGTGATATCTGTGTTTATTGCAGCGGTAACTGCACCTTAATGAATGTATTCAGGACTAAACAAAGCTACAAAATCTAAACAGGTCTAATCATAGAACTGTGATTTCAGCTACATTTTATTCCCTTGGTTATCTTCTTTTAGAGGAACTGAGATACTAAAACTGATTTAGAAGGCTAATCAGAAGGAAGGGTAAAAGCTAAAGGGGGAAAAAAGCTTTGTTTCTTTTTCCCTTGTAGTTAAATAACTGTTTGGATGTGGAATCTTCTGATCTTGTCTGCTACCTGTTCATCTAAGGTGCTGCTATAGCTTCTATGCTAATCTGATACCTTGCAGACTTCAATACCTTTTTCCATGCAGTATCCTAGAAAGATAGGAAGGCATAGTTACAGTTCAAACCAGGGATTCTTAGATACAGCACAGTCATTCCATCTGTTAGACTGATTTTTCTCTTTTCAGGCCTGTGAAAACTGAATATGACAGAAAAATACTGTCTACTCTGAATGCTAACGTTGCTAAGTAGGGTAAAATGTACTGCTGCTGTTACTTATTCTCACCACTCTCTACACCTTTATCATGAACTTTTTGTTCCTAGAGTTGTTTGTGTTAGGATCTCCCTATAGTCATGAAGCTATATTAAGGCTGGCTGCCCAGCCTGTGGTTTCAGCTTCTGTTGCACCTCTCTTTGCATGGTTCTCACTTGGGATTTTCTGGGCATGTTTATTCAATTGGGAAAGAGTGGAATTTGATCTGCTCTCCATATTGTTGACTTCCTTCTGCTTATTTAATTTCCTTTTAAGGGAAGGAGGCATAAGCATGATGGAATAGCAAGTAGAAGTATTTCACAGCATTTAGCAAGGAAGGCTGGCTTTTCTGTAGAAATACTAAAGCAGTTGTGGTCCAGTAGTTGAGATAAAGTTCCCATATATGGGCTGCTTGACTGGTCCAGAGGAAAGGACGCTGTCTCAAATACTGAACTGAGAAGTATTTAAGCCTTTGTTATACTAGGCTGCTAGAGAGGTTCTTGGCGTAATTTGGCTCCTAGTTAAGCTACACCAGCATCCTTGGATTGTTCTAAGAGCTGCCTCACTCCTCAGTTCCATGTTGCCCTCTTCTTCCAGGTGTGAAACAAGGCCTACTAGAGTCTCAAGAGAAGTGCTTTCCCTTGGTTTTTCTGTAGTCAGAATCACTGTTTCAGGATTCCCCTTTGCTGCTTCAACTCCTCTATGCACTGTAAAGAGGCTGTAAAGGGGCTGAGACTGGGGGAGAGGATCTAACTGAAGGTTTTAAAGTAATTTCTGTAGAACTGTATTGATTTCATCTCTCTTAAATTCATTGGGTTTTCCCATAAGGGTTTTTTAATTTAACTGTTGCTTAAAAATGCTGCACAAATTACCTGGCAAGAAAGCTGTGGAGTTACAAGCCCTTCAGGCAGTCCCTTAAAGGCAGAGCAGTAAAGCCGAGTGAACTATTCACAGCCAGGGTTTTTATTCAGTGAGTTTACCACTTTGTCTGTTTGCAGATTACTGACAAACAGCCGTTGACTTTTTATGAATTTGTTCATTATCCCAAATTATTCAGTGCCTGGTTTATGTAATCCAGTTTCAGCTTCAGGGCTGCTGGCAAACTGATCCACAAGTATTGTTGAATACCACTGTTTGTAATTCTTACAGAAAAGCCCTATAAAATTCAATAGAGGCCTGGTGTTTTATTTCTGGGCATGTCTATAAAACTTAGCAGAAAATTATATCCTTGCTGTAAAATTCTACAGCCTGGTTTAAAGTAGTTACAATTTTCTACTGATTTCTGTATGTTTTTGGTATCACTTATATAAAAAAGAATGTTTCTTTCATCACTGTTGCTCTCAAGTTTTTGTGGTTTCTGACAGTGGAAAGGGTTGATAATGTGAATGTAAATCTTTGGACACTGACCTACTGACCTACTTTATCCTTGAGTTTGGTTACGTTGCAATTACACTGACAATCAATATAAGATTTTTCACTATCAGTGTGTAAATTAAATCAGTCACTATTAATCCTAAAATGAAAACTGAGGTATATTAGGAAGTCTCTTTTTATATGCAATTTCATCATTAGATTTCGCAGTCCTGTTGAGTGGAATGAAGTGTCCTGCTCTGTGATAGCTATATAAGGAATAATACAATAGCTATACAAGATTTCATTAGGGAGAATCAGGCTCCACTCAAATTCCAAGACATCTCTGAACTTCAGAAATTTTTGCTTGGATCCAAATTTGTGCCTCTGAAGTGGTGTGAATCTGTTAGACTAACAGCAACATTGTTCTGTTGGGGGCTTGGACTAGATGATCTCCAGAGGTCCCTTCCGACCTCAACCGTTCTGTGAGATACATAACTGCAGGTCTGTCAGCTTAAATGGATTGATGAAGATATAAATTCCCCTTTTGATAGATTGTGCTGGCTTTGCTGTGGTGCATTTCTGCTACTTTCAAACGTGTTTCTCGCTGGTTTACTCTGATGTAGTGAGAAAACACATAGGTCTGTCGACGAGGAGTTCATACTTAAATGTTTGGTGGATGAGATATTTGCAAATCAAAGGCTTTGTAACAATGCCGTATTTTACATGTATTGTGCAGTATCTCCTTTTCACATAGTAATAGCAATGCCCATTTTCTCATTAAATAGCAGTGCTTTTTGTTGTCCTGTTCACAGAACATACCTCTGCTTCAACTTACGAGCAGATTTTAAGGAAACTTCAAGCGTGGCGCACATTACAAGCTGGGTGTTAACACACCATTTGCAGCTATCATAGCACTCTTGGAGAACAGTATGAGAAGAGTGGATGGTGGCTTTGCTATTTTAAGCCTTGCCTTTTACTTCTGGAACTTGCCACTGTTTCTTATATCCTGCCTGAAACACTAACCTTTAGTGACCTATTGAATATATGTAAGAATGTTAGATTACCAGCTAACTTTGTTGCCCCTGATTAGAGATGTCTAGCTACTCAAATACGAAAACTAAAGCTTCTGTGGACGGTTACATTTCTGTAACATATGGATATTTTTGTAATATTAAAATATTCACTGCTGAACAGATTGATGTAGCTGCAATCCTTCTGAAGACGTTCTTTTAGAGATGTGGATTATACTGGATTAATAGGCTACTAAATTGACATATCTTTTTTTTTTGGCATTACAACTAGTCCTACAAGTTAAAAAAAAAAAAAGATTTTGCTGTAAGTTACACCATTTATGAAATATGAAGTTAACTCTTAAAATATGATTTATTTTCCTTTATTTCCTTTAATTAAAACTCCATTTCTTGATAATCATAACTCTTAACTGTGTCAAACTGCTTCTTCTGCACAAAACTTTGACAGATTCTTAGGATGATCAGGTTAGTGTGCAATAGACCAAAGATGGTGAGGGGCTGTGGAACAGAACTGTTGGTAATGAGCATCAGTTCTCAGTGGTGTTTTTTTCTTTTTGGCTTCATCAGGAGAAGATTTTAAGATTGACACCTGTCAAGAAGGCATTACTGGTCATGATATATCATACAGTCTTTATATAAAAAGAATAGCAATGCTGGAATTCTGCTGAAGTTGACGGTATCATCTTTTTCAGCAAGAATGAACAGAGATTATGCTGTGATCTCCAGAAGCCCATATTACAATAAATCTTAATAATGGTGTGTTTTTCTTGATTTAGATTTAGAAGTTACCACATATGGCTGTGAGTTCTTCTCCAAAATAAGCTCTAAGGTAAATATAGACTTACGTCTGGCCTTGAGCCAAGCTTTGAAATGTCTGGAGTAAACTTGTTAAAGAAACTTAGTATATTGCTCTCAGGGAGATGATATATCTCTTGTTTTTCACAGTGTATCTTGAACTGTGTCTCTAACAAATAATGTCTCAGGTGTCCTGTCTTGAAATACTGTGATTTGAAATGTTTAAGAAAGGATACACCAAACTATTGCTGACACAATCTGTTATTATAATGTATACCTGTCTTTCAGTGCTTGAGAACTACTTTAAAAAGTGGTCATGTTAATGCACTATTCAAAGGATATTTCACGTGTTCTCAGCAAATTCATATACCAATCTACAGGACTGCTCTAGAACATCAGTTAGTTAATGTTTCTATTGTGCTTTAAATGTCAAATGCTGTCTGAGTGCTCAGTATTGTTATTAAGAGATTATCCTAAATGAAGAAAAATACAGAGGAAAAAGTGTTAAGAGGTTTGTTGTTTTGACTATCACTTTTTCCAGTCCTTGGAAAAGATCGCTTGCAATGTCCTTGCATGCCACCATGTGGCATCTTTACATGATCTCTTGATCATTTGGAAATTACTATGCTTTTTATTATCAAATTGAAGAATGTCTTTCAGCCTACAGAGCATGCAAATCTGATAATAAAAAGCTCTTCCTAGTGAAACTAGCATGCAACATCTGGAAACATATGCAACGTATTAAAATGGCTGAAGATACCTACTCCTCCTTGTCCCACCCCAATATGAGACAATAAAAATTTACTACTTGCAGAATATTGTGTCAAGCCTTGTAAAAGTGCTCTTGTGAGCTCTGACTAGTGTTGCGTAGCAGGAATGCCAACAGGGATTGCTGTTCTATGTGCCTCCCTCTGTAAGGAGGAACTTTCACTGAGTATGAACTTTAGTACTACTAATAACATTTCAATCCATTTTAACAATACAACTGCAATAGGGAAAAAAAATTGCCATTAATGTCCTATCTTTCCTGTGTTTTCTGCATGTAATCCTGCAAGTCTTTGTGGTTTAGAATATATTATCTGGAAAAGCCTTCACGTGAGAACTCGGTTTACACAGTGTTGCCTGTTAAGTACCACTACTTCTACCTCTAGGCTCAGCACCAAAATATGTAGTCTCCAGTTAACTGCAGCATTGGATCTGGTGGAACGCTTTTGGGAACCTCTGCCATGTGAAGGAAATAGCACTCGACCAGCATCTGTGTCTGATTAACATCAGTGGAGCCCACAGGACCTCATCTTTTGCTGGGGTACCTAATCTAATTGCCAATATTCTTGTTCAGTACCATTTCCTTTCTCCCCCCACCCCCAAAGACCCTGAAAAAAACAAAGCTCAGGCCTAATTCTCCTCTGAATTTCTACACTCATCACTCATTCACTTGACTTCAGTGCTGCCTTATGCTGGTATAAGCAAGAAGATCAGGCTTTGTGTGTTCATTTGTTTCTTGATCTGATTTATGCTGCTTGCTTCTCTTGCTGACTTTGGCTTCTTGTTCTATACCGATGCGCTATATGAAATGTAACTGAACTGTTTGTATGTTATCGCTCTCCCTGGCTGCAGCTGATGGCCCTTTGTTTTTGAAACAGCAACTCGGAAAGAGTTCATTTGCATCAGTCCATCACTTGCCTCTCTCATCTGAGAATATGAATCCCTGTCCTCCTTTCTCAGTTGTCTTTCTCTCTTGAATTGCAGAGGCCAACCTCAGCTAATCTTTATTCACAAACATCTTTTTTTTTTCCTAAAAGCCTGAATTATTTTTGCTGCCCTCTGATGCACCTTTTTTGGTTTTACAGATGTTTTCTCTGGACTACATGTGAATGAAATGATGCATAATACTGTAAACACGGATATGCATTGTTCCTTACAATGATTCCTGAATAACATGAACTGATTTATTCTGTACCTCTATTTATACCTCTCAGTATATATTTTCTTTGCCTTTTCATTCTTTCCCGAGGTGGTTTTCTCTGGAAATCTCTCTGCTATGGAAATAAGTTCCTAGTTAGAAATACTGCACGAATTCTGCTGTCAGTCCTCCCAGCGCCATACCAGTTTAACTTCAGTAGCTTAAGCAGAGTTGTCTTTGCATCTGGTTATGAGATTTCATTCAAATCTATTCCATTCTTTCCTATTCATGTACTTAATTTGAATAAAAATACTGGGTTCAGAAATGAAGCTTGACCTTGGCTTTCTGTGTAGGAGGTAGTCCAGCAAACAGGACTCTGTTCTGCGGCAGACTGACTGCTAGGTGCTGGGCCAGGCACTGGACTACCCTAATGACCAGATTCCTCTCTGTAAAAAGCTGCATCAGCACTGCCCTTGGGCCCCACATATGGGAATTTTGGGAGGACAAATGTATTAAAATTTGAGCCAGTTGTATCTTATGGCGTTTCTGACTTAAATTTTACTAGTCTGTGAAAATACGATGAATTTTTGGGTGTAATGTCATTATTTACTATTTTTTGTTTTCCTCTTGGACATACTAAGAATGTAAAATATTCCAAACTGAGCATTACTTTCTGAAAATAAGCACAGAGACCTCTAACCCTGGGGCTGAAGGACCCCCACATTCATTATCATGGGAATAATTTGTCAGAAGAGCTTTTTTCCTGTTCTGGCACCTGAAGGATTAATTAGTGAGATTTTTTTTTTCTGAAGTGCTCAACAGTTATCTGATAATTCAGCTCTTTTGTAACCAGTCATTTGGGTTTTCTGCATCCATCATTTGAAAAATGCTACTGTTTCTAACAGACTAAAAGATGTGGACAGGAAAGTATATGACGACTAGCAAATGACTCATCTTGTGGAAATATCATGTATCTGTCCGTGTTGACCCCGCCTCACTCGGAATACGCTTGTGGTGAGACTTCCAGAAGATAAATGTGTTAAGCTTCTAGAATTGCTGGTTCATAGCAAGTCTTTCAGAGCTATTTAGAGATTTAAAATAAAGAAATTATATATTCATGAGTTACATCTGTTAGCGGTGTCCATTGCTTCAGAATCTTGATCATGGAAAGGTTTGAAATTTATGTGTCAGCAAAGTCCATGCAAATTCATTTAATCAGTGAAACAAATGTTCACAGAATTTTATCAGTAGTTCCTCTAGTGAGGAAATGCCAGTTGTTTAGTTGTATTCCAGTTCTGCTTAAGGTTGTTGTGTCAGACACTGAAAATGTATAACCAAGGAAAGCCAAAAAGCTTAAGATCTAAGTTACCCCTTGTTGCTGCTTTTCTTTTTTGATCTTTCCCTAGTCCTCTCTTGGAAGGGAGAAGAAAAAAGTCTAAGAATCAGTAATATCATTAAGGATATGAATTAGGATGAAAGAACTTTTTCATAGGGACCAAAATATATTGTTTATGCTCATTACTACTTCTGTTGAACTCTTCCCATTTCTTCAGAAATTGAAACCTGTCACCTTTGACAAAATATCCCTGACCTATGGGAAACCTCATCCTTTTAAATGGTCTCTTCTTTTGATGACATTACTCTTCTAAAGTATTTTTAGGGAAAAGAGTAATCAGGATCAAAGTTATTGTCGAAGCCTTGCTGTTTATCAGATGATTAAATTTTTACTGAATCTTTTGTATAAAAGACAAATTTTGGTTCATCTTGGAACTGAAGAAACTGAATTCATTCATCAGGGCAAACCAATTCAGAATACTCTCGCTGGACATGCTAGCTCGTGGCAGGCAGAAAAACTACTGCTTAGTGTCAATCAGTATGAAAGATGCTTCATTTTCAGTGTCTCGGCCTCCCAAGAAACATCCCGACAGTCTCAAAGTCTGGAAGGTGTTCCCTGGAATACTGGCAGATTCTGAGACGTGCTTGAGTGAAGACCCAATGCAGTAGAATCTACCTAACGTGAGGAAAGTTTGTATATTCAGTGTTCGGATAACTGACCAGATGGAGATGTGACTTAGGTCTGCATTCCTTTAAAGAAGATGCTTTGCCACGTCCAGTTCTTCAGCTAAGAAAAACTGCAGTTGCTGATTATTCTGTGCAATTTCCTGTTCCCTTACTTCTTTTTTTTGAAATTGACTGTACTTTGTTTGGGGAAAGGTACAGTCCAAAAATCAAGCTGAGCCCAAATCCTCTGCTTTAGAGTATGGCTCAAGACTTGCATTTCCCCTAACAGCCACGTCACAAGAATGCCAAGTGCAGAAGGCATTAATCATCTGCACCTTATCTCTGTGAGAAACCCTCTTCAAAGCAGAGAGAAGGAGAGCTCTACCCTCTAGAGATAAATAGCGTATCGTAAATAGTGTGAGGCACTCAGATACTGTGATTATGAGCTCCATAGAAATGCCTATAAATAATACTAGGAGGTACCCAGATACTGTAGCTTACTTATGAAAATAAATAAACCACATAAAAATCTGACAGGATGCAAACTTCTCTCCAGCATGAGGATGCTTTGCTTTACTCTTCCACTTTCTATTGAGTTGAGGACCTGTAGGGCAGCGATCTGTTTCTAAGCTTGTGGTCCCTGGACAAACTGTTAACTAAATCATGATATAAGGTAGCATTAAAAAAATCAAAGATGAAAATCACTTGCATTTATTTGTGTATCCTTCCCAATTTTTAACCTAAAAGGAAAAAATGTAGCTTAGCAGAAATTTAAGCTTATAATCTGGTGTCTGGGAGTGTTTGGATCTGGGCTGTTCTAGGTCACTGTCTGTACAGCAGGCCGGACAAAAACTTCTCTGGAGCATAAGTGTTCAGTTTGAGTGAAACCTTACAGATGTAAGATCAGGCTGCTATGAAGTTATTTCTTGTTTATGCTTTCCTGTACAGGTGACATGATCCCTTTCACATAAGTATATAAGGAGATGAGCGCATGTAAAATAGTGTCACAGTTTACTGCAGATGAGATCATACTGCACCAACAAATTCAGTTAAATGTTATTTTGTGTTTGAGGTGGTGCTGACTTGCTGCTGATTGTGATTTAAAGGTATCTGGTTAATTCGCTCTTTAAAATCGGGTCATCAGCTAAAAAAATTGAGGATCACTTTAAGTAACCTGTTCAATTGCATACTGGTTGGGAATAATACCCATAATCTGTTAGTGTTTGTATACATGGGACACAAATTCATGTTCTGATATCACAGAAACAAGGGGCAGAATGTCTGCTGACTTCAGTGGAAGCATTAGACAAAGGTTGCTCAAGGGTGCTCATAGCAATAATTCATTAGTTTCTGGTAACTGCTCCACTTGTCTGCTGGAGAGCTGTATCATTCATTCAGCAAGATCAATATTTAAAGAAAAAAAACGATCCATTGATTCAAATTATTCATTTGAATTTTTTTTCTAGCTGATTTTGAGCTGTTCTGATTCTGCTGCTTAGTTTTATGTTGTTATCGCAACATTTTACTGTTATTACTTTTGTCTGATAGGCTGCAGATAACTTGAAATCAGTTACCTGATGAGTGGGTTCAGAAAGTCAGTTTGAAGCGCCCTCTCTGCGTGGTAAGATCACTGAGCTAGCCTGCTTTGTTAGCAGCGATGTTAACGAACCTTACCCATGGTGAAATTCAGTTGCACTGTGAATATTTGTCGAAGCAGAAAAAAAACTGCAATGAACTTAAAAGAATCGCTTTTAAATTTGAGATAGTATTTAAGGAAAGATTACTGTGCTTGCCTAGCTCACTGTGGTATGTTTCTAGGGAAGCACATACAAATCAGTCTCATGAGTTGTCTCTTGTACTAAGACCAATGCTTTACAGTAAATTGCCATGGATTTTTTCAGGTCTTAGCAAGTGCTTTTATTTCTCTCTTCTGCTAATCCACTGTTTCATTTAAAGAAAATATTAATATTTAATCAGCATTTAGAAGAGAGGAGGAAAGCTCACTTTCTTTTATATTGTCAATTTTTTCTTACTTCATTGCTCATAAAAGAAGAACTAAGGAAATGACCAGTGCACAAATCCAGTTTTACTGATGTTCTTGATTCTGTAGTGTGTGCTTTGGAGCATCTTGGGGTGGGGGGAGGATTCCCCTCATGTAGTGCTTGGAGCATGCTGAATGCATGTATGTTTTCTATAGGTATAATACTTTTATTTTAATGAAACTGCTGAGTTTCATTTGTCTGTCTTCCAATTTTGAAGCTGATGACTCCCCTAGTCAGGTTTTGAGGAGGAAGAAAGACATTGAGAGATGTTTTAAGGTTTTTCTTTTGGTTGAAAATAAATAAGGCACAGGCTTAAAGTGCATACAGGATTTTGTTGATTCTGTAGCACACTCGCTGCAAGGTTCCTCTTTGGGATGTAGTACTTTATCCCAAGTCATATTCTGCATGCAGTAAAAATAGAAGGATTTGCATGGAATATGCATTGAAAAGAACAGTGTGCTTATTCTCTTTGGTTTACCAATGTAGTCTTGATGTCTCCTTCACTTGGGTGAAAATTGAAGTGAGCTGGAAAAATTTCAGCTTGCCAGGTAGTTCAAAATAGGTTTACCTGTGCCGTTATTAATGTTTCTTCTAGAGTGATAAACTGTATAAGGTTTTTGGAAAGGTGTCTTTGGTTAGGTAGTATTGAGTTTTGCTTAAACAATGATTGAGAAGCGGAGAAATGTGTGCCTACCTGTGGTTATTCTGCAGATTGTTAAAAAAAAAAATTCTCAACTTGTTTTGGATTAAAGCATCTGTGAGGTGAAAAGGTCTCTGAATTCCTGTTGAAGGTGACAGGAGTTGAAGGGCATAGCAGCTTGTATCCAAATGCTGCAGATTAGAACTCAAGTTTTGAACAAAACTGTCTTCAACAGATTTGGAATTGCAGTTTAGTCCCATCATACTGATAGCATCAAAATGTGATTGAATTATGGAAAAGTGTAGGTTCAAAGCAGGGTTATTTCATAGCATTTGCAAGAATGCATTTCTTCTGGGACTTGTTATAGAAAATTGAAGGCAGATAAAGTTGTAGAATCACATGATTGTAAGATGAGTGGAGAAAAGAATTGGCTGTTTTACTTAACTTTGGTAAGGTTCTGTACTTTGGAAGTGTGTTTTTACTATTAGTAATATTAACAAGAACTGGTGCATAATTCTAGTGTGTGAGCTGCACACTAGCCACTTCCTTGTGCATGCTACTCTGAATGCTGGGAACCGTGTAGCATTACCTGATAATGAGAAGACTTTGCAGAAAGAGGACAATGAATTGTGTAAGGGGTATTTAGGCTTGGGACTGTTGCATGCATTTGGCTACGCTGCTGCAGACATGCAATGGTTTGTAGCATGTAAGTCAGGCCAAATTCTCTACTTGCACAGTAGCTTCCTGGGTATGAACCTGTGGTTACAGTAGAATGGGGGAGAGAAGTCTTGGATCTTGTCAACATCTCGGTAATCCAGCATTAGTATCTATGGGTGAAGTTCTTCTGCAAAAAGTTTCTGTATCTTGCTCTTTATAATCAAGAAATTAGGTGTTGATTCATTGAATAATTACAATAAAGTACATGTCCAGTTTTGCAGTGTCTGCTCTGTCTCTGGAGAGCTGCTTGATTTACTCTGACTGGCCGTTGGTGTATGGCATGCGCTGTTGAACAGAACTCATTGGTTATCTAACAAAATGTAATGACTCCATGATGCTGTATCTTGCTCTCTGTAGATGAAGGCCCAAATTTATGGCAGTGCTCACACAAAAATTGTGATTTTTTTTATCCCACTCTGTTATTTCATGTGTGTTTCTCTTTTTTGCTCCTTCAGTGCTTGGTGGCTTCACTGTGTTCTTGGATATTTACTGGATTAGTCCTCCTGAGAAGTTATAAAAAATTTACTGGAATTTGGACCAGAAACTTGAATTCCCTGCCTTCAAAATTCAGGAATATTTAGATAGGCAATTTTTTCTGTAAAGAACACTTGGAAAGCTCACTCTCTGTTTTGTGCCCACTACATGTTTGAGGGGTAGAAGTAAAACGGGAGAAAATACTGCCTCACTGAAGCGTTAAATATTCTGTTTTTATAAGCTATGTCATAAATCAAAGATGTTCAAAATGACAGTTTGATTGTATATGGATGGATTGATTGATTCTACTTGCTTTAATTATCTGTATAAATATCAAGGAATTCCATTAGCTAGTAGACGAGTGGACATTTATTATGATCACATACCTACCTGGAGTAGTTTGTACTTCCAGGTACTGTCAAGGCCTTTGCCTGCACACATGGATAGGAGAACTTTTTGTGCCAGTTGTGTGTCAGATGAGCCTTGGATTCACTGTAACATAAGAGTAAATGTTGTTTGGAAACAAAGGCTTCCCAGTGGGCCAGCTCTTCAGAACTGCGTATTTGCAACTGTGTGCAAAGCCTAATAATTATGAACACAGTGTGATATCTTTGCTATGATTTGCAAGTACAGCTCCTGCCAGTGATATTTGCATGCAATAGTGATAGATTCATCTGTGTCTACCAGAGCACCCTGTGCTTCAGGTTTATGCAGATGCAGTCTCATACTAGGAACTGAGTTGTTTGTTAGGATTTGCTTTTCTGTGGTTATGCCTACTATTTTTTCTTGATTTGTGCTACTATGAAATGAACCAGTGAGCTCATGAGCTGGTTTAATGACATGGAAAAACTTTCTGTGTAATTTTTCTGAATTATTTGTTGTTAAGAAATGCTGACATACAGACGTTGATGCCTTTGATTTGTTCATCAAATAACAACAACTCTTATAAATGAGGTTTTGCTGCTATTTTTTTTGATGACCTGAAAACCCACAGTATAAAGAATTGACGTCCCCATTGTTGGTATCTAAGAAGATGCAAACTTAGAAAAAAGCAATGTGGAAGTTTTTATTCTCTTATTTAAGATATTTCACTAGTTGGGTCAGACTGTCAAATTGCTTGATAGATCCAAAACAGAGTAATGCTGTGAAAACATTTGAAAGACAAGAAAGGTTAAAAGATTTTCTAGGGTCTTTGTACATTGAACAGTCATCAATTCTGTTACCAGAATGGCTCCTGGAATGCATCTGAAGATGCTTGTGAGAACATGGTCTCTCCTCTAATTAAATTCTCATCTTTGCCCAAATGGTTGAAAGGGCAACTGTCTTAAACCTTTGAACTTTATTTGTAATACAAAGCTTCAATTAGATAAAAGACAATAATTAGCAAATCTTTTATCTTTGGGCATAATTAAATCTTTAAGGAAGGACATCTTAATCAATGCCTTGTAATGACAAGTTCATAAATTAATTAATTCTTCCAATGAGTGTCTGGCAGAAATCAATGAGTGTTAAAAGAGATTCAGGATGAGGGGACCCCACTATAGAAACACTGTAGCTCAATTACATTTGGCTTAAAGATTCTCATTTATAAAGTATTAGCTTGTTCAAAAGATGATGCATTATTTAAAGGAGGATCATTAAAATATTAACCTATAAATTGGAAGAGCCATTTCTTAAGTTTTTACCTTTACGTATGTATGTATGTATGTATTTTACCACTGTTTGATATTAGCCATCTGTGTAGGTTCTCTACCAAAATATCTAGTTACACCTTCATGCTGTCCTTGTTTAGTCCTGGTGTTAAGGCTCGGTACTGAAACCAATACTTGTCTGAGCAAGCTTGCCAAGTGCTGCTTCATTCAGCTCAATGGTAAGGCTCACCCATCCAGGTGAAAGTTTGTATAATTAGTCCCAACACATTTAAATATTCCTGCTTGAGAGATTCTTATGTTCCTGTTCACTTAGTACTTTGTGCTAAGGCAAAGGACACTACCATTCTCACACCAATAGAAACCCCTAGGGTCAGTGGTTAAGTGAAGAAATAAAAGGAGGTTGCGCTAAGCTCTGCTCCTTTGCTTCTGAGAGCTTTTCTGACCGTGGTGTTGTCTGTGAGACAATGAGCCCTGAAAGCTGCCTCCTGCCAGAGGGAAGCAAGCACAGTGCGGACACTCTTGTTACAGATGATTTAGCGGAAATTAGATCTTTTTATTGCATAAGACAGTGTCATTCCTTAACAGCATTAGTAAATAGGCTCTTCTGCCTCCCATTTCCCACTTACTGACTTTCTGATTTTAGCTGACCGAGAGTGGCAGCAGCTTTGTGCTATTGCCTCTGTGGATGAAACAGATGCTCTTACTAAATCATGGATTTTTTTTTCTTGTTTAAAATATTTTTTCAGATACTAATACATGCAGGTATTTGTGGATATGGTATTTGGGTGCAACATCTGGTACCTTCCTGCCATCTTCCTCTATCCTAATATTTTAAAGTTGAGTAGAAAATAGTGAGAAATTTATTGAACTCCCATTTGAACTCCCTCTTATGAAAATTTTCCTCTAATTTTTTGGTAGCATTTTGAGTTAAAGTATATGAGTACAACTTTTCCAGTCAAATTCTGAATGTGCCCTGAAGACTTCATGTCTGAGGCATGAGGATTTTTCTGCCTCCCTTGGTTTTTTCCCCCCTCTTGAGAAGTATGGTACAGATGAGTAGAGAAGAAGTTCTGCAACTCATGCTATTGGACAAAAGGACTGCGAGTTGACAGTATAGTTGCTGTATTAATGTTGTTGAATGTATCTTGGTTTCTTAAGGAAATGAGGGTTATGAACTAGCACTCTTCTGTGTGTCTCCTTCCCTGCATGAACCCCCCGATTAACAAGTGCAAATGGTCTCGGAGACAGCGTTACAGCAAGCCTGGGCGGCCGGCAGGTCGGGAGCTGCAGCCCCCGAGTCGAGCTGGCACAGCCCCGCAGTAGCTGGAAGGCTGCGCTTGTGTTTGGCTTGCCTGGCAGCCAACAGGAAGAGCTGCTTGGCCGATCCGCACGGATAGGTCTGGTCTAGTCGCAGCCAGTGGAGTTGCTCCATCTTCCAGATGGAGAGAAACTAGACTAAACATGCGAAGATACGGTGGGGGAGACAAGTCGGGAAAGAGGTTAGGGTATTGCAGTGGAGAAAGAGGCAGGACGTGCCAGAGCTCGAGGGCATGGAGCTTGGGGAGGTCGGCAGTGTAAACAGCAACTGAGGAGGCTGCGTTTCAACCAGAAGAGACGAAAGCACGAGAAACTGGGCTACATTAGACTGCTGCTTTGATCTATTTTCTAATTTAGGGAATGAAAAACTTAGCTAGCACTGTTGAGCAGTGAAAAACGAAATAACTGCAGTTTCCTATTGCCTGTTAATAAGCTACATGACAAATTTATTTTATTTTTGAGTGGTGAAAATATGCAGCTTCTAGAATGATCGATTCTCTGGTGTGGGGCACTGAATATCAGATAAAGTTGAAGTTTCCGATCTGAAACCTGTTAAACAGCACAGCAGATGAGAAGTTGCATTCGAGTTATGAGTGTCTCGATCTGTCACTGATTAAAAGAAGGGCAGCGTGTGCTAGTAGCTCGTCTTGATAAGTATCTCTTCTGAACAGTAAGACAGGTTTCCCTTCCCCGTAATCTAGTGCTGCTGCTGACAGGGAATGTCTGCTTCCCCTCGCACTCTGTAAAGATCAGTTGCTCTCCACGTAAAACTACATTATAGCTCAGAGCATCTTTGGACAGATTTGTTCACAACCTGGCTGCTTGCTGTTCTTTAGAAGGGCGATAGGGATCTAAACCTCTTGCCTCTTCAGATATATTCTCCCCTCAGAGCTGTCATATAGGTTGTCAAAAATTATCCTTAGCAAGTTTCAGCTTTAAAGGTCCTCTTATCAACACTGCAACACTCCTGACCATCCCATTAGGGCTTGTCAGTGAGAGGCCTTTGAGTTTAGTTTGAAGCAGCCTAGGAATCTTTTGCTAAATTCCTTCAAAAGAATTAAATAGTCCTAATGACCATCTTACCTTACAGGCTTTTAAATGCTTCCCCAGCTGCTTGATTCAATGCATTATAAATTGTAAGCTTTTCTGCAGTAATCTCAGCAGTTGTTTGGAAGTTAAATATTAACAGATTTTTTTTCCTCTCTCAGGCTCTTGCACCTGCATAATTCCCTGTTGGGTTTGTTTTAATGGAAAGCAACATTCTCTTCTAATGCTCAGTTTTGTTCTCTGTATATGCTTTGCACGAGTTCAATCTGAAGGAGACTTAAACTGATGTCTGGACCTTTGTATGTTTTGCAACTGTTTTCTTTCCCAGTAGAAATTTTGGCTGGTGATGGAACGCCTGGCTTGCATACCTAAATTCTGTGGCCGAACAGTGGATTTGGTACAAACAGATGAATTCATTGTGATGCCCTTAAGACTTTATTTTACGTTACTGCTATCCATTTTTCAGTCTGTTGGTACTTTAGGTCATCTGAGAAGAGTGACAAAAATACAAAGAAAAAGTATAAATGTAAGACACAGGTTAGTGTGTATATATATATATATATATATGAGCTAAATATTAGAAGCAGTATAAGTGGTTAGGTCACATTAATATGTCGGACTTATCTTGGGTATCTGTCTTTTAAAAACAAGAAAGGACTGCCTCCCACACATTTCAAAATGAATCTTAAAAGTATTTTTTCGTCATTTGCAATGATTTCCATTAGAGAATAGTAGAGATTTGATGCTTAAGGTACTTAATGTTCTGTGATGCGTATTGTAAAACTATTTTAAGTGTAGGAAGTACCCTACAATAAGAAACAGTTTGCTACTGTGCTGCTCAAGTTGATTCTTATCATAGCATTCTCTGTGTAATAATAAATTGGAAGATATGACAATAGAGGTGCTTGATTATACTGTTAAACTTCTGATAAAGCACTGAGTTAGGCAGATCACATCAGTTTTTTGAAACTCAATTTCTAACACTTTATTTGATATTATCTTTTATTTAAACTACTTTGACCTTTGCTAAATATTGATGAATTGAGACTAAAATGCTCTGAGTCCAAAATAGAATTAAACCCCAAAACATGTTAAGTATCTCTTCATGATAGCAGCATACAATGAATCAAGTCTGTACTATTTAAGGAGTATTATTTAACTAGATTTAGTTTCCATTTTTTGAAGGAGGTTCCCATATTCACTAGCTTGTTCGATTCATCTGCTTGCTCATGTCACTTCATTTGGAGTCTGTCCCACATACAGTATTACCTTTCTTGCTTCATATACTTTCCTGAAGGATTTATTTTATTATTATTTTTTTTAAGCTCCAGTTCAGCAGAATTCCTAAGCGAAACCCAGTTTCACACTGAATAAAGCTAGACCCTTTCAGTTTTCTGGTGTTCATTCTGAAGATGAATGTGTGATTTACTCTAACAGGAAATATATTTTACTTACATGCCTGCTTTTTCATTAATAAGATTACTCTGTCAGCCAAGTTATCTCTGTTTTTTTTAATCTTTTTTCCTAAATTTTATTACCTGATAATTTACTTTTGTATACTTTGATTCTGTCTTTGCCATAGGTTTTTACTATGCTCGGTCTTATCTTCTCTTCCATTTTATTTTGATTCCATTTTTCTAAAGCAAATGCCACATTCTCTTGAAGCGTTCTCACTTTGCCTTCCCAATCCCAAAGCTGCCATGGTGACAGTCCTATATAATAGTACCTAAAGTTCTTATATGTGATGGGGCAGTATGTTTTGATTTCCCCAGCAGGGCAGTAACTGTACTGTCCTGCTATTAAAAAAAAACAAAAAACAACCCCCCCAACAACAACAACCAAAAAACTCCCTCAATTTCTGAAATGTGCTGCAACAGTACTTGGTGCAGAGATTTAAATTTGCTATGTCAAAAGTCATATTTCCAAGTAATATTTAATTGTTTTCCCTTGAAGAGGTTTGTGAGCTCTTCAGCTGCTGGGCTCATGCTGAAGTTTTGGTCTTACTGCTTGAGAGTTAGATCCCGCTTGAAACTGTGGTTACAGTAAGTTGTGAGGAAGTTGTTGGAATTTTATCTATCCAAAAAAGCCTATGTTTCATCTTCAAAAAAATTGCTTCTTAAATTCTGTTCACTTGTGTTCTCAATCAGAATTTTCTTTCTCTTCAGAATTTTCTTTGGTGTAAATTGAGCATTAAAATAACTAGTAAACTTTTACTGAATGTCTTATCCCATCTTCTGTCTGAATAAATTCTGAGCATTGCCTTTGGTTTGCTTGTGAAGTTGTCTTCCACTGTATTTAATTCTGAGTCCTTGCCATGTATTTTAGTAGCTTCTAGATGCATGCGTGGTGTTACTTTATTATTATTTATTTTATTTTAGACCCAAGGATCTCCACCACTGTAGTCGGGCCACTAGGATAGCTGGGCACTGAGAGTATAAATGTAAATGATATAGTCACTGCACCAGAGGCATCATCTGTGATGAATGTCAGGGAGTTACTTTCCTGCCAAGTCCTAACTGAGGACTCAGTTTTCATTTGTGAGCGCAGGGCTCTGGGGCTTCTCAGGGATGTTATGCGCTTTCATTTTCATTTGTCTGGGATGGGAAATCAGCCCTGCTTGGAAAGGGTGGCATGTTTAACATCCCACCCCCAATTAAACTGGTGCCAATATATGGGAGTCAGCTTAAATATATCTGCCTACTAACTCTACTGATGGACTGGTGCTAAATGTTTATTTTGGCTTAAAGGGACACTGAGATGGTAATCACAGGATGATTTTGTTTCAAATTTTCCATTCAGTGCATAGTTTTCTGGCCGACTTACTTGGCTCTGTGTTTCAACAGATATGTATACATGGTTACCCAGTGGTCTGCATAGAAATAATGTTGCCTTTAAATGCTGTTAATGTGCACTTACAAATGTGTCTACAACTTAAACAGTTCATTGCAGGTGTTACTAGAAGTGCTCCAAGTTAGAAAAAATGAGAAGATATGTGAAAACTGAATTTGCTTCTCATTGCTTAGGGGTTTTGCTTGCTTTTTTTTTTTCCAGGCCACTTTAAGTGCCCTCTCTGTTTTTTGCCTTTTAGACCCTTGTGCAGTAATGCTTTATATTAGCATCTAAAAGGCATGAATACAGCGGGGTGCCTTCTTCAAATGATCACAAAATCATAGTATAACTTTCTAGTAGAGTAGAGCTACTGTATGGTTGGGTGCGTACCTTTTTGGTATTCCTTTAATGTCCTCTACATTACAACTCCACCTTCTGGCCTCAAAGTAAGAAGTTGGGGCTGTGTATGTCATTCTCACCTTTGGAAGAAGCCTATTTTAATGAACAGTGGCACCAAAGACAGAAGAGAAGCTGCCTTTGTCTCCTTCTCTAGTATTGAGAAGTTGTGGTTCTCACTGAGTTTGTGCCTTAACCTTCGAGCATGGCAGTGATCTGGACTCACCTATCAATACATTATCTGCAGTGCTGCATAAGGATATTCCGATGAAATTTTGCAAATCGCTTGAACCAAAAGGCTTTGCTGTCTTTAAAGGATTCTTCATTTAGGGTCTAACTTTCTTCGCACCCATCCTCTTCAATGTCAAGAACTGAAGAAAACCTGAGACCTCTACAACTGTCATCTTATAGAGCACAAGTAAAATGATGCAGTCGTGCATTTAAAGTAGTCCTTTTCAGGTGAAGGGCACACCAAGGCTAGCTGGTGTAACTAGTGCAAGATTATGTTCGTGTGGTATTTGCCACAGTGAGACCCTAGCTTAGTCAAGACTTCCAGGCAGCATGAGAACAGATTTAATGATCTCCACAGTACAGTAGAATATGAGTATATGTAAGGAAACAAGGCCTTCGAAAACTTGAACATGGAGATAAAAAGATGGCAACAGTACCCTCAGGAGTCTGGTAAGATGGCTGCTTGAGAAACACCTGATTTCAAAAGCCTTTTGAAATCAGCAGAAATACTTCCGCTGATTTTCAAATGTTGGCTGTATTGGTCATCTTGCAGTCTCTCTGGTTTCTGATAGAAAGAAACTATGCATGTAGGAAGACAAGATAAGACTTGAGAAGCTGAAGAAGCCTGGCTTATCTTTTCTTTCACAAAGAACACATCCGTTCTCACTTAAGACAGCTAGCAGTACAGAGGCACTTTCCCAGTTACGCTCTTCCCTGCAAGTGATGCTGTGGCTGCCACATGGCTGCTCTATGACTGTGAGGTGATGATGGTGTGCTGCCAAAAGGGGGGCAAGAAGGAGGTTAGGCAATGCTGCATGGGAGGGGAGCAGTACCCTGAGGCAGCCTGCTTACTGTGGTGTAGCTGATGAAGCTGAGGTAGTGTCCTTTCTCCATGGCTTCATGGAAAAATTGCTGCTACTAGCTTTCCAAATAACGGAGGTATCAAATATTAGGTTTGTGGGTGGGTTGTTGTTTGTTTGCTTTTTAATACAGCGCAGCCTCTTAGCAGTGGTGGAAGTGAAGGGAGCTCAAGGCACTTGTGCTTGCTAAGAAGCAGGGTGGAGGCTGGAATTTCGGCCACTTCCAGTTTAGCGCTTCCTCCAGTATCTGGGAAAAGGAATCAAAACTACTGTACTTCCAGGACTAGGTTTATTTTTAGATATACTTATTTCTAGCTCTTTTTAATGCTGTGTGTGTGGTCAAAATTACTTCTTTGATATATATTTTTTTGAGTAAAACTTGGTAGTGTTTTTTCCTGCAGAGTGTTACTTATTTCTGTATTAATCATCATCAGAAACTACAGGATCACTGCTATAAGGATGTTGGAAATTAACTGCGTGTTTGGCAAAGCTGATAGGAAAGGACGGGATTCGCTCAATAGCTTTTGGGATTTGGCCCCTACTTCTTTGCTTCAAAATCCTCAAGAGAAAGGAAAGGGGTGTGTGTGTGATAAATATATACGTATATGATTATAAAGATAAAGCGTACTAGCTTACAAGAGACCACCACAGAACTTTGAGATGCTCACCTGTGAAGGAGATGCTGATTAAAGTCTCTTCATTTATGGCACAGTCAACTTGGTGTCCCACCAGAATCCTTAAAGAGTTCATGTATGAAATACTTTCCTGACATGTTAAAAGATGTACAGGTCAGCTGAGCTGAGCTATCCTGGGTTTAAAATGGATTTCACTGGGAAACTTTCAAGAAACTTTATGGTTCTAGATTAACACTAATCAAATTAGAATGTATGAACAATTAGAAAATTCTGTTTATTCTCACAACTCAAGATCTATAAACATGAGTACCTGCATCTCTGACTTTAATTACAGGCTCACGCCAGGCACAGATTCAGTTACTGAAATGGGTCCAGCAATTCATTACTCTGGTATGAAGTATGGGCACAAAGTTTTGGGGTTCATTGATATGAAACTTACAGTTGACACTGCTACATAGCCAAGTCTGAGTTTTGGAATTTGGCTCAAATGTACTTCAACTCTAGCAATAGTATATAAATATTTTGTGTGGGAGCTGGTGATAGGGCTGTAGTACTGTAAGCTTAAAATCCTGATGTTAATGGGACTTCTGCCATTGACTTCAGTGGAGCCAGAAAGTATTTCCCCATTCTTTAACATGATAACTAGGTTTGGTCATGAAGTCAGTCCTCCCTCTGTATGAAACTTTAGCCCAAACTGTAGCCAACCATGTAAATGTGGCTGTTGTTACTCCAGAGTGATTCTAAGATGTTTCCCAGGTCCTGGTGCATAGTGCGAGGTACAGCCACTCTAGAAACTGGTCTGTAGGCAACTGTTCTTCCAACCTTCTTTATATTTTCAGGCAGAAGGAACGGAGGAAGGAAGATTCAGGGAGGGATGAGCTGCAAGGTGGGCCTTAGCAGAGGCTGACCTGTCCGTAAGTTTATCAAAGCCTTCAGGGTCAGACCGGACTGGTACAGAGAGCCGTGTTTTGGAGTTTATAACTGGTCCCAAGAGACTGACTTTGAGGTTGGCCCTAACTCACAGCAGAGAGTGCACCAGTAGCGCCTGAATGACTTGCCTAAACTCAGGTAGGAAGCTGGTGGTGCTGCGAGAACAGCTTTAACTTAAATGGAGATTCTAGGCTAGTATCACAACCCCTGGACCTTTCTTCCTTTCATTTTTCTTTCAGGACATGTCTTTATCAGTGACTTCTGTAGTTGGCTGAAAGCAGGATTTGCACAAAGCTGAGCTACGTCTTAATATTTGCTGTCATTTTGAAAACCTCAAAATGACTAGTTTCAAAAAGTAGCTAGAGATGTAAAATTCAATGTTGGAAACAGTTAATAGACTACAGGGCAATCGGAGGGCTTTGGCTCCTACTGCAAAATATTAACAGCTGTAATTTGACCTCTTAACCAATTAATTTTGGCCAGTGTAAAATTCCATACACTAAATCTGTTTACGATACTTCACTATTCTAGGCATCTGATACTGTGCCAAGACCTTAATATGTCTCTGTGAACAGAGGTCAAGTCATGGCCTTAAAATGAAGCTTGAAATATAAGCTGTGTGTGGGTGGGTAGTCTTATGTCCCTAAGGGGCTTATGAGTTCCTTTTCTGTTGCTGTATGATCTGAAACTCTGGTCACTGCTCTCTGTATTACCTTCTTGTATTTCTTAATCAAAATAAATCCATTTTGCAGTTCAGAAATGATATTTCTTTTTCGCAGTTTATCTGGACTGTTATGTTATTCACACATGGCTTTAATTAAGTGTGCTAGGAGTTACCTATTATCTGTGTTGTGCATCTGTTCAAAAACTCATCTTTGTTTGATTTCCTGAACAAGTTTAAGTTATATCCATCTTGTACTTTGGGATGAAATAATTATATCCTAGCTGTTCTGCCTGTGCTACCCAGTCATTTAACACTTCATTGTCCTGTCTTTTGGTTTTTAGGCCTGAATTTCAGCTCTGTTAAAGTCCATGGACTCCAGTGAAGATGAGTAGACCTATTTCAGTTAAAAAAAAATCTGGTTATTTATGGTTTCTTTCCCTCTAATCTGTAGAGGGGACAGTATTGATTGCTACATGGAAGTTGTGTTAGATTTAAATGAATGATGATTATGTCCACATATATATACTGATTTGATTAAAGCCTTATTCAGTTCTTTCAGTTAATACCGATCTGTATGCAGCTGGTGCTTGATTACACTTCAGGTGAGCAGATATGCTTAAGTGAGTGCTGTGTGAAACACAGTGCGGCACCATATTACCAGTGTCATGTAACTGCATCTCATTCTAAGAGGCTCAGGGCAGACAAACTCTAAATTACATCAAATCCTGTTAGCTTGAGTTGCCTGACTTCTAGGTACAGGGCTAAAACGCTATTAGGTTTTTTAGAACCAGCTGACATGTGTTTTATATCATAATGAAAGCAGCAGTTTTCTGAGACACCCTATACTTCTCATGTACTCGTTTTAATAAAATCTACTGTTGGCATGTTCTGAACAGCTTTTTGTGCAGGATTGAAATGTTGTGTACAGTAAGTTAAAGGTGTGCCAAGTAGCCTGAAAATAATGAAAGAATGAAGTGAGTATCTGCTGTTCCACAGGCATGGATGTATTAGCAATCACGTGCCTCAGGCCTTGAAGCTTCCATAAAGGGAAACAAAGCTGAACTAAATGATATATGAATCATTGTCCAAAACATCTGAATCTTTAGGTAATGAAATCAGAATATATTTTCCTTCTTACTACTAGTTGGATAGTCTTCTGAAGTACTTCAGTTGTGCTGAAAACAAATTACAATACAACTGTAGTTACTCACTATAGAATTCAGATTAACTCAAGTGTGGGAATGGCAGATGACTGATAATTACCTGCCAAGGATTAGCATGCCCCACTTAAATGGCAAAGTAGTATATCCATCAGTGACTGACCTATATCTGCCTGTACAGCACCTGATACAACTATTGCTTTAACAGCACCTGCTACACTTGCTTATTTGTCTGTCAAATTTTTCTTTCATCTGTTGGGCATTAGGTAAACTATTACTGTTTGAAAGGCAGACTTTGAAAGCTTATAATGAAGAATACCAGTAACAAAACATCCTGAGTTAAAGACCTTTTTGAGGCCAAATCCTTGATTTATGTAACCCTGGCTTATACTGTATTCAGTGGAGTTATGCTGGCTTGCCAGAAGTGCATAGTGCCACCTCAGGCCTGTGGTATGAGCCTGGGTCAGGTTTGCTACTGCTTTGGTCCTGGTGTGGTCACTTGTATGCCCTCCTGTGTGGGTATAAATCATCGCACTTTAGATCTGGTGTCACTTTATACCAGCCAAACAGAAATGCCCAAGCCATGTGAGCCTGGTTTGGCTGGAAGAACCTTTCTTGGGAGGGAGGGGGCAAAAAAAAGGGCACAAGAACAAATTGCTCTAGTCATTTCCATTTTGAATTTACTTAACCATTAAAACAAATGAGATTGTCTTTGTCTGTGATATATGGTTCCCAGCTGATGTAAAGGGTATGAAAATGGTTAATGGCTTAAAGAAAAGTAACAACAGGGTTTTATGTTATCTTAGGAGATTGTCTTTGTAAAGCTGTTCCCTAGGTACAGACAGGTGGTGTCAAGTACCTTGTGTACTTGAAAGAATTAGATTTTAGAGGGGCATAAATTACAAAATCTAATGCAACAAAGGTTGCTTCTTTAAGTGGAAAAGGTTATTCAAACCTTGGCCTTTTTTAGCAGTTGGAAAGCTGAAGCATTTTGATGCTACTGTACCATCTCTAAACTAGAAGTGTGATGGTAGCCCTGTTACCCTTTGACTCTGGTCCACTGGCTGACTCCCCTGTCCTGAGTTCTCTCTTGGCAATTGCAAAAGAGTAGGGCCATGTAGTGTGAATGGGGTAAGAGTCAGAAGTTGGACAGAAGCTGGCTTATAGATCCTACAGTTTGAATACAGAAGAAAATTACCGCACTGTTAGACCTGTTGTGGGGCTTCTGTTGTAGCCTGTCACTGTAGGGAGCACTGCAGTGCCGAAGTTCAGACTGCAGCAGTGCAGGCTGAAGTGTTGTATATCTGGGAGGGTTTGGGTAGAGTAGTCTAGCTCAGCCCTGTCTGCAAAGACCTCTGCCTTTCTTGCAGAAACTTTGCTTTTCTTCTTATGTTGGGGCTAAAAGAGAGCTTGTCATATCAGGCCAGTTTTTCCCCACCATTGTAACTTGCTCCAGTTGGACTAAGTGCAAAGTGCAAGTAAACTCAACTGAACGAGATGGTCCAAGGCCTGGGGCTAGAGAATCAGATGTGGTATTTCAGGATAGGGTTTAATTAGATCCTTTTTTTTTTTTTGGGGGGGGGGGGTGGCAGGTGGAAGGGAGGGAGAGAAACAGCACTGATGTTGCACACTCCTCTGATTTAGGTATTTGAGGCTTCTTCAGTCCTGGAAAACAGTTTGGATTTTTGTAAGGTATTACACCAGCAAGAATCCTGTGTTGATTTTCTTTTTTTATGTAAAAGTATCTTCAAACAGACCAGCAGATGGTAGTGTTTCCTTTGTAATTAGAGCTGTAAATTCGTAGCAGCAACTACTCTTATTTGGCATAGGTCACTCAGGGACTGCTCGATACATAGCAGAATTCAAGATTTGGAAGTAAGGAGTAATATTAGTTAAGTAAGCAAAAAGGAATGGGGGAAGCCCATCCATAATCTTCAGCCAAGTGAGACAACTAAAGACTCGGTGGAGCAGAGGCTCATGTCCCGTGTATTATAGATAAGCTGCCTGCCTGGAATCACTGGAATATTGCAGGTGATTAAAGTAATAAGCCATGAGGCAAGATGAAAATATTCCATCTTCTGCAATAGCAAAAGTTACTGTTTAACTGCAGTGCTTTTTTAGAAACGTCGGGCGTGGTTTTTTGTTCAGTGGGATGCACAGTATCTCTTATGGCAGAAAGTTTTGTTGGCAAGAGGATGGAGCATTGAGGTGATGGATTTAAGAGGTCAAAATTAGACGGTGGTGTCTGGGCTTGGGCAAACCTCTTCCAGAGTGTGCTGTGGGCTCTTTATTCAGTTGAGGATAAGATTAGTGATGGCCTTTACCAGGTTCTGGGTGAGTGAACTAAAGTATTATTTGAGAACGAAGTATTATTTCAGCTGCACATGGCTGTCACTGGTGACTGTCTTGAATAACATATTTGGATCAGTTTGCCTAAATGTTTTGAAAGGTCTCATTTTCTTCTGCATTGGAATGGAAAAGAATAAAAATTGAGATGTCGCACAGTGTGGGTGAGTGGGTAGAGGAGTATGAGAAAGTCGTTGCTTTGAAGGCAATCCTAACTGAGGGCTTGTACCAGGAGCCGTCAGTATGCTTCTGGACAGAGTATCTGATGGACAAATACTGCAAAAGGTTACTGCATATTTGCTTGTCTTTGTAAATGAATTAGATCTGTGAGATTACTTTTTCTTGTTTTTGCTTTGTTGGAGTATTCTAGCAAACAATATTAGTTTCAGGGAAATTCATGAAAGTGAGAGATTAATAGAAGACATTGGACTGTTAGAAATTGCTAAGTGCTGTTTCTAAAGAGTTACAGTGGAAGTCTGACTCTGTAGATAGTACAATCATCCAGTCAGAACTAGAAGAATGGCTGTTACAGCAGTCTCTCTCACCATCTTGGTTTGAAAATATCAAATCTGTATTTTAAAACAATATGCAGCAAGCAAGCTTCAGATTAAAGTATTTGCAGAACTATATTGTGTGGACATGGGGATGGACTTTGTATACAGAGGAGAAATCAGGGGTTTGGATAATTTGCCCTGAACTAGAAGAATAAGATCACCCCTTGAAAAAATTATTCTTTTATTGTCTGGTCAACTGTGACACAGAATTTTAGCAGAAGTTTTTGTTTTGTTTTTATCCTTTATTTTCACAGAACAGTGTCACTATATGCAACATGGGTTGTTAGAGAATCTTGGTCCTACTTTTCCATTGGAAAAAAAGCAGTATTTCCTTGTATTTCTGTTATGCTGAGAGTTCCTCCCTTGGTCAGGTCACGCTGACTCCCTGTTATATCAACTGACTTCCATCATCTTGTCTTGGTTCCTAAAAATCCTTCTTCATTTTTGCCTGAGGGACAGATGCATTTCCATTTGGAGGGGCCTTCTGCACCTGCAAAGATATAGACAGAGTAATTCCTGAGCTCTGGGTCTGCAGTGTGTAGGTTTTTCTCTGTACAGCTTTATGTAGGTGAATGTAGAATAAAATTTGTATTGTAATGTCAAAATAGTTTGCTTTAAATGTGCCGTATGCATCTTACAAAGTGATGTTCCACAGCCTTTGAAGTGCAGTGGTATTTACAGAACAAAACTTGCTGCCAAGTTCTTCAGGTTTTCATGTAAGCATGTGCTTCTCAACACAGCCTTTAGAATCTGGGCTTCTGATGCCTAATAACACTTTAAATTGATGGTTATTGATTATTATGTGTATTAGGGTCTAGAAGAACGTGCTTGGATACTTCCCATGCTCAAAGAAATGCAAGCTCATAAGATGGTGTGGCACTCTGAGCAGGCAAAGACTAGACCTTGGGATCAAACTTCTGTGGTGTTTTTTTTGTTTTGTTTTGAATCCTGAGAAGTTCTAAAGCAAAACAAAAGGTCCAGCAAAAAAAGGTTAAGAAGCAAGCTGATAAACATGCACTGAAAGTGTGTGGTATAGCTGGGACTTAATGCAGGAGCCACAACATACAATAAGTTGCAAGTATTTTGGGTGTGATTACACCACTTTGTACACAATTTTTATGCCATTGAAAATGATTTGATTGGTATGGGCATAGAAGACTTGTGGAATGGAGAGCTGATCCCACTACTGACACAGGCAAAAATCTTTTGAGCATATCTGCTTTTAATAATGTTTTATTGGAAATGTATTTTAGCTGTGTGTAAGGAGTCTGTTTTCAAGCTGCAGATGACTCCAATAGAATTTTGCCTAGGTAACTAGAGGTCACTTTTTTATTGCAATGTGCCTTGTTTTCAATTAATCACTCTGATTTTTCTAATATTGTATGTATGTTTTCCTCACAGTTTTAGAAGATTTTTATAAGTATCTAACTTGTGGTGTTTAATAAATCATTTTTTGGTTGCATGTAAAAATGTTTCACCTGAGTATTGGAGCTTTGCATTAGTGCTGTGTTACTACTTCTGACATTTGTGATTTTTACCCATTTTAATTCAAATATCAAGATGTTAGCTTGGAAAATAGGAGACATCATACAATCTCCAAATTTTTGTTGTAATAGGCATAGAAGTTTAATCAATACTGATCATAATTTCTTCACTTTGACTACTTGTGTGCCTTTTAGAAGCAGAGAGAGTACATTTATAATGAAGTATAAACAGAGTTGATCAGTTACGTTAGGCGAGTAGCAAACTCTTGCTTTCATACTCTCAATTTTTACAGTGTATGTGAAGTACTCAAATTTCTTCATTAAAATGTTCAAAAACATTTTACATGATGCTGTTCAGGAGCTCCCAGTTCTGTGTGGGCCAAGTTAATACTTTTCCGTACAGCAGAACATATATCTTTAAGACAAACATAAGAAGGTAGATTTTAAGAAAAGCTTCATTAATAGGATGTGGTGAATGGTGAATACTGGACCTCTAAATCATATTTTGTTAAAATCAAACATCCAGCCTCAAAGGAGTGCTGTACCTTTTTTCCCAGAGCACTTAAGGCTGTGGATGAAATGTTTTCAATGCTCAAATGCTAAAGTATTTCCAGAGATTCTTCAGTATTTTGTTTCAGTAAGTTTTCTGTCCTGTGAACTTTTTTGTTCTCTTCAGAACTTAATGGCACTGATTTTATGATTCTTACTCTTTGATAGTGTGCGCACTTTTGCCCCACTCCCCTGCTTCCCCCACCCCGCCAAATGACTGACGTGCACTGCAAGCCAGCGCAGCGAGCAAGCGCTTGAGTAAATTCCAGGGAGGAGGCACTGCTGCGGTACTGCCTCCGCTGCCTTTCTTCTCTCTGACTTATTTTGCTAAAGCTTATGCTCGTGTATGGCTCATATGTGGAGCACATCATGGTATCTACACAACTCCTCAGGTAACAAAAGAAAAAAGTTAAGTGTTAATACTTTGCAAGCAATAGTTTTTGCAAGCAATAGTTTGAGCAACAAAGACCTTAAAATCAGGACAGAGTGAGCACCATCATTAGGTCAAGTTAAAATGACCCTTGTAGGTAACTTTAAATTCAGAATTCCTTAGTAGTGATAAAACTTCCCATTAAATGCTGTAAGGGGGTTTAATAATAAATCAGTGGAGAAAGAAGGATACTGTGCTCTACTAGAGGTAATAGCAGCTTAATATATATGGAATTGCATCCCCACTAAATTATGTGGGCATGTTGCATGGAAAAGTTACCCTGCTGTTGTCTCTGCTTTGTGCCGCCTTCTTGCAGGGAAATAGCAAATGACTTGCTACCTCTAATCTTGGTTTTGTGTAGAGCGCGATAGGTGCACACAGGCTTTGTGCGCAGAGGTGGCTCTCCGCTTAACCAGGGCTGGCTTTGTTCTTGTGCAAGGGAAAGGATATGTGAAATACCCTTTTTTTGCCACACAGTTGTGTGTGCTTTTTTTTGCACTATAATCTGTGGACATTTGGTTCTAACCCAGTTACAAGCAATTACTTAGGTTTCCGGAGGAAGGACAGGAAAATGGAGGATTAACTGCCAGTATTGAGGGGAAAAAGTTTTGGTTTCCTCTTTCACAGAAGCTCAATTCAAATAAGCGAGTCATAGCTGTTATCTCTCATGACTTACAGAAAATACACAATTGCTTTGCAGGAGTGAGCTGCAGGGCGGGACCCCAGGAGGAGCCGTGGATGGGTCAGACTGCAGAATTAATTTATACCCATTTCTGCCACAAAAAAGTAAAGGGCACTTGGATTTGGTTCTGTCAAAACCTCTTGAGACTGATCGGTCAGAATTAAAGCAAAGTGGGAGCTGGTTTCCAGTCTTTGTCACTGTCTCCCATCCTGCTGCTGTCAAAATGATTCTTCTTTTTTTTTTTCTCCTCAATACAAGATGTCCATCACAGGCCTAAGTCTCAGAAATACTCATTTTGAATAGCTAAACCTCCTTTATTTTCAAATAAGTTCCAGTTGTTTTACACATTTGATTGGCACTTTCCCCAGCAAACTAATGCTCAGTTTGGAGTAATGGGAACACAAACCATTAATAAAAGATTAAAGAAAAAGCAAAACACTAGGATTTAAAATTCCAAACAGATCTCTGTAGACTGTCTCTATAAAAGGCAGTTTCTTCGGCAGGCGTTGAAATGCAGTTCTTCCTACACATTAAATAATAAAATCAGACGTGAACTTTCAGATTGCTGCACTGAGCAAAATGGATGTAGTTCTCTCAAGTCCATAAAAGTAAGGAAAATCAGATTTTAAGAACCAAGATCACACTTGAGCACAGTTGGAAAACTACAGCATGTTACCAAAACCTGATTAAACTGTCATAGACTTTTTTGTGCATTTCATTTCTCAGTCTTTCTGATTGCCAAGGTGCATGTCAATACTCTTTTTCTCGCTGGATTCCTCCTCTTCCTCCTGCTCCGGGGCCGTGTTTGTGACAACAGTCGTTACCAAGGGGACTGCAGCACGTGGTGCCAGAGACGCAGCAGCGTGACCTTGGCGAGCGAGTGGACCGCTTGAAGCGGGTAGATAGACAGAATGACTAAGGCACAAAAATGGAAAAATATGCAGGCAAAAAATACATGAATCTAAGGCTTGGATTAAAATATTGATGTGTGGGGTTGCTTTTGATTGTTAAAGTTCACCAGAATGCATACTAATGGTTGTCTAAAGTTTTTCACTTGTGACCTGAAAATTGCTGGTATTGGTTTTGGAACATAGGCTGTGTGATATGTAGCTAAGAACAGACCTTTCCTCTACCAAGACAGGCAATATGAGGTAAGTTTAGAATAAAAATTGTAACTCTATCCCAGCTCCTAGAAAAGGGAGCGTTAAATAAGACACTACAACTGCTTAGCGCTTCTCTAATGCCTAACATGTGGAAGTGTTACTGAATCTTCACAACACCCCAGTGAGAAAAGTAAGCAAGTGCTAGTGTCCTCAGTTAAAAACTGGTGAATGTGTGATAATCTAGAAGGTAAGTTCACTAGGTAAGTGAACTCTCATAAAGTGACTCATCAAATCATTGGCAGTAGTGGGATAAAGATCTGGAAATTCCTATCTTTATAGTTCTGTGTTTGTTTCACCGGATCAGATTGCCTTTCATTGAAAACACAATTTTTGAACATGACCTGTAAAGTTAAACTCTACTGTCTTGCTCATCCCAATATTATTAATAACTTTAAGAGAAGCCTAGAGTTAGCACAGCATATTCAAATCAGTTAAATGTGATAAAGATCTCTTGGGCATAGAACTCATACAAATGCTCAAGCAACAAATGTGTGAGTGTTTTGGTGCTGAAGTGGGCTTGCCCATGTGTATGCAGATATCTGCAAATGTTGGATCATATAAGCAAAACATTCTTTTTTTGCAGAACCTCTGAGTCTTTCTCCCTTCTGCCAAGTTTGCGCTGGTATAACTCCTGATTGGTATCACTGTAGGTGAGAGGAGAATCAGGGCCTTTGACTTGTTAGTCTCACTCAAAACACGTTTTTATGGTCAGGGTTATAATGGAAATGCTGACAAACTCAGACACTTAACCATATCTGCACAGAATGTGACACAGTAGTAAAGATCTGCTTTACTGCCAAACTGTCTCATATAGACGTTAAGGGAATGATGCTTTTCAGTTTCCCCATTGTAAATATATATTTTGGTGAGGAGAAGGTGTTTGCCAGGTCAAAGTCATTGCCCCGAAAAGAATGAAATAATGTAGATAGTGAAGCCCCAGCACCTCCAGTAAAAGTTATCAACTTTGAAGACCAAACTGCAGAATTATTATGTCTTATGTTCATGCATCAAACATAGTATATCAGCACACCATTAATTCAGTGTTAACAGTATTGATTCTTTATGCATGTAACTCCCATCAAGATCATTAGTAGGCCTATTTGTGAAAGGACTACAGGCATTCATGTCACTAAAATGTATGAAGTTCATATTTGCAGAGAGTTACTTTACATGTGGAACTTGAACAGAAGGAGCCTTCACTGCTCAAAAAAATGCATCTCCAGTCTTATCAGTATAAAAAGCTGCCATTTACTTCAGTCTGGAACAGACAAATGGGCCTTTCATCCAGTAACTTGTTTGAATTTTTTGGGGGGAGAACAGGGCATGTTGGTTTTAATCCTAAATGTCTTTGTATGTAGGACCCCTTATATTAGAGCCCAGTGAATTATTTTTACAAGGCTTTGTTTCTCCTTTTTTCCATGAGTGCTAAAACAATGGTTTATTTGGCTGAAGACTTACTAAAATACAATATTTTTTGTTAAAAAGCTACAGCCCCTCTCCTCTCCCCCCCACCCTGAGACTGAGTCCACTGAAAGTTAAGTTTAAGGAGAGTTTATTTTTCATCTCTGATTTTTTTGCCAAAATGCCTTTTGTAACCTACTGTATTTTTTTTCTTGCTTTCTTTTACTCCCGAGAGCAAAGTAGAGGCTTTCTAGTGACACTTCTGGAAATCTGCATGGCAGCATCACTGTTGCCTATGGAATAGTCATCATGTTCAATTTTGTTGATCCTGTATTTGTTTGCAGGAAAGCAAATCCATCTATTTAACTTCAAAGTCTATTTTCCCAGTTTTCCGTTGCTTAAAGAGCTATACCCAGATAAAGTAGAGTCTTTGACTGCAAAAGCTTACGATATTAATGTTTTGCTCTGCTGTTCTAACGATCAGTGTGATGTTTTGAAAGTGTTCTGTCTTGTCAGCCCTGTTGTTTTTGCAGTCTGTGTTGATTTGGATGTCAGCTGTGTTTCCAATAAACTTCTGAACTCAGAATACTTTGTAGTGGGGAAGAAAAAAGATGCTTTGTTTACCATGCTATGAAAATTAAAGACCAAAGACTTTCAAAAATAGGCTCAGGATCCTAACTGTAGGCTCCTATGTTTGGACTTTTAAAGCAGTGGCCTAACTTTCGAAAGGGCCATGCATTCGACAGCTCCTGTTTGGAGGCAAGGTTATACCTTGCTGGGACCTGTTAAATGTGGACGATGGTAACTCCTGCTGGTGCTTAGTGTAAAACTGGCAATTCCTTTACAGTCATTCCTCAGGAGCAAAACCTGTAGGTGCAGGTTGCAAACTCAGGTTATATTTGTTTTGTAAATGCTTGTGATTTTGGGGGGAGGTTGGAAGGTGAGGAATTACTGTTTGGGCTAAACCTGTGTATTTAGTGTCTCTTCCTGCAAGGATTTTTATGCATGAAGTTTTGAGTAATGTTTCTCTGCCATATTTTCAGGCAAGTACAAAACAAATACCCTTTTTCTAAAAAGGGTAATTGGAATGGATTATTTTACTTTTTCACTATATTGACTTTCTGAAGAGAATTTTAGCATATGAAATTTGGAGCAAAATTTCTTGCCATATTTTCAAGCAGAAACATAGCAAATATGTTTTCAAAATATAAGTAGTAAATATACTTTTAAAACAAGTTGTTGGAACAAATTATTTCAATTTTGAGCCAGAAATGCAAATGTTAAAGGGAAGCGGCTTATGCTTTTGAGTGGAGACTGTTTTCTTTTATATATGGAAAATAAGGTTCTGGCTATTACAACATTTAAGACAGATGAGCTCAAATACCACTGCTTATCTCCTTTGAAGTCTTAAAGGAGAACTGGACAGGCATGAACTGGAGCTCCATTTCATGTTCCCTCCATCCTCCAGTGCAGCGGGCTCTGATATGGGGCAAGTGTTACTTGGTTATCTTCAGGTCTGCGGGAGGTTCCTGTGGATGGAGGAGATGGCAGTCTTGCATTCTGTGAACATCTGCTGGAGCTGTTGACTAAGCCACTTTTCATGTCTTCAATTAACTGCCCCCCTAAAATTGCTTTTCTGATGAAACACATTTTGGGAAACACTTTCTGGAGCAGCGGGACTGGAAATTTCAGCTACCAGATCCACTGCTGTTCTGTTGCACTCACCTCAGTCCAGGCCTGAGGGGTACCAGAGGCTGAACCACAGCACGAGCGAATCTGCAGAGATTCCCCAGCACTGAGCTCCTGTGACATATTGGTGCAGCAGTGGTCTTAGAATAAAAGCGTAAAATGAAATGATGTGGAGCATAGGAAGCATCTTTTGGATGTTTCCATGTCCTTTGTCTTTCCTCTAGCAGCTGTAACCAGGTTTCACTTTTCTATTTTTAGTGTGGAGGTCACAGTTTTAAAAATGTGTCCTCAGTGCTCTCTGGCAACCCCACACTGCTAGGTTTGCCAGTGGTTAAGCTGAATTTCCTAGAAGTTAGTGAGAGTCTAAATGAGTCACCTAAAAGTTGGTAGCTGAGATGGGGATGGAACCACAGAGTCCTAACAGCTAAATCTCTTGCCATAACCAGTAGACATCACTCCTATTGCTGAAGTAAGCAAGAGGTTCAGAAACAAATGGCAAATGTTATCATATTCTTGAGTTTCTTAAGAGTATACACATATATTTTTATTATAGCATATTCATCCACCATTTTGAGCATTAATCTTGAGGTCAGAATATGCCTTTTGGGTATTTTTCTCTTAATGAAGTAACTTGCTGCAGAGGTGCCATAATATTCTAGCAATCTACTTGCTCTCTGGCCAAAGTACTTAAAGTTTTAGCTCCTTCTTGAATATGTTGGTTGGAAACATGCCGTTTTTAGAAGCTAGATATTTTTTATTGGATTTGATGGGAAATATAAATTGGGCTTGGAAAAGGGCTAACCCTTCAAGCCTTCGATTCTCCCTATTAAGATTTTCCTTGCAACTTGGCCTCTTTTAAACTCCCATCTCGTGCATACTCTTTTCTAATCTGATACCTCAGCGTACGTATCTAAACATGATCAGTGACAGTTTTAGCTGCGGGGTGAGACTTTCTGTGACAAGGGCAGTGAGCTCTGATTTGAGACCATTCATTGCAAGTGACTTCAGCTGTCTCTTCAAGTGACATCCAGCTACTTGAGGAATGAGGGATGACGAAAGTTCTTTGGACAGAAAACTTTCACTGACAAGAAGGTGACAGGTCCTTGCACAGCTGGTCTCTGATATGCCTTGGAAGAGGCCTACATAGTTACTAATTTAAGTTTAGCGGTGGCTGCAAGCATGGAGCAGACAAGTTCTTGTAGATTTGTAACTCATCTGCAGGAATGACAGGAGTTGGAGCTGCACTTACGGTGCTTGCGTTGTTGTGTAACATTTCCAATAGCCCATGTTTATTTAAAGAGCTAAGTAAACTGAACTGCAAGCTATTCTGATTCTCATTAATGCTTCTTAATACATAGCTGAACATGGTGTATTCTGTTAATTTATTTAAAGTAGATGCTGACCTTTTTTAATGGTCTGTCAAGTTGTAGTAATGGTATCCTCAGTCTTAGGGCTGTCTATTCCTTCCTTTTTCTTGTCCTAATTTTCCCCAATATTTGCTATCAGTTGTTCAGCTCTAGTGGTGCTATAAAGAGTGAGATGTATGGAGCGTGTGGGTTGCTGTTGGTTTTTAGATAGACATCTTACCTTGCTCAAGCAAATACAAGTAACACTTGAATTCCTGTGCTGAGCATGGTTGTGTGGTGCTAGGGCCCAGCATGTTAATGCTCCCATCATTGCTACCCTTGGTGAAAGCATTGGAGGGAAATCAAAAGATCCTCCAAAAAAAAAAAAAAAATTGGAAAGACAATGTGGCCTGAACATACACAAATGACCTTTTTCCAGAGCCTTAGGAGTAAGTGCCTGCCGTTGCACAAGCAGTCATGGTTTTGGCAGGTTTGCCATTGTCTAGTTAATGATATCTGAATTCTGATCCCAGCTCTGCCACTGACTGTTTTGGTCACTGTCAAATCACTTAAGTCAGATGAAATGACCACTGATTACTTCTCTGTGTGGTAAAGCTTTAAGTGTTGAAAGTGCCCCCTATGGTGAAGCCTCATCTAAGAAGGATAAAGCATTTACCCTTTAAATACCAGGTAGCTCTTGGAATAAACTATGATGGACCCCCCCCCCCCAAAAAAAAAAAAAAAAAGGCTCTTGAGGCCCAGGCATAAGCCAAAGAAATGAGGCAGCTTTCTGCTGGCATTAGAATAGCATTGCTGTTGGGGCAGATCTGACTTTGGCAGCTCTTCCTTTCGCACTGACCCCATGGCAGCTGGTTCCTCCTGCCTCCTCTGCTGTTCTTGTTCAGTTTTTTGCGTGGCTGGCCTCTAAGTCTCCAACAGTGATTTTATTTGAGTATGTCATTTCACATAGCTGATTTAGAGCATGGCCACAGAAACAGTCAAAATGGCCCAAATGAGAGGACTCACTTGAAGCGTGGCTGCAGAGAGGGGATGGCAGCCGAGGCTGGAGCCTGCCAAAGGCACGGAGCTTGCTGCTGACAGAAGAGCAGTGTTGAAACGCTCTCTGAATTGGACTATTAAAGGAAAGACAGGCCAACTGAGACTAATTCTTACAAAGAAAAGAGCTAGACCACAGCAAC
Source organism: Apteryx mantelli (assembly GCF_036417845.1). Classification (NCBI taxonomy): domain Eukaryota; kingdom Metazoa; phylum Chordata; class Aves; order Apterygiformes; family Apterygidae; genus Apteryx; species Apteryx mantelli. The sequence continues at coordinate 6,455,245 of NC_089987.1, forward strand.
ATGAGCACTGGGTGGTCCTGAGCTGAGCTCCAAGGGAAGTGGCCATTTACACCATTTGAAAATTTGTCCTCTTATGTATATGGGAGTGCATGTCACCCTATCAATATAGCTTCAGCTCTCCTGGAGAGTCCTTATTTTTTTTAAATGTGAAATATTGCCTGGCTTATATTTAAGGTTATGATAATATAGCCTGTTTCTCAGCAGTGGTTTCAGTCCACAGCTGGTGCGAGTCAGCATAGCTCAGCTGCTTGTGCAACAGTCATGCTGTTTGCAGCCACCGAGGCTTTGGCCCCCAGTAAATAAACACCAGCATATTATTATTGCACAGATTCGACCTCATTTGTTTTGTTTTTCTCCATCTCCTTGACACATCATTGAGTAAATTGTCACTGAAGCAAGGGAGTAGGAGAAGAGATAATTAAATATTACATAAGGATAATAAGGTGTGAATAAAATTATATCTATGGTTTAACATGTATGTCTGTTTTTAATCATTTCTTTGCTTTTGGAAAATGAGCTCCATGTAATGACAAATAAACAGTTTGCTGTAGATATTCAAAAGGACCAAGTGCACCTCTTACAGATACTTTGACAGTTAAAAAATGACATATCTATTATTCATGCTGAGCAATGTGACGGGAGGAATGTTGCCCTAACTTTCGCATGGTAAATGAGGAAAGTAGAAAGCAGTGCAGCCTGTAAAGGCAATCCTGTTTGTTTAAAGGAATACTGTCTTCTGTAACCAGATTTGTATTATGACTGTGTCGGTTGAAACTTGGTAGGCCTCAGCCTCAGTCAGCGAAAGACTTTAGTTTTAGTACGACTGTGATTTGGCCTCTGTGTGTGCATATTTATGACTATGGTCACTGGTACAAAAACCTGATGTGGGCTCCCCTTGCCCCCCGAAGTCACTAGAAAGCAATGAGTGGTGCTCAGCTTTCTGACAACAACCTCGGATTTGTAATGACTCATCTGTGATAGCTGATGAAACACTTAAGTGTTGTGAAGCCCTTTCCTAAAGGGTTGATTTCTCACTGTTGTGCTGAGAGGTGTCTAATTACAAAAGAAGAGTTTTTCTGGTGTCTGAGGCTCTTTTCTTACTGAAGTTGATATACTGGCTTTCTAGTTTCGTCGGAGTTACCTGTATGGCACAAGAGTATGTTGTAAGATGTCTGCTTTATTTTTGATGGTCACACATTGTGTACTGTTGAAATGCGGTGTAGGCTTTGTGTGCATCAAAGGAAACGCATTTCCTTTAATGAAGGTTTCTCTTAATGTGAAAGAGGCAGCAGAGAGCGTGTCTTCTAACTTACCTAGAAAGCTGACTAAAATGCATGGCGCAGACCTTCAGTCTTTGAAACCAAGGTTATTTTGGTTTTCCGGCTGTTTTTCTCTCATTTTCAAATGTACATTCCAGGCCTTTTTTGCTTTCATATTTGCCCTATGTTTCTAGGATTTTAGTGTGATGTGAGTAAGGCAGGAATGTTTCTCTTATCAGTGAAAATTGTTCAAGTTGACCTTGCCCTGTGGAGGAGCAAGATCTGGGAGACAGCCCTAGGAAAAGTACTGGTAACAGGGGGAAGATGCTGCATCTGCTGTCAAAGAAGTGGGTGTCACATGTACGTTTGCTCTGAGTGAAGGCCTCATTCCCTGCACTCTGTCCTTGGTTAGTGTTAATGTTAGTCCTCAGACTCTTGGCACTGGGATGCAGGGAGCTAGGTGGCAATTCCCTGTATGCTGGGTGCTCATTGCAGGGATGGTGGGTCTGGTGTTACACTGCATGCGCTTCAGGGGTCTGAATCTGTCCTTTGACTTGATGCTGAATAAGCATGCTGAAAAATGGCATAAATCAAAACAAATGACTGCAACCAATGAGCCTTAATTTTTCTGTTCCTCTATCTCCTTAGAAGCCTAGTTTGGAAATGGCAGCAAAGCGTTTGCGCAGCACTTCATAGCAAGGCGCTGAAAACGTGGCGGTGCTGGTGTGGTGTGCTCCACCTGTCACCACTGAGCCACGGCCTTGTGTAGGAACGCTTTCCCTGACGTCTGCGATGTGTTGTGCCTGAGCACGTGCCCTCAGACACGTGCGTGCCCCCCTTGAGGGAGCTGAACTGCATGTACCCCGCATAAAACAGGAGTGCGCTGCACCCAGGCAGTTATAGAGCAGAGGGAAAATACCCCTGAAAACTGCCCGTTTTATTTATTACATTCTTCCTTAGGATGGCATCCTCAGGGCTGCGGGCAGCCCGGGTGTCACAGCTGCTCTTAGTGTAATCAGTCTGATTCCTGTAGGCTCCAAGGACCTCCTGAGAGGTGCTATCCTGACCTGACCATGTGGAGCCATCCCATTAGTTTGGGCCAATCTGACAATTTTACGCTGTAGCTTTGAGCGCTGCCCAGAGACCTGCCAGTGCCCTGCCCCTGGGCTTGCAGGCAAATGGAGGTTGCTTCGTGGCCGTGTGCAGAAGGGTGCGTGGGGAAGCCCGGCTGTAGTATTGCACAGGTCTGCATCGCTCTGCTGAGCAGTGTGCCTCTAAAAGATAGGATAAATTGTGCAGGATTAGGGGAACAGCATAGTCATGTATTTAACCCATGTGACAGGACTCTCAGGCAGGGACTGTGTCTCGTTCAGACCTGGGGTTGTGGCTGACAATGGCTGAAAGTCGCATGCTGACCCAACGATATTTCATTGCTGTGTGATTATTTTTCTTCTTTTTCTTTTTTTTTTTTTTTTTTTTGTGGCATGGGAGTAGAAGCGCCTAAGGCCTCATACTTATCTACAACAGTTTCTCAAGAAACCTACGCGTGGATTTATCTGTATGAGGAAATTTTGTTCAGGAATGAATTTGCAATAGAATGTGGATATTACCCTGGAGTAAGG